>NC_092875.1:26376120-26685286 GCF_028372415.1 Notamacropus eugenii | reverse complement strand
TTCCCTTATTATACATTAAGAGACTGAGACTCAGAGACATGAATTAATGACAGGATGCCAAGGAGGAGGGTGGGTATTTGAACCCAGCTCATGACTCCAGTTTGTGTCATTACTGTGTGTTGCCTCTAACTCTGACTATGCTGAATGCAAGCAGGGAGGGCCCTTCCTTGACCCTATTTTGTTTCACATCTCACCCATAAAGCCAGGTGAACAATCCATTGCAATTTATAGGCTACAGCCTCATAAACCAGGGAAACAAGGGCCAGGAGGGGTAGCAGCCACGTGAAACTTAGCAGCTCCTTGGCCACAAACTTAAGAATGTGTTTCTTTGGCATGCATGACCTTGGTTAAGAGCGTTGCCTATCTCTCTTGTTACCTCAGTTTTCCTAGCTTGTAAAGAGAGGAAAGAAGGCACATTGTAAAGCATGCAAGACCCTGGAATCAGAAGAGAAGAGTTCAAATCCCAGACTAGATACTTTTTATCTGCGTATGTGACCAGAGGCAAGTTCCAGGTCAATCCCAATTAGTGCAGGCAATTAAGCTTATGAAGTGGTTGCATGTAGTTGAATTATGTAAAATATAGTCATTGGTTCCAGTCTGAAAAGAATATTCAGTGTTAGAAAAATATAACTACTTGGAGACAGTTTGGTGGCTTAGTGAATAGAGCTGGGCCTGGAGTCAGGAAAAATGGAGTTCAAATGTGGTCTCAGATACTTAATAGCTGTGTCATCCTAGACAAGTCTTTTAACCTCTGTCTGTCTCAGTTTCCGTAACTGTAAAATGGGAATAATACTAGAATTTACCTCCCAGAGTTGTTGAGAAGATCAAATGAGATAATGCATAAAGTGCTTGGCCTAGTACCTGGCACAAGGTTGCCATCTACAAATTCTTGTTTTCTTTCACTTTTATTTCTTTCCGTTTTCCTTCCTCACTCCTCACTTCTCTCCTTTCCTCCTTTCTTTCTTTCTTTCTTTCTTTCTTTCTTTCTTTCTTTCTTTCTTTCTTTCTTTCTTTCTTTCTTTCTTTCTTTCTTTCCTTCTTTCTTTCCTTCTTTCTTTCTTTCTCTCTCTTTCTTTCTTTCTTTCTTTCTTTCTTTCTTTCTTTCTTTCTTTCTTTCCTTCTTTCTTTCCTTCTTTCTTTCTTTCTCTCTCTTTCTTTCTTTCTTTCTTCCTTTCTTTCATTCTTTCCTCCCTCCTTCCTTTCTTCCCTCCTCCTTTTCCTTATTTTCTTCCTTCTGTAAGCCCAAGCAAAGTGAGATTTTTTTTCTTTTTTCTCTCTGGAGGTCAGTTTCCCAGGCTCATTGAAAACATCTGAAGGACTAATTTCCTTTGAACCCTGGTAATTCACAGCTGTGCTGTGAATGTAGGCTTCATGCCTACTGACTCTGAGCCAATCGGTAGCCGAGTCTTTGTTATATATACTGTGAGACTGGCATTTTGCTTTGGGGGTTTCGCTTATGAGAAGAACCTCTTGATTTTCTGGATGGGACTTTGAGTAGCTGTTTGTTAAGAGCTCCCAGACTACCTAGACATTGCTGGTACTCCCCTGTCTGGTGGTGTATGAAGGTGGTCATATTACTTTGCTCAGACAGTAGGAGCCCTGTCTGTTGAATCTTTGTGCTAATTTTTCTGCTTGTATTTTCTCTGTTTGAATTTTCTTCATGTTCAGGGTGTTGACCTTTACCCTGAACTAGTGAATGACTTATATACGTTTCATTAAAGGATTGTTAACCCCTTTGAAACTGTCTTATCTTTATAAAGCAGATCAAAGAACCTGTGCTAGCAGGTCATCCTGAGTGTGCTAGGTGCTTGCTGTTACATTTGCCTTAGCAGGATCTGCATAGATGAAAAGGCAAGTATAGGGACTAGGATAATTGTCCATTGTTTCCCACTTGTGCTGGCTACCGTTCTGTGGAGCCCCAGAAGCAGCAGCAGCCTGAGGGGAAACAGATGAGTAGCAGTGACAGGAATGGTTTTCTGGGTGCCCAGAGCAGGACCTGTGGGAGATAACCTCTCCTTCCCACTTTCTACCCCACTAATACTCTTGAGGAGACAGGTCAGAGCAGCAGCTGTGGGAGGGAAACAAGCCTATGGGAGGTGGGGATGGCCAGAGTCAGAGCCTGGGTTCTAGCCCAACCCCAGACTGTGAAGTATACTGTATTCAGAGCCCAGGAAGCAGAAATAGTGGAAGTGGAGTGGAGCTGTGGAGCAGGAGTGGAGAGCTGCCTGTGTTGGGACTCGGGCAGAAGCTAGGAGCAGTCAGCCCCTGGACCTGCAAGAGGAAGAACCCTGGAGCTCGGAGGTCAGCCCCAGGGCAAAATGAAAACTTTACAACAAGGCAGGAGCACTGAGGATGCTTTCCTGTCATGTTCCCCTACGATGGTTTAGGACCCAGAGGGTGGAGTTGTTTATGGTGGGTGGGAGGAAGTTATCCAGCTACCCCTCAGGATTTGGAAGCAGGAGCTGGAGCAGTGTTAAGACTGGGACTTGGCTCATGACAGCACGCCTGCCTGTGAGACTGCCAGGAGGAAGCCTGCAGTGGCAGCATGGGTAAAAGTACACAGCCTCAAGAGGATTTTTACTTTAATGTTCTTGTTTTGGATTAAGGGAAGAGGAGCTGGTTGCTCATTCTCCAAAGATTTTGACCCCCAAAGAATGTATAGGGTGGGGGATGTGCTATGTTATGTCATGTACTTTTGTGTTTGTTTAAGGGTATGTGGCCACCCTGGTAATGAGTTGTTATGTTGCTATGTATTTTGTAAATGTGAAGCTCATAATGTGTTTATTTTGTGGGAATTATGTTGTACTTATTTAGATGTTAATGCCTATCCAGATACAAGTTGCCCCTAAAGTCCCATTGGCCTATGTAATGGACATGAAAGATCTTGAGACCGAATGTAATGTTAAAGTAATTTGAAGATCTTTCCTGCCCATTAACAGGCAAGTAGAGCCCTGGCCCAGACCTAATCAGACCCTGGGCTGTGGGGAGTTTCTAGTTAAGTGCTAGGGCATGAGAATTTTCAAGATCCTCTATACTCAGCCAATAAGATGTTGAGTCTTTGTTATATATTCTGGGAGATTGGTATTTTGCTTTGGGGGTTCGATCATAAGAAGGATCTTTTGATTTCCTGTTTGAGACTCCAAGTAGCTGTATGTTCAGAGCCCCACAATTGCTCAGATGTCTGTGCTCTCTGAATCCAGTGATGTATGTAATGTGTATAGCAATATTGCTACGTTCAGACAGCTGGAGTCCTGTCTGTTGGTCTTTGTGCTAACTTCTCTGATTGTATTTTCTATACTTGCTTCATTCTCTGTAATTAAAGTAGAATTGTTAACGCCTTTAAAGCTAACTTTCCTTTATAAAGTAGATCATAAAAATCTGTGCTAGCAGGCCATCCTGGGTGTGCTAGGGTGCTTGCTGTTACACCTTCCTCCCTCCCTCCTTTCCTCCGTTTCTCCCTTCTTTCCTTGCAGCATTTGGGACCTAACTGTACTTGAATCTCTCTCATTCTCAGTTTCCTGTCTATAAAGTAGGAAACAACTTGGTTATTATAAAGACCTACTGAACTAATACATGTGAAATGTTTTCCAAACTTGAATACATTATATAAAGATCAGTTTTTGTTATTATCAATATTGTAAATTAATGTTAAACATTAATTTAAAGTCCCGTGGAACTATCTAGGATGGGAATGTTGTAGGGGGTGTTCAGGGATAATTACGCCCACCTCAGAGGACTGTTGCATGGAATGAGATAATGGGCTATAATAATGTGACTTATTATTGTTATCTATTGTTATTTGGTGACTGAGCCATTGATAACTTATTTTTATATTTCAATAGATAGGGGTTCAAATCCTATCTCTGAAACTTACGGTCTGGGGCAGGTTACTTCACTTCGGTCTGCCTCAGTTTCCTCATCAATGAGATGATGAGGTTGTTTTAGATGGGCATGATGTCCCTCTAACTCTAGGTCCAGGATTCTGTGATCCCAACCAGGAGGTGCCTTTTCATCCTGTGAGATCCTTCTTTATACTCTTCTAGGCTGAACAGAAAGAATGTCTACCCAATGCAAAACCTTCCCTTGGTTCTTCTAATGTTTCATGAAAACTGATGCAGGAGTCCAGCCAGCTTTTGCTTATTCTTGGTATGTCACTTGACAGCCTCATTTTCTTTGCTTGTAAGTCTTCAGTGATTTCCCCTCATCAATTCTCATTGAAAAGTCATCTTTGGTAATAGGTGCAGGTTGCTTGCACCCACTAGATATCTCTCCATAACCCTTTGGATCACTGAAAATTGGAATACTTTTGAGATCATGATGTCTCATTATCCATAGCTACACAACATCACTGGGAGACCTTTAGCATCTTTTAAAAGATTATTTTGCAGTAGAGATGTTTTTGTTTTTTTTAAGAACTGAACAATTCTCCAATTGGGATTAAGCCATCTAGGTGGTCTTCTGTTCAATTTGGCATCCAAGTCATTTTCCATCTTTGGTGCCTAGATGGAGGTCTTGGATGGAGGAAGAAAAGTGGGCTCTCTCTCTCTCTCTCCTCCCCCCTTCTGTCTTTCTCTTTCTCTCTTACTTTTCTCCTTTCTTGTTTTCCTTTTTCTTCCTTTCTTTCTCTCTCTTTTTCTCTGTCTTACTGTCTCCCTTCTTGCCTATCTCTCTGTCCCTGTCCCTGTTATTCTCTCTCTTTGCTAGGGGAGCTAAATGTGGACTGTTGCCTTTGTCTATAGACAACGAGTGGTTTGGTTTTTCTCAAAGTAAATTTTATCTTTTATTCTGAAATACCAAAATCTCCAAAGCATTTACATATACACAGCAGAATACAACAAGAGGTTGTATATGGCACTCTAAATCTCCATTTCCTACCTCTTGCTTTTTAAAAAACAATGTAGAATAATTCCACAGGACACTTTTAACCATCTTCCTCTTCTGTGCTTTCTTCAGTATATCCTTCTGTTCTCTTCATTAAAAAAAAATGTTTTGATCATCCATTAGTTAACCAAACTATGCTTTGAAACCTCAGTCAGAATTCAGCCAAAAAGCATTAATTAAGTGCCTACTATGTCCACAAGTTGTGTATTGAGATATAAGGAAATTCAAAATTACTATGGTAAGTTACAAAACTAGTCCTAACTAGGGTTATGGTGAGAGGTTAGAGAGGCTTCTCAGGGCAAAGCAGGCAACTGAGCTAGTATGGAGAAGCATGACCAGGAAATCCAGGCAGGCAGGAACAGTGACATTTGGTAAGAGCTTCAGGGAAGATGTTTTAGTGGGCATATGATACGTGATGATGAAGAGTCTGAGAGCAGGCAGAGGTCCAGGCAAGCAGGTGGCTGCCATTAGGGAGATCTGGTGGCAGATAAAAGAGCCTGGGATTCAGGGGCAGGACTCTAGGCCCAGAGGACTAGGGGTAGGGATTTAGGAGCAAGATAGGACAACAGCTCCAGGGGAACTTAGTGCTTGGTAGCAAATCAATTCAGAGGTTTAGGAATGTAGGAATAAATCTAATTATCATTGCACAAGGAATGGCAGTTGCTTCCAAGGAAGAAGGCACAACCCTCATCACTTGGATTGGCTACCAAGTTGATGCACGAAATATATCAAAGCTAATTTGTGACTGAACTGCCAATTTATGATCCCATGAGTCTTCATATCTCTGTGCACTGGGGGTTGGGTCTTGGATCCTGTGTTAAACTAGACACATTATTAAGTTCATGGAGATGGAATCCTGAGAACTATATTCTATCAAAAATGCAGCTAAACCTGTCTCTGAAAGGTCTTGTCATCAAACACTCTGCCATTAAAGGGGCATTGGTCTCTAGAACACCAACCACTGACTGCCACAAGAAACCAGCTATCTAGGGAAGGGATCCTAGGACACACATGCCTTGTTACTGTCCTATTGGTCTGTGTATTAGAGAATGGAAATAACATGGTAACCTGAGGAATTCAGTGTCTACAGTACTAAGCCTGAAATCAGGAAAACTCATATTTGTGAGTTCAAATCTGGCTCCAACATTTACTAGCTGTGTGATCCTGGGGAAGTCACTTTACCCTGTTGCCTTAGTTTCCTCATCTGTAAAACAAGCTGGAGAAGGAAATGGCAAACTGTTTTAGTATCTTTGTTAAGAAAACCCCAAACGGAGTCATGAAGAGACAGACACAACTGACAAAAAGACTGAACAATAAAACCTTAAGGGATTATCCCCCTCTAAAATCTAGACAGCAAGACAAATGAAAACCTCTAAGAGTTTCTGGCTAATTAATAATCAGTTTATTAATTAGGCTATCCGGCAATCAATGAATTGATGGTCAGTGGTTTTTCTCGGTAACCAAAGATGCCAAAGGAGACCCTGAGATGCCTTAAATATCTTCTTAAAGGGAATTTCCCTGACAGGTGAAAATCAACTTTGATTGGTGGACATTTAATCAGGAGGTGGGCTAAAAATCTTCAATTCCTCCCTCTGAGAATGTTCTTGATTATGAGACTTAGCAGCCTCCTTGATTTTGTTTATACTTTAAAGAGAAATTACATCTCCTAGATGGGTGGGGTCCCACCCAAGATGGATGAGCTTGTTCCTTGAGGGCTAGGAATAATCTCATCAGTCACTCACGTCCTTCAGAGACTGACTTTAAACAAGAGCTTGGCCTTAATGAGGAAATAGGAGAAAAGTCTGGATCACAAATTAATTATTAGTTATTGATATACTAGCATAATAATAATTTCTCTCAATTGAGCATGACCTTGGAGCTCCTCAATCTCCAATTCATCAATGTCCTTCCAAAAAAATGGTGCCCCAACTAAAAACAATATGCAGTATGTGACCTGACCAGGTTAGTATTCAACAGGACTAGTCATCACTCAACTCCTGGACAGTTTCCAATTCATCAATGTCCTTCCAAAAGCGTGATGCCTGGAACAAAAAATGATACTCAATATTGATCTGACTAAGTTTGCATTCAACAAGACTAGCATTACTTGACTCCTGGATGCTTTGCCTCTTAAAAAAGTCTAAGAGTTCAAGAACTTTCTTGGCTGCCACATTACTTGGTAGATTTATATTCAATTTGCAGTCCTTATAGTATTTCCAATGAATTGAATTCTTTTCTAGGCAAGCTCTCCCCCATTTCCTGTACTTGTGAAATTGATCTTTGGAACCCAAGTATAAAACTTTACTTTCATCCCTCATCAATTTCATCTGCTTAGATCTGGTCCAATGTTCCAGCCTGCCAAGAAATAAATCATCATTTTTCCCAGCATCACATCTCTCTTGTCCATCTCCTTCACTCCTTTGCCTGCCCAAGCCACCAACCGAGACCTTGTCCACCTCTTGCCTAGACTACATTACTATCTTCTCGGTGGGCCTCCCTGCCTCTGGTTTCTCCCCATTCCAATCCATTCTTCCCCAGTTACCAAAGTGATTTTCCTAAAGCTCAGGTCTAACCATGTCACTCCTCCATTCAAAAAAGGTTCTCCGTTATCTTCAGAAGTAAATATAAACTCCTCTGTTTGGCATTTGAAACTCTTTCCAGTCTGACTCCAATTTCCCTAAGCTTCATTACAAATTATTTCCCTTCAAGCCCTCTACAGCCCCATTAAACTGGCCTTCTTACTGTTACATGCCTTGCCATTTTCTGTCTCAGTGGTTTGGAACTGACTGACTCTCATGTCCATGCATTACCTTCTCATCTTGACCTTTTAGAGTTCCCAGCTTTCTTCAAAACTGTGCTCAAGTGACACCTTTGACACCAAATCTATCTTTATTTCTTCAGCTGCTTAGTGACTTTTCCCCAAATCATCCTCTATAACTTGTATATAACTTGTTTATATGTTTCATTTCTCCCTAACCTGCAAGTTCAGAACATAAGCTTCTTGAGAGCAGAGATTGTTTAATTTTGATCTTTGTACTCCTAGTGATGAGTGACACCATAGTGCGTAGAGTGCTGGGCCTGGAGGCAGACTCATCTTCTTGAGTTCAAATCTGGTGTCAGACACTTACTAGCTGGGGTAGGTAAGTCACTTCACCACTGCCTGCCTCAGTTTCTTCATTAGTCAACGAGCTGCAGAAGGAAATGGTGAACCACTCCAGAATCTTTACCGAAAACCCCAAATGGGGTCACAAAGCGTAGGACATGACTGAAAACGACTGAGTAGCAATTACAAAAACATTCCCAGTGCCTAGCACAGAGCCTGGCACCTAGTGGGTGCTTACTAAATGATGACCTACTGATTGATTTTGAACTTGGACTGTCATCCAGTGTGCTAGCTAATCCCCCCAGGTTTTGTCATTGGCATCTGTTATAAGCAGGCAGTTTATTCCTTTATTCAAATCCTACACTATTTCTGGGATTTAGAATTATAAGAAGAAGAAAAGGGATTTCTAGATGGTTACTATGCTATGTAGGAAGTATGTTGGTTACTTGTTCAGGTATTCAGGGCTCAGCTCCAGCTTAGTCATGCATTCAGCAAGGAACAAAACCGAGGAACGGTTGAGGAATGGGAGGAGGGAGACAAAAGAGGAGAGTTGTAAAGGAGAACCCAATCCCAGGTCTGCCCCCCCTTGACCGTGAAGGGTTGTGGAGGTACCTTGGGGGAAGGGGAAAGATGATCCCAAATGCCACTTCCAGCTCTAAATCTGTGCTTAAAAAGGGCTTTGGGGAAATAATTTTGATGATCTATATCTCTTTTAAAAAACTATCAGGGGAGTAAAGAAAGAGGCTCCTTCAGAGACAATACTAATTCCTGTTTGCCTTTGTACCCTTAGTCCTTAGCATAGTGCACGGCATACAGCATGTGTGCGATAAATGCATGAATTAATGATGTTTGAACACATGGCTTCTTTTTCTCTTAAGAAATATCCCCATAGCAACCAAAAACATTCAGGGCCTAATTTGGTATAAGAGGTACTTGAAAAAGGTTTGATTGATTGTTCAATTACTGTTGACTTGGAAGTCAAACTGTCAGTTAACAAGCATTTATAAAGTTCCTGTTATGTCTTCCACTGCATATGTCTGCCAAGAAAACCCTAAAATGAAGCCATGAAGAGTCAGACATGACAGACGCAACTTGAACAAACACTACGTCCTAGGCCTTGTACTAAGTATTGGGGATACAGAGAAAGGTAATAATGCCCCTGCCCTCAAGGATCTCACAGACTAATGGAAGAGGCAACATGTAAAACACACATGCATAATACATATATACGTACATGGACACACATGAAAGGGAAAGATCAATGCCTTGAATGCTTTGTTCTGTACTGCTTTGCTAACTTTTATCATCTATAATCATTAGGATAAGAAATAACTGTGTGATTTATAGTAAAAACATTGTAATGGATAAAAAAACCCAAATAAACCTGGGTGTAACCAAATTATGATGTAGCCTCAGCGAAATTCCTGTGTTAGCTAACTTAAGAAATATTACTAACTCATTATAAACTGTGTTTCTTAAATATGTGACCATAATAATCACACTTATGTGTTAATTTTTATATTACAATTATAAAGCAAGAAAGTCCTGTAAAGGGCTAATTGAGATATCATGGTAAAAACAAAATTAGGATGTCATAAAGTTAGGACATAATGATCGGCAATACGCAATTTTGCATGAATCAGCTTCTAGAGGACTTCGATGCACCATACATGAATCAAGAGACCTATGAATAACTGTGAGTTTTGGATCGTGGAGTCTCAGGGTCCATTGGGTGCAGTGTAGATTCCACCTTTGCTTCTCTTAATAAAGGTTGGTTTCTTTGCCCAGAGAAGCTTCCCTAGTTTCTTTTTTACATATACACACACACACATACACACACACACATATATATATGTGGGCATGTTTGTATGTGTATACACATGTGTTTTTCTATATGTATGCACATATATTGTACACATATACATTAGGGGTAGAAAGATGTATGTATATATGTGTGTGTATGTGTGTATATATATATGTATATATATGAAGACAGAGAGAGAGAGAGAGAGAGAGAGAGAGAGAGAGAGAGAGAGAGAGGGAGGGAGGGAGAGAGGGAGGGAGAGAGAGGGAGAGGGAGACTTATCCTAGCTCATAATAAGCATGTTTACTTGAATTTTTACTGCCTCGTCTCATAGTTTATTCTGAAAACTCTTTTTAGGTCTTCTTTCGAGCAAAAGGAAAGATTTGGGGAAGCTATTTCCAATTCAGATGTCTAGTCCTATAGAAAAAATTCTGCATACAAGTAGCAAATGCATAGACTCTTCTCTCATGTTGAGTCTTTGATCTCAAGGACTCACTTTCTCTGTACTTGTCACTCCAGCTGCAGTCTGTGGGCTCACAAGTTTGGGGAGTTGGTGTGGTTCAATGGAAAAAAAAAATGTTAGTGCTGGAGGCAGAGGACCTGATTTAGTATATTAACTCCTCTGCTGCCTGCTACCCATGTGACCTTGGGAAAGTCCCTTGACATCTTGGAGGTCCAGCTCTACAAAATGGGGATAGTGATGGTTCTGCTACTACTTCACTCAAACTAGATATAATGGAATAACTTACATAAAGCCTTGATAAAGTAGCAAGCATGGTTGATTAAAGAGTAGAACTCAGAGTCAGGAAGACCTGTGTTCAAATTCTCTCTCTCAGACATTCCAATCTATTTCCATCGAATCAACAACATCAAGGTCTTTGTTGCTGGGTCTGTTTTTGTTTTTGTGATTGTATCTCCAGTGCTTGGGGCAGAGTAGTTGTTGTGAAGTCATTTCTGTCATACCCGACCCTTCTTGACCCCATTTGGGATTTTCTTGGCAAAGATACTGGAGTGGCATGTCATTTCCTTCTCTAGCTCATTTTACAGATGAGGAAACTGAGGCACACAGGGTTAAGTGACTTGCCCAGGGTCACCCAGCTAGAAAAAGTCTGAGACCAGATTAGTGTAAATTGAATTAAATTACATCAGAGGGTTGCCCCATTTTTCTTTGCTTCCAGGGTAGAACCTGTTTGAACCCAAAGGGCTAGGGCAATCCTTCCCATCCTTCTAAGCTCCAGACAACTCCCTATCTTTAGACCTCAGGATTCCAGGCTAACAGATATCTACTCCTATAGGTGTGTTCCTCCATTCTGAGGAGGGGCTCAAGCCCACCAACCTTGACTCCCTTCCTGTTCTGCTTCTCTTTCCATCTTTCCAGATTTTGACACCATGGTCCTATGTGGGTGCCTGCCCCAAGGCCCACCTTTGCGGCTCCCTTCTATGTGTCTTCTCCCCTTACCCCATTAGAACCTAAATCAACCAATCAGTTAACAGATGCTTAATAAGTAATACTCTTGCCAAGCTCTGTGCTAAGGCCTGGGCATACAAGTACAACCAGAAAGAAAGAGGAGCTTCCATTCTAATGTGAGAAGACAACATAAAAGAGAGTCATCCAGGGCAAGGTGGGGAAGGAAGCTCCCAGCACTGGGGCCTGGGAAAGAAAATCTCTGTGGCAGTGTGGAGAGAGAGGAGGACATCTCTGGCCAGACCTGCACCTTGATGGGAGGCCCTAGAAGGTTGTGTCCTCCCGGAACTTGGCACAGGAGCCTGCGCATAGTGAGCACCTCATAAATGTTTGTCACCTTGTTTTGCCTCATCCCCCCATGAAGTAGCCAGGTCAGGATTGAACGGAAGCCCCCCAACTCCAAAGCCAGGCTTGTTGGCCCACCAAGCAATGTCACACTGTCCAGATGGGTTTGGGTCTCCTGGGATTGCCTCACCTGTTAGAGGGACTGATTTCCTTCAAAACTCAGCCCGGATCCCACGTTCTGAGGAAGCCTTGCCTTATTTCATATTCCCAGTGCATGATCCAATGCCTGACACACAGGAAGTGATGAAGAAATGTTTGTTGACCGACTTGGAGGGTGGCAGAGGAAATGAGGGTTACCTTGATTTAACTTGGACAAACTCTTAGCAGTTTTCCTTGCCAGTTTTTCTCTTCCAGGAGACTACACCTTCTGGGTCTAGGATCAGGGTCTGTCAAAGAGGTGGTTGCCCCAGGGCTAAATGTCATCAATTTCCCTCTCCCTCTCTTTCCATCTCTCTCTCTCTCTCTCTCTCTCTCTCTCTCTCTCTCTCTCTCTCTCTCTCTCTCTCTCTCTCTCTCTCTCTCTCTCTCTCTCCCTCTCTCTGTCTCTCTCCATCTCTTTCTCTCCCTATCTCTTCTTTTCCCTCACCATGTCTCCTTCTCTCTGTCTCTGTCTGTCTTTCTCCCCCTCCTCTCTTCTTTTCCCTCTCTTCTCTCTCTCTTCCTCTCTCTTCTTTTCCTTACCCCTCCCTCTTCCCTTCCTCCTCTGTCCCTCATTCTCTTCCCTTTTTCTCCTCTCTCCCTCTCTCATCACCTCCACCCCATTTTACAGTTGTGGGAAATGAAGCCCAGAGCAGTAACTTCATTTGCCCAAGGTCACTTTAACTCTCCACTCTCAAAGACAACCCTCTCCAACTTCAAATTGCAGAGCAGAAGCTGATAAAAATTGGCCAAGGAAGCTTCCCCACACCAAGGAAATGCAGCACATGTGCACCTCAACCTATATTATTAGCATTAAGGCCTGGCCATTGGAGCTTAAGGGATGAGGGGGGAGAGCCCAGGGCACCCCACCTCCTGTGCACATCAGAATTCAGCTCAGTGTCTACATGTGATGGAACTATCCCCTTCCTCCCTCCTCTGCCCCCCACCTCTCCAGGGCAAGTCAGTCTCTTCTCTACTTTGACCTTTCAGGGCCAGACCTTACACTGGGGTGGTGATCGTATTAATAGAACCAGCTGCTCCCCCAGCTCTTCTGTGGACTCTATCAGGGAGCCAGGCTAGCTGGGAGCCACCTGACCTTTCTCTTTTGCCATTTCAGGAGGCTCTGTTTTAATAAATCTTTCATGGCAAAGGGAGCTAAGGGGCCAGGGAGAAGCAGGAGTCTGCACTCTGCCTGACTTCTGGAATCTGCAAACAGATTTCCGAAATCAGTCCTGGTTCTGGGTGAGGAATGACTCCTCCAGTCTTAGGTGGGGGGACCCGCCGAGACTAGGTCCCATCCAGTAGGGTCTACACTTTCAGGATGACAAATAGTTTGTCTAATTCGAGCTGATTTTAGGTACATATTATTCTTCCTAATAGAATGTAAGTTCTTGGAGGGTGGAGATCTTTTATACTAAGTGCCTGGCACATAATAGGCACCTAGTAAATGCTTATAAATTGATTGCTATTTCTGGGATGTGCTGAAGGTAGTGAGATGGGGACAGGAGGGGAGGAAGGACAATCCTAGCTAGTTTTTGGGGTCCCCATCATGTGTCTTGTTACCGTTGACATCTCATGCTCCACCCATCTGATCTTTCCTCTCTAGACCAATGGTCACCACTTCAAGAAACCTTCCTGTCCCACCCTCCCAGTCCCAGTTCCCAAATTTAAAACCACCTAAAAAGAAGTGATAAAACCTAGAATTTAAAGAGTTTGTTGGGGGAAGGCACTTAGAGATTAATTGACTTGCCCAGGATCATATCCTTTATATGTGTTAGAAGTGGATCTTGAGCCCTCTAAAGTCATAGGAATAAGGATTTAGACTAGAAAGAATACTCTGAATCCCAATTTCCTCATTTTATACAGATGTGGAAACTGAGACCCAGGGAAGCTGTGCGACCTTCCCAGGGCCACACATTCAGCAGATGTGTGAGGTAGGCTTTGAGCCTAAGTTTTCCTGACTCATTTCAATTCTCTGCCCACTTCACTCTGTTGCTTCTTCTATAAACTTCAGAAGTATTTTAGAGGCCATCTGGTCCAAACCTCCTATTTTACAGACGAAGAAACTGAGCTATATAGAGGTTAATTGACTTGCCCAAAGTTGTTTAATATACAAGTATTAAGAGATGGAGCTGGAATTCGAACCCAGAACTTCTGACTCCAAATCGATCTAAGTCTTATTGACTCCAAGTTTAGGTTGTTTCTCTAACAATTAACAATGAGTCACGATTATTTAACATTTTCTTGTTGTTAATGTTGCATTCAGTCATTTCAGTTGTGCCCAACTCTTCACGACCCCATTTGGGTTTTTCTTGGCAAAGATACTGGAGTGGTTTGTCATTTCCTTCTCCACCTCATTTTACAGATGAGGAAACTGAGGCAAACAGGGTGAAGTGACTTGCTCAGGGTCACACAGCTAATGTTCTCTTGTCAGAGATACTGGAGGGGTTTGCCATTTCCTTCTCCAGCTCATTTTACAGATGAGGAAACTGAGACAGCGTGAAGTGATTTGTCCAGGGTTACACAACTAGTAAGGGTCTGAGGCCACATTTGAACTCAGGCCTTCCTGATTCCTGATCAGGCACTTGATCTATGCCATCATTTAGCTGCCCATATTCAGCACTTTAAAGTTTATGAAGTCCTATATAATGTGCCCTGTTTCATTTTATCATCAGCTTAGCCCTGAGAGGTATGTTTAAGATGTGACCTGTGATCCCAAATTAATGAGTATCAAAGGTGAAATTTGAACCCAAATCTCCCATCTCTGAGGCCAGCGCTTTTCATGTAATTATTCTGTCTGTACTGAAGCTTCCAATGCTGTCAGATTGAGCAAGCATCCAACAGGCTGGGAAATAGGGCTGGTTCATCCTCACAGCCTTGAGACACTGTGGCAGATTAGAGAGGCTGGAGAAGCCTGGGTTTGAGTCCTGCCTTGAACATTTGCTGGATGCATGGGTCTAGACCCTCTGTGGGCTTCAGTTTTCTCATCTATAAATTGGACATAACAATAGTGCCTACCCCATAGGATGAGGATCAAATAAGATAAGACAGACAAAAATATTTGGCAAACATTGAAGCAATACATGAATGCCAGTTATCCCTCTAATTGTCAGGGTACCTGAGGCAGCTCAGTATGGGGTGGGGGGAGTACAGGATTTGGAGTTGAGAGACACAGATCTGAATGGCTCTGACACTTGCCAACTGAATGAACTAGAGCAAGTTATTTATCCTCTTAACCTCAATTTTCCCTATCTGTAAAATGGGGTTAGTACTGGTGCAGAATATTCTTTGCAAATGAATCTTATAGCACCAAATAAATTTGGGCTACTGTTAGTGATATAAATTACTTGCCCAAAAGTACCCAGTGGGCCTGTAGCTGAGATGAGTTTAGAAAGGAGACCTCTTGACTTTTTATCTGTTTTTCTAACTCTGAACCACATTCCGTACCTGGGCAAACGGAAGGATCACAGAGATTAGAAGACAAGGAGGCACAAGGGATCCTTTCATTTGAAAGAAAAGGAATCCAAGGTTCTATGCAGGCTGGTCAGTCCCCAGAGCACCCCGTTATCAGTCTAGATTCTAAGAAGGTAAGACAAGGTGGGGGCTAAGGTGGCACGGAGGAACCACACCAGGAGGCAAGAAAAATGACCATGATGAGGTACCCAGGACCAAGAAACAGTGATCCTGAGGTCTGGTTCTCTGACATCCATATGCATCTTATTTAGACAAAAGCTATATTATAGACGGTGGGTTTAAAGCTGAGATGAGGAAACTGAGGCACAGAGAGTCAGTCAACGAACATTGATTAAGCACCTGCTAGGTGTCAACAAACATTTATTAAGCATCTTCTAGGTGTCAACATTGATTAAGTATATGCTGTGTGTCAGCAAATATTTAAGCACCTGCTATGTGCCAGTACTGTGCTAAGCACAGAGAGGACAGCTTGATCCATCTTCCACAGGCAGTAAGTATCTATAAATTTAGAACTGGAAGGGACTTTAGAGATCCTTTAGTTCAACTTACTCATTTTGCAGATGAGAAAACAGAGACCCAGAAAAATAATGATTTGGCCAAGATCACACAATGTTAGGTTTTGAACTCGGATTCCTGTGACTTTCCTTCTAGTTCTCTTCTTTCTGTACTGCTTGGCCTCTCCTGGACTCTAGTCCCAAGGTGTGGACAGTTTAGAATCTGCAATGAGAGTAGTTAGTGAATTCATCTAGAGAGAAAGTTGGAGTAGGAGGGACTGCAGTTCAAACATTTATTAAGCACCTACTGCATATAGAACATTGTGCCAAGTTCTGGGAAAGACACAAAGTTTATTTAAAACATGGTCCTTGCCCTGATAGAGGTCAGAATCTGAGAGAGGAAAAAGGGTCATGTGCAGATAAATAATATACAATTTTATACAATAAAGGTATTAGAAAGTCAAAAAATTATATGTAAGATCAAGAGAGAAGGTTATCACAAAGCTTTACAACTGGTGTAGTGGAAGATGCTCTGGTTCAAGAGTCAGGACACCTTGGCTTAAATCTTGCCTCACTAGATTTACTATCTCTGTGACCTTGGGCGAGTCATTGACCTATTTATTTTAATTTTTCTTTCTGTCAATTAATTAATTAGAAGGTGATTTCAGGGAAACTTTCAAATTTATCTTTGGACACTTAATAACTGTGAGATCCTGGGTAAATCACTTAACCTTCTTTGCCTCAGTTTACTTACCTGTAAAATGAAAGGGTTGGAATCGATGATCTCTGAGCCATCTCTCCTGGTTCTAAATCCCATCTCAGCCACTTTCTGCTTGTATGACTTTGGGTAAATGACTTGATTTCTTTGAGTCTCAGTTTCTTTTTCTTTAAAATGGAGTTGGGTTAGATTATCTCTCAGGTCCTTCTAGATCCATGATTGTATCAACCAGGGCAACCAGGAAAGATTTCTAGAAAAGGGAACCTATATATGAATTGAGCATGAAAAGATGGCAAAGAATTTAATCGTTCAAACAAGGTTCTCCCCAGAATCAGTCAGCAGAGAAAAGCCCAGCCGTTCAGAGCCTTGCCTGGCTGGAAGAAAGAAGTACCCACCAGTAGGCCCATGGGGGAATGAGTTCTTCCATTTATGACTGTCTCTGTCAGAGTCGAGTTTCCAGACAAATTCAGAGAGACAGATTGGAGTGCCGGAAAATAAACAAAGGAAGATGTAGGTCAATGGCAGTATTCAAGTCACCCACCAGCATGTTTTCCCCCAAAGCAAATCATGTCAACTTGATCTTTTGCCCCGAAATTCAGCTGTCCCCGGGATCTTCTTTCATTTCATAAATTATGCATCCTTAACAAAATATGTACTCGACAGATTAGAGACTCTATTCTCCTCCTGGTCTTCCTGGCAGTTCCCTACCCACTGAAAATTCCCTTCCCCCCATTTTCACATAGTTTTTCTTGTCTTCATTGCATAGCAACCAGATACTTTTCAGCAGCTCTCTTTCCTATTAATTACCTTTGAGAGACGTTACTTGGTCCATCTGATAGTTGACCTTAGAGTCAGGAAGGTACAGATTCATGTCCCATCCTTTGGTCACACTGGCTGTATGACCTTTAAACTCTAGGCAACTCTCTGAGACTTCTGCAGTCAACAAGGTATCAGCCTGAAGTGGTAGATGGAGTTTCTGAATCTGGGCATTCTCTAGGCTAATAAAACAATAGTCTAGTACTTATTTCGATGTCTGAATCACTTAGAATATCTTCTCTGGGATGAGATACTCAGTGTCTTGATGCCTGATGATAGGACCCCAGGGTTAGAGCTACAAAGGCTGTTGGAGCTCATCTAGTCCAATTCTTCCCCCTCATTTTAGAGGGGGGGAAACTGAAGCCGAGAGATGGTAAAGGACTTGGTCAACACAGTCAGTTACTAGCAGAGGTGGACTTCAATGTCACATCCTCTGACTCGTTTTTGTCCTTGTTCTGGTAGACCACATCCCCTGCTCAGCTGAGGGATGCCTGAGCTCTCCAGAGCATGCCTTTGTCTGAGGATTCCAGAGAATGATGGAGTGCTGTAGACAGTCTCTTTGTTCTTTCTGGTGGCCTAGAGGAGAGGCTGCTAAGATCAATATCACAGGGTCAGCATGACACAGTGGGTAGGGCTGAATTTGGAAACAAACAGACTCGAGTTCAAGTCATTCCTCAGAAGCTTTCCAGATGCCTGTCTCCTGGGCCTCTGTCACTTCCTCAGGCTCAATTGTCTAATCTGTAAAATGGGATGGGATAATATAATAGCACCTACCTGACAGGGGAGATGTGAGGAGAAAGGGTATGCAAACCTTAAAGATCTATATGAATGGGAGCTTCTTGATTGATTCATCCATCCATTTATGTATTCATTCATTCATTCATTTATCCATCTTTCTACCTATCAACTAATTAATTAGAAAGTTGTTTCAGAGTTACTAGATAACTCATTGGATTAGAGTACCTGGACCTGGAGTCAGGAAGACTTATTTTCCTGAATTTAAAACCATATTTGGACACTTAATAACTGTGAGACTCTGGGCAAATCATTTAACCTTGTTTGCCTCAGTTTCCTCATCTGCAAAATGAGATAGAGAAGGAAATGGCAAACCACTCCAATACCTTTGCCAAGAAATCCCCAAAGGGGGTCACAAAGACACAACTCAACAACAACAAAGGAATTGTTTTAGTGGTTCTGTGTTCTGTTGCTTCAGACTTTGCCCTTGATCATGGAGAGGAATGGGCAAGAGAGTCTGAATGATGCAGTACGTATCATCTATACTAGCAGGAACACAACTTTGAGTAAGTTAAGGTCACTGGGGTGTACATTTAAAGTTAGAAAGACCTCAGATGTCAACCAGATCCTTCATTTTTACAGATAGTGGGGCAAAGAGGCATGACCAAGAATCGTCATCACACTAATTTATAAAATGCTTTAGGTTTGCTAAACACCTCACATTTATCCCCTTATTGTAGGCATATTTATTCCCATTGAATTGTCCAGGACATTGACCTCCAGTAGAGAGGTCAGTTTGTCCAACCTCACACAGCCAGGGAGTGTCAAAGGGGAGATTTGATCTCTGATGCTCAGCATGTTGGGCAAGTGACTTGATTTTTCTGGTTCTTAGTTTCCTCATATGGAAAATGAGCAGTTTGGGCTAGATGATCCCCAGGTCCCTCCCAGCTCTAGATCTAAGGCCCTTTGACTCCCTAGTCCTTTAAAGTGTCCACTGTATGATGTGGCTTCTCATCATCTTTGTTGCACACACTACAGAGTCATTCGCTTCTTCCGTTAATATTGGTCACAGGGAGATAGGGATTGCTCATTCTTATCAGCATGGCCCCAATCTGCCTATCAGTCAGTCTGCCTCTAGCATTATCAGACATCTGTTGTTGTTCAGTTGTTTCAATCCTGTCTGACTCTTTATGATCCCATTTGGGGTTTTCTTGGCAGAGATACTAAATGGTTTACCATTTCTTTCTCCAGCTCATTTTACAGATGAGAAAATTGAGGCAGACAAGGTTAAGTGACTTGTTTAGGGTCACATAGCTAGTAAGTATCTGAGGGCAGATTTGAACTCAGGAAGATGAGTTTTCCTGACTTCAGGCCCAGTACACTGTGGGTTATGGTGCCACATTAGATGCTCATTAGGCATCTACCCTGAGTAAAACATTACACCATAGAAGGGGAAGCATGAGGCTACTTCAGTTGTACATTAATTGGGCAGAGGAGACAGACCAAGAAAAGGGCTTGAGCAATGCATTCAGGACCATCTGAGGTGCTGGGTTTAAATCATGGCTCTGTTCCTTACATGTGTGACCTAATTCAAAGCTACTTCTCCCATCCTGGGCCTCAGTTTCCTCCTTTATACAACAGGGGGATTAGACTGTGTTTTCCAAGGTCTCTTCTAAGTGCAAGCTACAGGTGAGAGATGCTCATATGCGGAGGGATGCTGAGGTAAGTAACAGGATCAGAGCTGAGTGGGCAGTTCAGTGGATAGAGAGCTGAACTTGGAATCAAGAAGCTCTCCATTGAAATCCTACCTCTGATAACAAAGGGAGAGTTTGATGCATTTATTAACATTTGTTCAAGATAATACTATCCTAAAAACCAAATTAAGTATTTATTGCAAACTTCAAAATTTTGAAAGTAACTCAAATTATATTCCTTGCATTGAGTTACTTTGTAATTTTTTTTCAATCCCTAAAAAAGCTTAGGAGCTGTGACAAGGATTATGAGATAAGCGTGAAACCGATTGTAGGTGTGTTAATGTTATAAAATGGAATAGGAACTTCAATACTGTGCTTCTTACTTCACACATGGATATCTCCAGTTCAATTACATACCTGGGAAATTACCAAAAGCTGGTCACACAGAGTCTGGCATGAGCTTCATTTAACACTGCATTAGCAAGTTGGAGGAATCCTTGAGTTCTCCGAAGCACTGCTTTGCTACACACACACACACACACACACACACACACACACACACACACACACACACACACACACACACACCAAATGCTTGTATATGTTGACTTTCCTTGAGACTAGGTAAGCTTTTTGGGGACAGGTTTTGCTTATTTTCTTTTATCTTTGTCTTTGTACCCTCGGTACCTGGTAAGTAAATGCCTCATGAAGACTTCTTGCTTCATCAGCTGATTACTAACCGTGTGACAATAGACAAGCCATTAACTTTCCTGAGACTCTCAAATCGTGAAATGGTGATGGTAATATCCATAGTATCTACCTGCAAAGCATCTGCAAGTATGGCTCCAGTGAGATAATGTTGAGAAATCTTTAATTCTTGGAATTCCCAGTGGAAGTCTTCATGGGGATAGTGGAAAGAGCATGAACTTTGGATCAGAAGCCCTGACTTCGGAATCATAGAACTAGAGAGGTAGAAAGCACCTTAGCATTCATCTCATCCAACCCATACACAAAAAGGAATCCCTATATTACAAACCAGCAGCTAATGGTCATCCAGCCTTTACTTGAAGACCTCCAAGGACTGGGAGCTCATTACTTCTCCCTTTGAGATGGCTTGAATTGTTAGAAAGTGTTCCTGACCTCAAGCCAAAAATCCCTTCTTTGCAATTTCCACCTGATTCTTGGGGGTCAGGGCTAGCCCTCTTTTGCATGTCTGAACTTCAAAGGATGACTATAACTCAACACTTAACCTCACTAGGCGTTGGTTTGCTCCTCTATAAAACGAGAGGGGTGGTTTATGTAGTCTTTCCATGATAAATTTTATAATCCTCTGACCCTAGGTGAGTTGTGGCAGAGCAGGGTGGGCTGTGGGGTGAGGGCATTCCAGGCATGGCTCCCCTGGGCCGTTTAGAACTCTCACCCACTCCATCTTCATCATCTTCATCATTAAATTTGTGTAGGTTAAGATTTGTAAAGCACTTATCCATGTCATTTAATTTAGTCTTAACAACAGTCCTGTGAGGTAGATATTATTATCCTCATTTTTCCTGAGGGGACAACTGAGTCTGAGAGATGTCAAGTGATTTGCCCAGGGACACCCAGTCTGTGAGGCTGGACTCAAACTCAGGTCTTCCCAACCTTCCATCACCTGTGCTACCTAAATGGCTCCATCCCTCTGTTCCTCAATATCTTCCTCTCCAAAGCCAGGTTCCTACTCTCTTTCTGGAGTCATGCCAAGATGCCACAAGACAGCTGTGATGAGAGAGATTTGGCGGTGTTGGAAAGGTGGTTTGCAATCCCAGGGAAGCCTGGTATAAATCCCAGATTCCTGGTATCAGCCAGCCACATCTTTAATCTTCGATACTCGTCTCCTTCTCTGCATTATAACTCTGGCCTGTTTGTCTGTACCACTCACACCTGCATTGAGGTTTTCCCTGGCTGAGAATGCAGAATGAGGCTGGGGAAGGCTGCGGCAGAGAGGAGAGCTGAGTATCCACATGCAAGGAGCCTGATTTCCCCTTTTCCCTTTCCAGGAAAGAGGGAGTGTGGCTTCTAAGGGATAGTGAGGGGGCCTAGGAGTCAGCAAGGCCTGAGTTCTAATGCTGCCTTTGGCATGTACCGGCTGTGAGAACCTGAGACAAGTCACTAAGGCAATTCTCTAAGACTGGTAAATTGAAGACAATGTGCTGGACTATAGTGGTGGAGGTGATCTCTTTCTTGGGAGTTCCTTATATCAGTGACACTACAGGTCCAGTTCCTATCCTTGTCACAAGTACATGCAGAGACCATCATCATAATACAGGTAATCTCACTACCAGGAAAGTGACCATTGTGGAGATCACTTTAACTTGGTTACTAACACATTATCAGTACCTAGTATAGTTTTTTCTGCTCCTCTGATTGGAGGATGGATATAAACATTCCTCCCTTTAGAGAGGGTTCAAAATGCTAGCCATCTCTTCTTTTGCTACCCTCTGCCCTTGGTTTTGACTCCAATATCATCATGCCTCCAAGTAACCTCTGCCACCCACTCCTACCCCCCTTTTCAGCTTCCTTTCATATATTACTGTTCTGTTATTTCTGTCTCATGTCTGAATCTTGGTGACTATTTGTTTTTTGGGGTTTTTTTTGGCAAAGATACTGGAGTGGTTTGCCATTTCCTCCTCCAGTTCATTTTACAGATGAGAAAACTGAAGCAAGCAGGGTAAGTGACTTGTCCAGGGTCACACAGCTAGTAAGTGTCTGAGGTTGGATTGGAACTCATGAAGATAAATCAGTCTTCCTGACTCCAGGCCTGGCACTCTATGTACCATGGCACTACCTTGCTGTGCCATTTTGTATATTATCTCCTCTCATTAGATTATAAGTTTCTTGAGTGCAGGAACTGTCTTTCTTTTTCTAATGTGTACCTCCAGTGATATAGCACAGTGCCTAGTACATTTTTGGGGCTTAGTAGATGTTTATTGTATATGAATCTAGGTTTAACTTAGAGAGAAAATGTGACAAAGGGGCAAATTATTCCTCAGGATTAGAACCATTGCAACCATTTGTGTGGTACAATGAGTAGGGGGCTGGCCTGGCCTGGAAGAGGGAACTTCCTCATAGTGAGTACCCTACTATGCCAATTAAAAAGTTTGAGAGACATAGTTTCTGTGTAATTTAATGATTTTATTAGACTTGCAGGTTACTAATAAAAGGATGGCCATTCAGTCATTCTTAGACCAAAGAAAGATCCCTAATGGAAGTGAGCTCACAGTTTATATGCACTTCTAAAGAGGAGGTGGTCCTGAGGGGATGCTTAATCACCTCTGATTGGTTAAGCAAATGGGAGGTGGTCTCTCTTGGGGTATGTGACTTGGGGCACTCAAATCTTAGTCAAAGAGACATCAATTTCCATATCACCTGACTTGATAATAAGTAGAATCAACATTTTCCCAGGAGCTGTCATAATGAACAGAAATATATCCCTTAGCCCAAACTCAGAATTTCTTTTCCTGTCTAATCAGATCTTGGTCTCTAAGAGAAATTTCCCACACTGGTTAGTTTCTGGATGACAAAACAGAAAAGGGGGAAAAGACTTTGGTCCTAACATAACAATTAGTTATTAAATAAAATTCAGAAATATTCTTTTCTCATACTACACAGATGAACTCATAAGTCTAGCCCCATCACATTTCACAGATGAGAAATCAGGTTACCCAGTCAGTAACTTTTAGCATCTGGATTGGAATACAGGTCTTTTCCTAATCGAGGTTTGGCTACATATTACAAACAAAATGTCTTTTAAGACCATAGCTTGAAAGTTCTTGGAATCCTTCATTTCCAAACCGCCTCTGTTTAATTTTGCTGCTCCTAAAAACATTCAGGAATAACCATTCCACAGAGGTCATCTCAATCCAAGCCCCTCATGGTATAGATCACAAAACCAATATTCAGAGAGATGTGTCTTGTCTAAGACCACAGAGCATCACTGGGACTGTCTTCTGACTCCCATTTATGACCTCTCTCATGGCTGGGCGGTTTCCTTTGCCAGTTTTCCACAGAGCAGGTTTGACCTGGTTTTTAAGCCAGAGTGTGCAGTTGAGCCATTGAAGGAGGAGGTCAACCTTGTTTAGGCTGAGGATAGAGAAGCCTGTCTTTGGTCATCTCAACTTTCCGCATCCTATCCCAACCCTTAGTCCTTCCTTCTCCACATCCTTCCTGCCCAGCCTCATCTATGCTCCTGGAATCAATTCTGCCCTCCATTGCCCCATCCCATACTTCATCCCTAAATCAAGGAGAAATCAGAGAGATGAGTCTTTTGAGTTTCTATGAATCATTTTTTTGAGGCAAATCTGGAATCCTGGACCAAGATCTCCTTGAACCCTCCACATGAGGTAAGAAGGCTTGATAGGGATGGGATTTGAACCCCCAAAAGGAAAAGACCATGTCTTTGTGATCTGGACCCCAAAAAGGAAAAAGCCTCTGGCCTTTCCCACATGGCCCACATCCCTGGTGTTCTCCTGGGGCACCCAGCCCTTCTGGATCCTTCTCTGTAAACTCCCAGTCACCCCAGACTACCTAGTCACTCCTAGATACTTCCCACAGTCTTTCCGTGTATAAGGTCCATCTTGTCCCTCATTAAAACACTCAGATTTCTTAACAATCTGGCCATTGCTCAGTTTCAATCTTGCCTGCTTATCAATACAAGTGTCACAAACATGGCAGATTCTTAAAATCTCGCCCGCCCAAACTGATGTTCTAACAAACTTTATCTCTAGCTGAAAGAATACTTGAGTCGAATTGATTTGAGGCAGGAACTGTGCATCATTTGCCCTTGAATTTTGGGGTCCCAATACCCCTAGACCTCAACAGGCTGAGCTCTGGACTCTTTTCTTTCTAGGTCCCCTTCCTCCAGCACAGACTATCAAACACCTAGGAGGAAAGGAAGCCAGGAATCACAGGCCGAGTCAGTCAAGCAGGTTGGTAAACCAGGCCCCCACGGGATGGGGATTTGGTGGATTTCATTCCACTGGGGCCTGGAACTAATTGGATCGGAAGCAAAGTTCAGCTTATTCCCACAATTAATAACTCCAACAGCCAGTCATTATCAGTGGCAGGCTAATGATATGTAATGGGAGATGACGCTCAGGCTCCCTGTGGGGAAATGGTATTTTGTAATGTTCGTTGTCACTGCAAGGCTTAATGGGGTCTCCACAGGTTGGGGGGGGTCCCACTGTTTAACCGTTTCACTGCCTTAAGCCTCTGGGTCTTGAGGGTTGAGTTCTGGGCTTAGCAACCAAGTGGTGTTCACCTCCATTTTCACCACTAGAGGCCACTGGAGCTCACACACACAAATTCTCTCTCTCTCTCTCTCTCTCTCTCTCTCTCTCTCTCTCTCTCTCTCTCTCTCTCTCCTTCCCCCCAGCAGTCAAAGCAACTGGAGACCCCAAAAAAGGAAGCTCTCAACTCCAAAGTCACATTGTCAAAATATCAAAAATAGTCAATCAATCAGCAAAAATTTATCTAGCACTTACTGTATACCAGACAGTTGGGGCAGCCACACGATGTGGCACAGAGAAAACAATTACAGGTTTGGAATTAAGAAGACGAATTCAAATCAGGCCTCAGATACTCAGATAGTAGCAGTAGATCCTGGGCAGTCATTTAACCTTGTTTACCTTAGTTTCCTCATCATGAGCCAGAAAAGGAAATGGCAAACCATGCCACTATTTTTGCCAAGAAAATTCCAAATGGTGTCACAAAGAGTTGGACATGACTGAAAATGACTGAAACAAGAACAAAAATATATCAGGCACTGTGCTAAGCCATGGGGATACAATCTAAGGTAAAAGTCCTCGACCTCAAGGAGCTCATTTCTAATGGGAGAAACAGCTATGTACATATGTAGATATATATTAAATACATACAGTATAATGGGAGGAAATCTTGGGATGAGAGAGGAAATGGGAGGAGTAGAAAAGATGTTTGATTTTATGCTTATATCTTCATTTATGCCTTACCTGAAATGGAATGGAATAAACATTTATTAAACACCAACTATGTGCCAGAACCTGTGCTAAGCCCTTTACAATATCATTTCATTTGATCTCCACAACAAGTGTGGGAGGTAGGTGTTATTATTATCCCCAGATGAAGAAACTGCAGCAAACATAAAGTAGGTGATTTTTCCAGGGTCACACAGCTGGAAAGTGTCTGAGGTTGGATTTGAACTCATGTGTTCCTGACTCCAGGTCCCACGTGCTGACTACTACACCACCTAACCAAAACACAGAAATCTACAAGCTGTCTTTGAGACTGGGGCTACCTGAGAAAGAGTTGCTCTTCTCTCACCTCTCATTACTTTCCCTCTTTCTTTTGTATTTAGCTATTATGTGTCTTAGACCACCTGAAGTAGAACCTGTCCTGGGCAGGGGGAAAGGTAATCCTCACTGACAATTACAAATGAGAGAAAAGATTTAAACCAAAGAGCAGGCTGGTACCTTCCTAGGGTGCTGCTATTTATCCCTGGGTCTAAGTTTGTGAATCTTTTGCCCATAAACATTCAAAGCCAAAGAGATGTCCCAAAGCTTAGCAAGTCTGAAAAAATTAATGTTTTATCTAATGTAAAGTTATTTTCTGAAAGTTTAGGATTTATTCTAGAGAAATTCATGGCTTCTCCAGTGGACACTGACCCTGATACACAATTTTTATTTGATTTTAGTCACCTTTAGCAGTAGCTGGTCCTGGAGGCAGGAAGACCTGAGTTCAAATCAAGCTTCAGACATTAGCTGTGTGACCCTGGGCAAAATTTCCCTCACTTTACCTCGGTCTGTCTCAGTTTTCTCCACTGCAAAATGGAGATGGTATTATTACCTTTTGTTGTTGTTCAGTAATGTCCAACTCTTAGTGACCATGGACTCTTGTATCCTCCACTATCTCTCAGAATCTGTCCAAGTTCATGTTCGTTATTTCCATGACACTATCTATCATCTCATCCTCTAATGTCCCCTTTACTTTTTGCCTTCAGTCTTTCTCTGCATCAGGGTCTTTTCCAATGAGTCTTATCATGTGGCCAAAATATTTAATCTTTAGCTTTGGTATTTGACCTTCTAGTGAGGAGCCTGAATTAATTTCTTTAAGTATTGACTGATTTGATCTCCTTGCTGTCCAAGGGAGTCTCAAAAGTCTTCTACAGCCACAGTTCAAAAGCATCAATTCTGCTTAGCTTTCTTTACAGTCCAACTCTCACAGTCACATACATTGCTACTGGAAAAGCCATAGCTTTGACAATATGGACCTTTGTTGGCAAAATGATGTCTCTGCTTTTCAGGATGCTGGCCAGATTTACTTTTCTTCCAAGGAGCAAGTGTCTCTTAATTTCATGGTTGCAGTCATCATCTACAGTGATCTTTGAGTCCAAGGATATAAAATCTGACATCACTTCCATTCCTTTTTTCTTTTTTTTTCTTAAATTTATTTATTTAAGTTTTCAACATTCATTTCCACAAAATTTTGGGCTCCAAATTTTTTCCCCATTTCTCCCCTCCCTCCACCCCAAAATGCTGAGCATTCTAATTGCCCCTATCACCAATCTGCTCTCTCTTCTAACTTCCTTCCCTTCCCTTATCCCCATCTTCTCTTTTGTCCTGTAGGGCAAGATAACTTTCTATACCCTATTACCTGTATTTCTTATTTCCTAGTTGCAAGAACAATACTCAACAGTTGTTCCTAAAACTTTGAGTTCCAACTTCTCTTCCTCCCTCCCTCCCCACCCATTCCCTTTGGGAAGGCAAGCAATTCAATATAGGCCATATCTGTGTAGTTTTGCAAATGACTTCCATAATGGTCATGTTGTGTAAGACTAACTATATTTCCCTCCATCCTATCCCGCCCCCCATTTCTTCTATTCTCTCTTTTGATCCTGTCCCTCCCCAAGAGTGTTGACTTCTAATTTCTCCCTCCTCCCATTGCTCTTCTTTCCATCATCCCCCCCCCACCCTGCTTATCCCCTTCTCCCCCACTCTCCTGAATTGTAAGATAGGTTTTCATACCAAAATGAGTGTGCATTTTATTCCTTCCTTGAGTCGAATGTGATGAGAGTAAGCTTCATGTTTTTTTCTCTCAACTCCTCACTTTTCCCTCCACTGAAAAGTCATTTACTTGCCTCTTTTATGAGAGATGATTTGCCCCATTCCATTTCTCCCTTTCTCCTCCCAATATAGTTCTCTCTCACCCCTTAATTTCATTTTTTTAAAGATATGATCCCATCCTATTCAATTCACCCTGTGCTGTGTGTGTGTGTGTGTGTGTGTGTGTGTGTGTGTGTAATCCCACCAACTACCCAGATACTGAAAAAAGCTTTCAAGAGTTAAAAATATTGTCTTTCCATGTAGGAATGTAAATAGTTCAACCTTAGTAAGAACCTTATGATTTCTCTTTGCTGTTTACCTTTTCATGCTTCTCTTGATTCTTGTGTTTGAAAGTAAAATTTTCTTTTCAGCTCTGGTCTTTTCATCAAGAATGCTTGAAAGTCCTCTATTTCATTAAAAGACCATTTTTTCTCCTGAAGTATTATACTCAATTTTGCTGGGTCGGTGATTCTTGGTTTTAGTCCTAGTTCCTTTGACTTCTGGAATATAATATTCCACACCCTTTGATCCCTTAATGTAGAAGTTGCTAAATCTTGTGTTATCCTGATCGTATTTCCACAATACTTGAATTGTTTCTTTCTAGCTGCTTGCAATATTTTCTCCTTGACCTGGGAACTCTGGAATTTGGCCACAGTGTTCCTAGGAGTTTCTCTTTATGGATCTCTTTCAAGAGGTGATATATGGATTCTTTCAATATTTATTTTGCCCCTGGTTCTAGAATCTCAGGGCAGTTTTCCTTGATAATTTTATGAAAGATGATGTCTAGGCTCTTTTTTTGATCATGGCTTTCAGGTAGTCCCATAATTTTTAAATTGTCTCTCCTGGATCTATTTTCCAGGTCTGTTGTTTTTCCAATGAGATATTCCACATTATCTTCCATTTTTCATTCTTTTGGTTTTATTGCGTGATTTCTTGGTTTCTCATAAAGTCATTAGCCTCCATCTGTTCCATTCTAATTTTTGAAAAATTATTTTCTTTAGTGAGTTTTTGAACCTCCTTTTTCATTTGGCTAATTCTGCTTTTTAAAACATTCTTCTCCTCATTGGCTTTTTGAACCTCTTTTGCCAATTGAGTTAGCCTATTTTTAAAGGTGTTATTTTCTTCAGCATTTTTTGGGGTCTCCTTTAGCAAATTGTTGACTCACTTTTCATGATTTTCTTGCATTGCTCTCATTTCTCTTCCCAATTTTTTCTCCACCTCTTTTACTTGATTTTCAAAATCATTTTTGAGCTCTTTCATGGCTTGAGACCATTGAATATTTATTTTCGATGTTTGGGATACAGAAACCTTGACTTTTATGTCTTTCCCTGATGGTAAGCATTGTTCTTCCTCATGCAAAAGGATGGGAGAAGTTATCTGTTCACCAAGAAAGTAACCTTATTTTTTTTCCTCTTTTTTGGGCATTTTCCCAACCAGTTACTTAACTTTTGGGTCCTTTGTCAAGAGCAGGGTATACTCTGGGAATATGTAAGATCTCAGTTCCTCCAAGGTGGTGCAACCAAGCCTGTACACTGGTCAGGAGCAACCAGAAACTTTTGTGCCCAGAATTTAAGAGTAGTAGAGTTTCCTCTCCACAACCACATCACCTCCAGTTCTGCCAAGCCAGCACTGGGGGCTGAGAGTCAGATGAGCTGCTCAATTCCCCCAGGGGCTTTAGGTGGGGTCAGGGCCACCATTCACTGTGGGATTAAGATCAGTTGCTTAGTTCTTCCAGGAATTTTAGGTGGGGGCAGAGCCTCCACACAGGGCTGAATTCCACCAGGGATTTTACGATGAGGCCTTCAACAATGGATGCAGCTTTCTACCTCTGCTGCAGCCAACTGAGGCCAGAGCTACGGGGACACCCTGTTCCCTTCTTGGCCAGCTAAAAAAACCCTCTCACTGACCTTTGGTGCCTGTGGGTTGAGGGATCTGTTCTGCCTCTAGAGATTCTGTCCCTGAAGTCTGCTCAGTCCTGCTCCTCCCAGTGCCATGTGGCCAAGGCTGGGCTGGGCTCTGCTCTGCGGCTGGTGCAACAGATCTTTCCTGTCGGCCTTTCAGGTCACCCTGGGCTAGAAATCTCCTGTATTCCATTGTTCTGTGGTGTCTGCTGCTCTAGAATTTGTTGGGAATCTTTCTTTACAGGTATTTTATAGGTTGTGGGGGAAGAGCTAGTGTATGTGTGTCTTTCTACTCTGCCATCTTGGCTCTGCCCCTCCTTGTGGAGATTTCTGACAAAAAGTGATCTGGAGAAGGAAATGGTAAATCATTCCATTATCTTTGCCAAGAAAACCTCTTAGATAACACCACCTACCTCCTAGGATTGTTGTGAGGATCAAATGAGATAATATTTGTAAAGTGCTTTGCCTACTGCCTGACACGTAGTAGGTGCTTAAGAAATACTTGTTTCCTAACTCTGAGGTACCACCTCACACCTATCAGATTGGCTAATATGATGTAAAAGGAAAATGATACATGTTGGAGAAGATGTGGAAGAATTGGAACCATAATGCACAAATACATAGTTGTGAACTGATCCAACTGTTCCGGAGACTGATTTGGAACTATGCCCAAAGGGCTATAAAACTGTATATACCCTTTGATCCAGCAGTTACCACTACTAGGTTTGTATGCCAAAGAGATCATAAAAAAGGGGAAAGGACCCACATGTACAAAAATATTTATAGCAGCTCTTTTTATAATGGCCAAGAATCGGAAATTGAGGGGATGCCCATCAATTGGGGAATGGCTGAACAGGTTGTGGTGTATGAATGTAATGGAATACTATTGTTCTATGAGAAATGAACTGGCAGATTTCAGAAAAACCTGGAAAGACTTACATGAATTGTTGCTGAGTGAAGTGAGCAGAACCAGGAGGATATTTTGCACAGTAACAGCAGCACTACATGATGACTAACTTTGACAGACTTAGCTCTTCTCAGAAGTTCAAGAATCTAAGACAATTCCAAAAGAATCGTGATGGAAAATGTTATCCACATCCAGAGAAAAAACTATGGAGTCTGAGTGTTTCTTTCTTTTCTGTTTTGTTTTCTCTTTCTTATGGTTTTTCCCTTTTGTCCTGATTCTCCTTTCACAACATAAAAATATGTTTAATATGATTATACATGTATAGCCTATATCAGATTGCACGCCATCTTGGGTTGGGGAAAGGCAGGGAAGGAGGGGGAAAATTTGGGACTCAGAATCTTATAAAAGTGAATGTTGAAAGCTAAAAATAAATTTAAACATTTTTTAAAAATGAAAAGAAATGCTTGTTTCCTGCCTTCCCTTCATGCAAGGATTCTTCCAATATACCTGCTGTCTCTTGTCTAGTTCCTGTCATTAACTCTATTAACTTTGTCGGGTGTCTTCACTTTTCTGGGCCTCAGTTTACTTATCTGTATGACTGAAGGAATCTCCAAGGGTCCTTTTACGTCTAAAGAAGTGATCCTGCTAAAGGGTCATTCTGGTTGAATCTCCAGCTGCATTCAGCTTTGGACACAGCTGGCGTCTATGCAGTCTTAGCTACGTTGGCCATTTCTGTTTGTCAGGGAGAGAGGAGTGCTGAGCTTGAAGTCAGAAGGCCTGGATTTGTCTTGGTTCTGACAGTAGCATTATGCTGGTGAGCCAGAAACTTCATTGACCTCTTTGGGTCTATTTATTCATCTGTCATTAGGGGAGGAGAATGCTTGTGCTGCCTCTCTTGGGATCTTCTCCTCTTCCTCCTCAGTTCTCTTCCTTCTTCCCTCCTTCCCTTTCTCTCCTTTCTCTTTCTCCTTTCCTTCCATTCTTTTGCTAGCCACCCTGTCCTCCCTCTCCCCTCTTTCTTAATCTCCTTATTCTGGTATTGGAGAAGGGATCCACAAACAAAAGTTGGAGCAGATGATTCCTAAAGTTCCTCCCAGCTCTAGGATTCTGTGTTTCTGGTTTCTCTGGTTGCTTGGTCCTAGGGGGTTGCCCTTCCTCAGTCATCATGTTCCTAAGTGAAAGGGAGTAGAGCCAACTTCGGACAGATAACCAGTCCTCATCATAATGCAAACAAACACTCGGGGGCTCTTGGTTTGTTCAAAGTAAATGTCTCAATTAACATTGAGGACCTTTTTTTTCTTTCTTTCATTCTTTTTTTTTTTCTTTGTAGCTGCAGGCGAACTCGTCTTTTGGATCAATTAAATTGTTGACAGTCCGCTGGGGAGGCTACATACAAATGAACAGCCAAGGTGCCTTTTGGTGTCTGTGATTCGTGCTTTTACTCACACTGGTGGAGGAGAAGGTCCCTCAAGGTTTGCCAAGAGACTTGGTGCCTCCCTCATAGTTTCAGATCGTTAGGGATGGGCCTTATGTCTGGGATAACCCAAGGACACTCCAGCCTGGAGGCAGAGTTGGACAATCAGTGCCTTAGAACCTTTTGCTTTGTGGGGCCCATTTCCTCACTGTATTTCCATGTATTGTGTACAGGCATTTAGTCAGCATAATTAACAGTGTCCTTTTCCTAGAGCTTAGAATAGTGTACTTGAGTTTGAATCCTGACCCAGATATTTACCATCTGTGTCACCATGGACAAGTCCCTTAGCGTCAATTCCCTCATTTGTAAGATGGAGTACTTACCTCAAAGGATCAAAGAAAATATAAATAAGGTACTTTGCAAGCTTGAAACAACTATAGAAATATTAGCTATTATTAGGATTAATATTATTATAGTAATAATAAAATAATCCTTAAAAATAATTAAGAACAGTGCCTGACACATAGAAAGTGCTTGTTAGTTGATTGAATATTTATAAAAGATGTTGCTACACCAAGTGCTCACGATCATCCTACAAAGAATAAAAACTTAAAAAAAAAAAAAAAACAGACCTAGGAGGAAAAAACCTTCACATTCCAGCTACAATCCCACCATCTACAAGAAGTCCTTCTTGATTCCCCTTAATCCTAGAGACTTCCCTCTGATGAGTATCTTCAAATTTTTTTCTGATCTGTATGATGTATGTACATAATTGTTTGCATGTTGCCTCCCCACTGGACTGTGAACTCCTTGAGGACAGGGATTATCTTTTGCTTCTCTTTGTATCCCCGGTGTTTAGCACAGTGCCTGGCGCATAGTAGGCACTTAATAAATGTTTATTGACCGACCACCTAACACATAATAGCAGGGTTGAGATGTCCTCAGACTGTTTCTATCTGAACTGCATTAACAAAGACACCATCACGATAACAATGATAATATTATCTTACCTTTTTATAGTACTTTAAGGTCTATAAAGTATTTATGATCAATCATTCAACAAGGATTTTTAACGCACCTTCTATGTATTAAAGGTTGCGCCTATGCTGGAATCCAAAGCCAAAATGGCATATCTGCTTTCAGAAATCACTCTACAGGTGATAAGAACATTAAACAACTAATAAACATTTATTGTTGTTTTTCAATCATTTTTCAGTCATGTCTGACTCTCTGTGAACCCATTTGGGGTCTTGGCCAAGGTACTGGAGTGGTTCGCATTTCCTTCTTCAGCTCATTTTGCAGATGAGGAAACTGAAGCAAATGAGGTTAAGTGATTTGCCCAGAGTCACTCAGCTAGAAAGTATCTAAAGCCAGATTTGAACCCAGTAACAGGAGTCTTCCCAACTCCAATCCCAGAACTCTATTTACTGTGGCACCTAGGTGACAGTAAACATTTATTAAGTACCTGCTAAATACTATGTACTGCGGCTAGGTACAGAGGATAGAGCACTATACTGGGCTTGGAATCAGGAAAACTCCTCTTCCTGAGTTCCAGTCTGGCCTCAGACACTTCCTATCTGGGTGACCCTAGGCAAGTCACTTCACCCTGTTGGCCTCAGTTTTCTCATCTGTAAAATGAGCTGGAGAAGGAAAGGACAAACCACTCCATTATCTTTGCTGAGAAAAACCCACATGGGGTCACAGAGAGTCAGACAGGAATGAAAAAAAGACTGAACAGCAACTTATGCTAGGCACTGTGTTAAAGCACTGAGAATTCAAAAAGAGGCAAAAGACATTCCCTGCCCTCAAGGAGTTTATAATCTAATGAGAGAAACAACAAGCAAATATATGCAAATACAGTATAAATAGGAAATAATTAACAGAGGGAAAGTATTCCAATTAAGAGGAGATAGACAAGACTTCCAGTAAAATAGGGGGATTTTAGCTGAGACTTAAAGGAAACCAGGGAGGTCAGTAGGCTGAGCAGGGGAGGCAGAGAGTATTCCAGGCATAGAACAGTGAACTTGGAGTTACAGACCTGAGTTCAAATTTCAGCTTCGTTATTTCTCATCCATGTAACCTTACTGGTAGAATGACCTCCAAGGTCCATTCCATCTCTGAATCTGTAATCTCTTGTGCACCATATAAGTGGTGTTTGTTCTCCTCAAACATTCTTGTGAGCTAGACAGTGAAAAGACTTCCTATTTTACAAATGAGGAAACTGAGGCCTAACAAGGGGAAGGAACTTGCCTAAGATCGCTTAAGTCATAAGTAGCAGAGCCAGGGCTTGAACCTTGGTGTTCTGACTCAGAGTCCAATGGTCTTTCCATGATGTCACAGGTCATGTGGCTTTCAATGAATTTCCATGTCTTGGTATCTATCACTCCCCCAGCTCTTCCTCTCTGCCACTTTTTGTTTGAAAGTTGGGAGGAGAGAATGATTCTGGAAACTATAGACCAATGAACTTTACCTTTATTCCTTGTGAAATTCTAGGATGTGTGTTAAAAGGGATGGTTGGTGAGTATCTAGAAAGGGAAGCAGTAGCTACAAAGAAGCCAAAATGGTTTCATAAAGAACAGATCATGCCACACCAATCTCATTTCATTTTTATGAGAAGACTATTCAATTGGAACGACAGGAAAATATCACAAATATTCTGTGTCAAGATTTTATAAAGTATTTATAAGCTCTCCCATTTTATTCTTGGAGAAAAGATGGAGAAAATGTGGGCTAGATGACAGTACAATTACATGGATTTCAAACTGGTGGAACAGTTTTCAAGTAGTACCCATAAATGGTTCAATGTTGACTAGGAAGTGTGATTCTAATGGAGGCTTCCAGTGATTTGTACTTGTCCTTGTGATATTTAATGTTTATTTTTTCTCATAATGATTTTGAGAAAGACATAGATGGCATGCTCATAAAATTTGCAGATGATACAAAGGTGAGGAAGGGAAATAATATACCAGAGAAAAAAGTGAGTATTAAAAAACCCAAAAACCAAAGGCCAGATCCTGTCAGACTAGAAGAGTAGACTGAATCTAATAAGACAAAATTTAATGGGGTTACATGTGCACTCTTACACATTGGTTCAAAAAATTAACTTCATAATTACAAATGAAACTTAGCCCACGGAAGGTTCTGAGGATCCTAACTGAAAGACTCATTTCCACTGATGAGTTGGATTTCCAGAGCTTAGCTATTTATTCCCACCAAGGGTTCTAAGGGCATTCCTGAGATGATCTCTTATGCTGTTGGTTCAAGCTCCTACCTTGTGAATCTCCCAAGACTATCAGGCAAAAATTAGCTTAATTAGCCTGTCTTAAGTAACTTTTAGAAAGGGGTTTTTAATAAGGTGGTAAAGTAAGAATAGTTGTTATAAAACTTGTGCCCCCTCCCCCAAATGTGTTATACACTCTCCCACAGTGTGTTTTCTAGGGCAAAGTGGGCTCAAGTTTAGAGAGGAGATGTAGCAAATGGATAACTAACTCATGGTTCCTGAAAGTCCCTTTCCCCTCTTTGTGGGGAGCCCAAGAGGTTCCCCTTAGACATGATATTAAGTTGATGAGTTCTGAGAATCAAAGTTCAGCTTGTCCTTGGCAGCTAAGGGAGTGCCATAGTTCACAGAGTGCTAGGCTTGGACTCAGGAAGCCCTGAGTTCAAATACACCCTCACATACTGGCTGTATGATCCTGAGCAAATCACTTCACCTCTGCCTGGCTCAGTTTCCTCAACTGTAAAACAGAAATAATAATAACATCTACCTCCCAGAGTTGTTGTGAGGATCAAATGAGATATTATTTGTAAAGCACCTAGCAGAGTGCCTGGCACATAGTAGGTGCTGTATAAATGCTTATCCCCTTTCTCCAAAGCATACATTGTCAACAGCTAATCTGGGGACATTGCTAGGACATTGATAGGGTGAAGAGAAGTCCAAAACCTTTTGGAGCCTTGAAGCTCCCAAAGTTCCCACCATCAAAGTGTGTGTTTATGGAAGTGGAACAAAGGGGAAGGAGGCCATGCCAAGGTTAAGACTGAGGCCTCTCCTTCCCTTCCAGCAAAACCATTCAATTTCTGAGTTCCAACAGTTTCTCAACTTGCTAGATAATTTACGGACAGACATGGGGTGTAACCAAGTTTCCTCAGGGAATCTAAACAAAGTTATTGTGTAATATCAATCCAATTTAAAGGACTTTGCTTAAGGCCTAAGAGTAATTGGTTGATTGTTTAAAATATGATCTCACCTGGTTAAGGAACTCAAGGCTAAAATGGGATGCAGTGGTTTTGATCTCACAGTTATCAAAGGATATTCAGACAACAGTTTGGTATGAAAAGTATCTGGAGGCTATAATAGAACACGTTCAAAATGAGTTAATTGAATGATATAGCTGCCATGGAAGCTAATGTAATCAAACTGTATTTAAAAAGTTGCTGAGATTGGGAGAGAATAGTATCATTGTACTTGGCAGCTAGGTAGACAGGGTGCCAACCTGGGAATCAGGAGGACCTGAGTTTAAATCTGACCTCAGAGGCTTACTAGTTGTGTGACACTTAGCCCTGTTTTACTCAGTTTCCTCATCTGTAAAATGAGCTGGAGGAGGAAATGACAAACCAATCCAGTATCTCTGCCAAAAATCCCCAAAGGGGATCGTGGAAAGTTGGACACCACTGAAATGGTTGAACAACAACAACGACTCAGATCTTATCTGAGAATACTTGATGGACTATTTTCTGTTTCGAGTAGTCAACTTTGGAAATGTCTTTGATTAATGGAAGAGTATACAGGGAAAGGCATCCAGGATGGTAAAGGAGCTTTGCTTTTGTTGTTCAGTCATTCATTCATGTCCTACTCTTTGTGATCCCCCGGCCACAGCATACCAAGCCTTTCTAACTTGCACTATCTCTGGAAATCTGTCCAAGCCATATTTGTAGCCTCTATGACATCATCTATCCATCTTATCCTCTTCCATTCCCTTCTCCTTTGTCTTCAAACTTTCCCAATGTCAGGGCCTTTTCCAATGAGTTTCAGATTCCCAATATGTGACTAAAGTACTGAAGCTTCAGTTTCAGCATTTGACCTTCTAGTGAATAACCTGAATTAATTTCTTTAAGCACTGACTAATTTGATCTCTTTGCTATCCAAGGGAGTCTAAGAAGTCTTCTCCAACACCACAATTAGAAAGTGTTGATTCTGTAGTATTCAGCTTTCCTTATAGTTCAACTCTCATAGCCATATATTGCTACAGAAAAAGCCATACATTTGACTATATAGAACTTTGTCAGTAAGGTGATGCCCCCTTTTTTTATCATGTTGTCCAGATTTTCCATAGTTTTTCTTCCAAGGAGCAAACATTCGTTAATTTCATGGATGCAGTCACTATATGCAGTACTTGTTGAACTCAAGGACATAAAATCTGACACGACTTCCATATCTTCTCCCTCTACTTTTCAGAAATTGATAGGATCAGTTCCTAAGATCTTTTTTTTTTTTTATGTTAAGCTTCAAGCCAGCTTTTACACATTCTGCTTTCACCCTCATCATGAGGCTTCTTAAGTCTTCTTTTCTTTCTGCCGTCAAAGTGGTAATGTCTATATATCTGAGATCATTGATATTTTTTCTAGCAACCTTAATTTGAACTTTGGATTCATCCAGCCTGGCATTTTACATGATATACTCTGTAGATAAATAAATAAGGTGACAATATACAGCCTTATCATACTCCTTTTCCAAGTTTTTTGTTTTTGTTTTTGTTTTTTTTGGTAAATGGTATTTTATTTTTTCGAATTACATGTAAAAATAGTTTTCCATAGTCATTGCTTATAAGACTGAGTTTCAATTTTTTTCTCCATTCCTCACATCTCCCCTTCCCCAATATGGCAAGCAATCTGATATAGGTTATATATGTGCAATTATGTAAACATATTTCCTCATTAGTCATGCTGTGAAAGACAAAACAGAACAAAAGGGAAAAGTCATACACAAAAAAAGTGAAAATAGTATGCTTCGATCTGCATTCAGATTCCATAGTTCTTTCTCTGGATGTGGATAGCATTTTCCATCATGAGTCTTTTGGAATTGTCTTAGATCATTGTTTTGCAGAGAAGAGCTAAGCCAATCATAGCTGATCATCACACAATGTTGCTGTTACTGTGTACAATGTTCTACTGGTTCAGCTCATTTCACTCAGTATAAGTTCATGTAAGTCTTTCCAAGTTTTTCTGAAATCCACTTGCTCATCATTTCTTATAGAACAATAGTATTCCATTACATTCACATACCACAAATTGCTCAGCCATTCCCCAATTGATAGGCATTCTCTCAATTTCTAATTCTTTGCTACCACAAAAAGAACTGCTTTAAGTATTTTTGTATATGTAAGTCTGTTTCCTTTTTTTTTAATGATCTCTTGAGGATATAGACATAGTAGTGGTATTGCTGGATCAAAGGGTATGCACAGTTTGATTGCCCTTTGGACATAGTTCCAAGTTGCCCTCCAGAATGGTTAGATCAGTTCACAATTCCACCAACAATGCATTAGCGTCTCAATTTTCCCACATCTTCTCCAACATTCATCACTTTCCTTTTCTGTCATGTTAGCCAGTCTCAGATATGAGGTGGTATCTCAGAGTTCTTTTAATTTACAGTTTTCTAATCTGGAGGTTATAATAGAGCATAAGTTCAAAATGAATTAATTGAATGATATAGCTGCTCTGGAAGCTAATGTGATCTTAGACTGTATTTTAAAAGTTACTGGGATTGGGGGAGAATAGTCTCATTGTATCAAATCTGGGCAGCCAGGCAGCTCAGTGGATAGAGTGCCAGCCCTGGAGTCAGGAGGACCTGAATTTAAATCTGTGATTTAAAATATTTTTCATATGATTATAGATAGCTTTAATTTCTTCAACTGAACACTACCTGTTCATATCCTTTGACCATTTATCAATTGGGGAATGACTTGTATTCTTATAAATTTGACTCAGTTCTCTATATATTTGAGAAATGGGGTCTTTATAAAAAAGATTTGCTGTGAAAATTGTTTCCCAGCTTTCTGCTTTCCTTCTAATCCTGGTTTTGTTCAAAATTACCTATTTTGCATTTTTTCATGATGTTCTGAGTACATAAATTCTTCCCTTTCCCATAGATCTGACAGGTAAACTATTCCATGCTCTCCTAATTTGCATATGGCATCATCCTTTATGTCTAAATCAGGTACCAATTTTTACCTTATCTTGGTATATAGTGTGAGATGTTGGTATGTGCTTATTTTCTGCCATGTTATTTCCCTGATGTTTTTGTCAAATAGTAAGTTCTTATCCCAGAAGCTGGAGTCTTCAGGTTTATCAAATAGTGCAATACTATAGTCCTTTGCTACTGTGTCTTGTGCACCTAATCTATTCCACTGATCCACCACTCTGTTTCTTAGCCAGTACCAAATAGTTTCACCAATTGCTACTTTATAATGTAGCTTTAAATCTGGTGTCGCTAAGACATCTTCCTTTGCATTTTTTCGTTAATTCCTTTGATATTCCTGACCTTTTGTTCTTCTAGATGAATTTTGTTTTTATTTTTTCTAGCCTTATAAAATAATTTTGGTAGTTGGATTAGTATGGCACTGAATAAATAAATTAATTTAGGTAGGATTATCATTTTTATTATATATTAGCTCAGCCTACCTATAAGCAATTGACATTTTTTTCCAATTGTGAAAAGTATTTTGTAATTGTCTTTATGTAGTTCATGGGTGTCTCTTCACAAGGAGATTTTCAAATATTTTATATTGTCTACAATTACTGTAAATGGAATTTCCCTTTCTATCTCTTCTTGGTGAGCTTTGTTGGTAATATATGGAAATGCTGATGATGTATATGGGTTCATTTTATATCCTACAACTTTCCTAAAGTTGTCAATTATTTCAAGGAATTTTTTTAGTTTGTTCCCTATGATTCTCATGTCATCTACAAAGAATGATAGTTTTATTTCCTCATTGCCTAGTCTTTTCTTCTCTTATTGCTAAAGCTAACATTTCTAGTACAATACTAAATAATAGTGGTGATAATGGGGATCCTTGTTTCACCCCTCATCTTATTGGGAAGACTTCTAGCTTGTCCCCATTACAGATAGTGTTTGCTGATGGTTTTAGATAGATACTACTTATCATTTTAAGGAAAGCTCTATTTATTCCTATACTCTCTAGCATTTTTAATAGCAATGAGTGCTGTACTTTGTCAAAAAGCTTTTTCTGCATCTATTGAGATAATCATATATTTCTATTGATTTTGTTATTGATATAGTCAATTATGGTATAATTTTCCCAATATTGACCTAGCCCTGTATTCCTGGTATAAGTCCCACCTGGTTGTCCTAGTGATAAACTGTTATAATCTCTTTGCTAATATTTTATTTGAATTTTTGCATCAATATTCATTAGGGAAATTGGTCTATAATTTTCTTTCTCTGTTTTGGCTCTTCCTGGTTTAGGTATCAGCACAACATTTGTGTCATAAAAAAAGAATTTTGTTGGACTCCACTTATTTTTCTGAACAGTTTGTATAGTATTGGAATTAATTGTTCTTTAAATGTTTGATAGAATTCACTTGTAAATCCATACGGCCCTGGAGATTTTTTTTCTTAGTGAATTCATTGATGACTTGTTCAATTTCCTTTTCCAAAATGGAATTATTTAAGTATTTTAATTACTCTTCTGTTAATCTGGGCAATTTATATTTTTGTAAATATTCATCTATTTCACTTAGATTGTCAGATTTATTTTCATATTGTTTTACATTCTTCTTCATTAGTGGTGATTTCACCCTTTTCATTTTTGATACTGGTAATTTGCTTTTCTTCTTTCTTTTTTTTTTAAATCAGATTAACCAAAGGTTTATCTATTTCATTGGGTTTCTTTTTTCATAAAACCAGCTCTTACTTTTATTTATTAATTCAATGATTTTCTTACTTTCAGTTTTATTAATCTCTCCCTTGATTTTCAGAATTTCTCGTTTGATGTTTAATTGGGGATTTTTAATTTGTTCCTTCTCTGGCTTTTTAAATTGCATGCCCAATTCACTGATCTGCTCTTTCTCCATTTTATTCATGTGAGCATTTAGAGATGCGCAATTTCTCCTAAGCACTGCTTTGATTGCATCTCATAAGTTTTACTATGTTATCTCATTATTGTCAATCTCTTTGATAAAATTATTGATTATTTCTGTCATTTGTTGTTTGATCCACTCATTCTTTAGGATTAGCTTATTTAGTTTCCAATAAAATTTTAATCTCTCTTTCCACAGCCTTTTATTACATGTAATTTTTATTGCAGCAAGATCTGAAAAGGAAGTGCTTAATATTTCTGCCTTTCTGCATTTGATTGTGAGGTTTTTATGCCCTAATACATGGTTAGGTTTTGTGTGGGTGCCATATACTACTGAGAAAAAAAAATATTACTTTTTATCCCCATTCAATTTTCTTCAGAGGTCTATCATACCTAACTTTTCTAAAATTCTATTCATTTACTTAACTTTTTTCTTGCTTATTTTGTGGTTAGATTTATCTAGTTCAGAGAGGGGGAGGTTGAGGTTCCCCAGTAGTATAATTTTGCTGCCTATTTCTTCCTACAACTCACTTAACTTTTCCTGTAAGAATTTGGAAGCTATACCACTTGATGTATATGTATATGTATATATATATATATTTAATATTACTTCGTTGTCTATGGTACCTTTTAGCAAGATGTAGTTTCCTTTCTTGTCTCTTTTTAATTAGATCTATTTTTGCTTTTGCTTTGTCTGAGATAAGGATGGCTACCCCTGTTTTTTGGGGGGGTTTTTTTGCTTCAACTGAAGCACAATATACTCTGCTCCAGACTTTTACCTTTATTCTGGATGTGTCCCTCTGCTTCAAATATATTTTTTGTAAATAACACATTATATGATTCTGGTTTTTAATCCACTCTGCCATTCACTTTCATTTATGGGAAAGTTAATCCCATGCACATTCACGGTTATAATTACTGTGTATTTCCCTCTATCCCATTTCCCCCCCTTTTTATACTTTTCTCCTTCCTTTCACCCTGTCCTCCCTCACCAGTGTTTTACTTTTGACTACTGCCTCCTCCAAACTTCTGTCTCTTCTATCAATCTCCTCCCTTTTCTTTTACATTTCTCTTACTGCCATGGGGGACATCTCCAGTTGTCCTGACATGTATCTTGCCACTGGACTCAGATGACTGCAGAGGAGAAAGTGAGGCTGGTGACTTTGCACACTTAAATCCAATTCATTTGCAATCATGACATCATCTTCCTGATATCACACTCCTCTTTAAGAACAAAGGAAAATCACCACCAACAACAACCACAACAACCTATTTCCTTATAGGGTAAGATAGATTTCTCTACTCAATTGAGTGTGTAAGTTATTCCCTCCTTGAGCCAATCCTGATGAAAGTAGGTTTAAACAATGCTCACCTCCTTCCTTCTTTCCTTCTACTGTAATAGTCTTTTACACCTCTTCATGTGATGTAATATACTCCATTCCTCTTCCCCCTTTCCTCATCTCCCAGTACAAACCTTTTTTTACCCCTTAATTACTTTATTATCATCACATCAAAGTTAACTTGTACCCACACCCTCTAAGTACACTCCTAACTGCCCTAATAGAGATACAGTTCTCAAAAGTTACAAGTATTTTCTTCCTGTAGAAGGGTATAAACACTTTAACCTTATTGAATGCCATGGTTTTTTTTTTTAATTTTCTGTATACATTTTTATGCTTGTCTTGAGTCTTGTATTTGAAGACCAGATTTTCTGTTCAGCTCTACTTTTTTCATCCCTCTGATTTGAAAGTCCCCTATTCCATTGAATGTCCATTTTCCTCCCAAAAGATTATGCTTAGTTTTGCTGGGTAGTTGATTGGTGGTTGTGATCCAAGTTCTTTTACCTTCTGGAATATCATATTCCAAGTTCCCCAGATCTTTAATGTAGAAGCTGCTAAGTCCTGCATAATCCTGACTGTGCTCCTTGATATTTGAGTTGTTTCTTTCTGGCTGTTTGCTGCATTTTCTCCTTGACCTGATCTGGACTTTGGCTACTATATTCTATGGAGTTTTCATTTTGGGATCTCTTTCAGTTCTCCTTGATAATTACTTGGAAGATATTGTCCATGCTCTTTTTTTTGTCATGGGTTTCAAATAGTTCAATAGTTCTTAAATTATATTTCCTGAATCTATTGTCCAGGTCAGTTGCTTTTTCAGTGAGGAATTTTACAATTTCTTCTTTTTTTTATTCTTTGACTAATTCTTTATATCTCATAGAGTCATTAGCTTTCATTTGTCCAATTTAATTTTTAAGAAATTATTTTCTTCAGTTAACTTTTGTACGTCCTTGTCCATTTAGCCAATTCTACCTATAAAGGAATTGTTTTCTTCAGTGGATTAAGCCTCCCCTGCCCCAGTTTGGTCAATTCTATTTTTTAAGGAGTTTTCTTCAGTCAATTTTTGTGCTTCCTTTTCCAAGCTGTTGACTCTTTTTATAATACTTTCAAAAGTCTCATTTCTTTTCTGAATTTTTCTTGTACCCCTCTTATTTGGTTTTTAAGATTCTTTTTGAGCTCTTCCAAGAGGACTTTTTGTGCTTGAGACCAATTCAGATTCCCCTTTGAGGCTTTGCATGTAGGCATTTTGATATCAACGTCCTCTCCTGAGTTTCTGCGTTGATTATGTTGTTGTAGAAGTTTTCTATGTTTAGAGCTCTCTTTTTGGGTTTTGGTCACTTTTCAAACTTGAGTTCTGCTGCTGGAGTACAAAGGTCCCTGGGGTCTAGGAGCCTGGCCACTGGTTTTCTGTGTGGGGGCCTTGCTCACTGTACTAGGATGGCCCAGCCTGGTGGCACCTGTTGTGCTCTGGGTCTGGGGCTAGCGGTTTTTCTTCTGTGCTGAGGCTGAAGGTCTCACAGATGACTTGCTATGTCACTGGCCTGCTGAGCCAGCACTGAGGTTCTTGGTTACTGATCTGTGCTGTGGCTAGCAACTTCCTGCTGACTTGCCTGAACACTGCCTGCACTGGCTTGTGCTCTCCTTTTACTCAAGTGAGACAGACCTTTCCTGAAGTCCTTCTAAGTTTTTTTGGGCTAGAAAATTGTTTCACTTTGCCTTTTTGTGGATTCCATCACTCCAGAATTCTTTTAGATGATGGATTTAATGTTGTTTTTGAGGGAAACTGGGGAATACTCAGGCAACTTCCTGGCTTCTCTCTACCATCTTCTTCCACTTCCAATCTTAAGTCAATGAATTGTTCCATGTTTGGCTCTACCTGTTGCTTCTTTGCTGACATACAGGCTCCTCAGGAGACAAGTCAGATGATCTGGTACTCCCACTTCTTTAAGGACCTGGGACATTTTGTTGTGATCTCCCACAGTCAAAGGTTCTGGCGTGTTCAATGAAGTAAATGTTTTCCTGGAACTCTCTTGTTTTCTCCATAATACAGCAAATGTTGGCAATTTGGATTTTTCGAAAATCAGCCTACAATTCTGTTAATTCTTGGTTCACATATAATTTAAGTACATATAGATAGGTTGGAGGAATTGGGCATATTTAGTGGAGAAGAAAGGATTTAGGAAGGACATGAAAGGTACTAGCCATGATGGGTAGAGTGAGAAGGAGAAGGGGTATCAGGAAATGTCTCCCATAGAAGGTTGAATTTGAGCTGAGTCTTGAGGGAAGCCAGGAAAGCTTAGAAGTAGAGATGAAGAGGGAGAACACTCAAACCATGGTGGGAGGGGCAGCCTGTGCAAAGTCATGGAGATGGGAGATGGAGTGTCATGGGTAGGCAACAGTAAGTAGGTGACTGTAGTTAAGTCATGGAGTGTGTGAAAAGGAGTAATGAATAAGATGACTGGAATGGTAGGAAGAGGCCAGGTTGTGAAGGTGTTCAAATACAAAATAGAGGGACCTATCCTGCACCACTACTGTCCATCCGCTCCTATTAGTCATCCATCCAAAGCACTCTCTATGCTTTTCCTCAATGACACCCTTGATGACACTTCTCTTACACAGTTCTTTCATGATGTTATAATGCTGCCTACTCACATCTGTCATGAACCCCTCCATCGCTTTCTGGAGAACTCTCAGTTTTAATCCATCATTACAGATCAAAGCAGTAATTAAAGAAAAGCCCTCCCTGCCTGTGACCTGATTTCGTTTTTAATAGAGCCACCAAGCCACCGATCTAGCTCCCTTTCTAATTAAAGTCTGAGAGCAGATTCAACATTTTTAGTTGTGCTCAACTCTTTGTGACCCCATTTGGGATTTTCTTGGAGGAAATACTGGAGTGGTTTATTGTTTCCTTTTCCAGCTCATTTTACAGGTGAGGAAATTGAGGCAAACAGGGTGAAGTGACTTGTCCAGGGTCATACAGCTAGGAAGTATCTGAGGGCAAATTTAAACTCGGGTCTTTCCTGACTCCAGGCCCAGCACTCTATTCACAGTACCACTGGGCTGCCCCAAATTGTCAGAGTAGTGTTGAATAAGGATCCTAGGTTTGATACTCAGGAACCTGATGTTCTAGTCCCTGCCTTGCCACCCCCTGTTCTAAGACCCCTCCCAGCTCTGACATCCCCTGTTCTAAGACCCCTCCCAGCACTGACATTTTAGATCTTCTAAGCCCTCTGAGAACTTGGCATACCCAATGCCTAACATAAGGCCTTGTATATCCCATACTTAATAAACGTTGAACTAAATTTGAGGAAACTGTGCTGTCTTTATCCATCCATCCTTGACCTTCTGTATTCTCTGGACTCTAGCACATTACTACACTGTCTGCCACTCTCACAGCTCTGGGATCCTCCCTAGGGCAGAAAACGGGGCATGTTCCCTGGTGCTGGTTCTGCCCAGCTTCCAGAGACCCAGGGAAGTCTCTTCTTGCTCACGCAGTTCTAGTTCCCTCTTTCCATTCTTTTTTCTCATTTTGAAAGGCATTTTTTTTCCTGTGCTGCCATCTTTATGAGGTTTTTATTTCCTGCTAATCTCCACAGTTTGCTATTCATTTCCTCCTGAACCATTTACATATATATCGAGACCTCACACTGCTAGACTATAGAACTAGCTGGCTCCCTTTAATGAGGGGGTTGGGGGTGGGGGAGGATATTTTTTTCTTTCTGTCCTTAGTTAGGTGAATTGGGACAGTACTGAAGTCACCATAAGTCAGGCTTGCAATGTTGAGAAGTACTAGGGATAGTGGATAGGGAGCTGGGCCTTGAGTCGGGAAGTTCTGGGTTCATATCCTGCCTCTGGCACTTGCCAGTTGTGAGAGATTAGGGCAATTCACTTTGTCTCTCTGGGCCTCAGTCTCCTGATCTGTAATATGGAGGTACTAGTAGTACCTACTTCATAGGGGTTATTGTGAGACTCAGGTGAGATAATATTATGTCAAAGCTTTTCACAATATGTATCTTTCCTTACTTTCCCATTTTTTCACTCTTTACTCTCCTTCATCTATTCAATGATTCTGTTATACTGGTCTGTTTGCTGTTCCTCAGACTTGACACCCCATCTCCCATCTCCATGCCATTGCAGTGGCTGTCCCCCATGCCTAGAACACTCACCTACTCTCACCCTGCCTCTGCCCTTTCTTCTATCTTACCTTCATGATTCAGCTCAATGCCCACTCTCTACAGGAGGCCTTCTTTCACCTTTCCCAGGTATCCTTAATGCTATTCAGTGGCATGTAGGGTGTGTTCAGGGAGGATCAATATCTTTGGTGTGATGGCTGCTGAGCCTTTTTTCGGTCTCTTTCTACCTTGGGTGTCTACCTGTTCCACCCAACTCTCACCTGTGGCTCCAAGAAGCTGCAGCACGTGCGGTGGCCACACCCTGGTAAACTATTTTGGCAGATGGGCCAAACCAGGTTGAGGGTAACCAAGGGGTATCAAATCCATTGGTGAGTTAGGAGGATGTCTTCCCCAAGCATTTGAAGACTTCCCCTGGTGGAATAGGCAGATGAGAACAATTTGTTCCAATGGCCATGAAGGCAGCTGAAGCAGGCGATGTGGAGGGCTTAGAGCTTAGTTAGACACCAAAGATGCCAAGGTCATCCACTGCATCCTGAACCATCATCAGTTGTCTTGTCTGCCACTGGACAAGAGAGTGAGACTGACAACTTCATGCAACTCTGCCTCACTTAAATCCAATTTACACACGAATCAAAAGACATTACCCATACCATTTTACTATTATATCTCAAAGTCCCATAGTGACAGCCAAGTGATGAAGCAGCGGGTATAGATACACTGGGAGTTGTAGTCACAACCCTACATACAGGTGGACCAGGCCATAAGGTTGTTTCTCACTGTACACAACTTTCGTAGATCTGACCAAGGCCTTTGACACTGTTAGTTGTGAGAGTTTATGGAAAATTATGTCAAAATTTGGTTGCCCAGAGAAGTTCATCAGTATGGTATGTCAATTTCATGACAACATGCTTGCCCAGGTTCTGGATAGTGGACAATGCTCTCGTGCCTTCCCAGACACCAATGGAGTTAAACAAGGCTGTGTGCTTGTTCCCATGCTTTTTAGCATGATGTTTTCAGCCATGTTTTTGAATGCTTTCAATGAGGATGAACACGGCATCAAGGTCACCTACTATACTGATGATAAATTCTTCAATTTGAAAAGGTCAAGACCAAAATGGAGGGAGTATTGGTACATGATTTTCTTTGCAGATGATTGTGCACTCAATGCAGACTCTGAAGCTGAGCTGTAACAATGTATGGATCAATTCTCTGCTGACTGTGCTAATTTTGGTCTAATAATTAACACCAAGAAAACACAGGTGCTCCATCAGCCACCACCACACCATTCATATGTGTAACCATTGGTTACAACAAATGAAGAAGTTTTGAATTCTGTGGATAAGTTCACTTACCTCAGTAGTGTACTTTCCAGGGATGTAGACATTGACAATGAGGTTGATGCACTCATTGCCAGAGCTAGCTCAGTGTTTGGGAAGCTCCAAAGAAAAGTATGGGAAAGAAGAGGTATTACACTGACTAACAAACTGAAGGTCTTGTTGTATGCCTATGAAACATGGACAGTCTTCCAGTGCTGTACCAAGAAACTGAATCACTTCCATTTGAACTATCTTAGGAAGATTCCAAAGATCACCTGGCAGGATAAAGTACCAGACACTGAGGTCCTTGCTCGAACTGAACTGCCAAGCATTCAAACTGTGCTTCAGAGAATGCAACTCTGATGGACTGGCCACACTATTTGAATGCAAAATGTATGTTTGCCAAAGAGACTATTTTATGGAGAACTCACTTGGGCAGGCGATCACATGGTGGTCAAAAGAAGTGATACAAGGACACTCTCAAGGTCTCTCTCAAGAACTTTGGATTTGATTGTGTGATATGGGAGACACTGACACAGGCCCTCTCAGCATTACATGCCTACATCAGAAAGGGTGCTGTGCTCGATGGACAATGCAGAATTGAAACAGCACAAAGGAAAAGTAGGATTTGCAAATTTGGAATATGAACCCCAAATGTTCACACAATCTGCGCCCAGTCTGTGGTAGAGCACTGCGAGCTCCTATTGGTCTGATCAGCCACAGTCAGACACATTGAGACTTAATCATGGTGATGTCATTTTAGTCCTCTTTCAGAACGAAGGACAATAATTATACAATACTGTTGATTATCTCCAATTTATCATGACTATATCCTAACCGTAAACAGTGGTTTCCACCTTGTCTCCTCCATTAGACTATGGAGGAAGGAGAGAATTATTTGTTAATTACCTACTATGCACCAGGTTCTGTGCAAACAGCTTTTCAAATATCATTTCATTGATTCTCACAACAACCTTGGGAGGCAGATACTATTATTATCCCCATTTTACAGATAAGTAAACTAAGGCTGACAGAGGTTTATTGACTTGTCCAGGGTCACATAGCTATGAGGTTTTGAGGCCAGAATTGAGCTCAGGTCTTCCTGACTCCAGGCCCAGTACTCTAAATTTGTGCCAACTAACTTCCTCTGTGACCTCCCAGAGAGCAGGGACTATTGATTGTTTTCCTTTGTATCCCCAGAGTTTAGTAAATACTAAATGATATGTCCTGACTTAATGCATCGTACCCCCACCTCTTTCCATTTGCACTGTATCTTATTGATATTCATAGTTATTTTAATGCTTTCTCCTTTATTTGAATGTAAGGTCCAAGAGGGTGGGAATTGCTTCTGCCTTTCTTTGTATCCCTAGACTTTAGCACATAGTAGGTGCTTAGTCAATAATTGTTGACCTACTGAATGCTTGTAAAACTTAAAAATACCATAGAAATTTGAGTTGTTGTTATTATTATAGTGGAGAAGAGTATGAAAACTCCCTCCCACGATGAAAACTAGCAACTCATCTGTAACTTGCTGTCTTCCAGTTTCCTGGAGGCACTTAGAGGTTGTGTGACTTTACCATGATCATCTTGTCAGATGACCCCAGTAATTACTGACTTGAATGGCAGCCTTGTAGCCACTACTCTTCTCTGCCTCTCTGCTATAAGCTTTACTGCTTCCGTTTTACATATGAGGAAACTGAGGCTCAGAAAAAACTTACAGGACCTCTCCCGAATCTCATCCTTAGGTTGGTTGGTGTCGGGAGCAAGATTTAAACTCAGGTCTTTCTGATTTTGCAATTGTATCTATCTGTCATTCAGTGCCGCTGACATGGATCCCCAAATCTTGTTGGGGTGGGTTGGGGGGAGGAGCACACACATGTACACACACACACACACACACACACACACACACATACATACCTAGACTGCCTCACTTTTTTCTTTCTCTGCTTTAAACGAGCCAGCCTAGCTTCCTTTATTCTTTCACCCCCTGCTAAGTTCCTTCTGAGAAGCTTTTTTGTGAAATGGAAGAACGCACTTATCTGGAAAAAGCCAGACCCCAGTGAATGGGCCCAGGCCCTCAGCACTCTCCTTCCTGCTGAGCATCCAAAGCCTGATGATTTCTAGGGATCCCACAAAATGGCTTGTACACTTCGGTCTAATCGGGAATTAAATCATAACCATTGTCCCACTCCAGACCTAATCTCCGGCTCTCAGTGGCGTGTGTTAGAAGGAGATAATGTACCGTTTTGCAGCCTGGCCTCCTTTGTACTTGGCCTAGCTGTTAAGCAGTGTCCAGCTGGCCAGATAAGAAGGGCCGGCTGACTGCTGGGAGAAGGGGAGGGTGTCCTGGCCTGGTTTTACAATTCACCCCTTCTCATTCACTCAAAGATGAGACACAAGGACCAGTTTGAACATGAGCGATCCCAAGAGGGTCAAATTAAATCTGGTTCCATTTAAGAGACATTTATTAAGGCCATTTATGTATAAAGTAACTGTGTTGGGTAATATAAAAACAAAAGTTGGACTAGTTCCTGCTCTCAAAGAACTTGCAATTTATTGAGATGGTGGTGGTTATACAACATATACAAGTAGTTAAATACAAATTAATCCAAACTACTTTCCAGCAGGAGAGTCTGCTAATGGCTGAGGAGATCAGGAAAGGCTTCATGTAGGAGGCATGGCCTGAGCTCTATTTCAAAGGAAGCCAAGGATGCTAGGGAGTGAAGGCTCTGAACCCAATGCTAGGGATAACAAGACCAAAAAATATTGCCTGCGTATCTCCCTCCATCAGTCTGTCTTTCCCTTTGTGATTCTTTTCCTCTCTTCCTCCTTCCCCTCTCTCTGACCCATTCCTTTCCTTCATGATTGTTCGTGTTGTTGTGAATCTTGTCTAAATCTTTGTGACCCCATTTGGGGTTTTCTTGGCAAAGATACTGGAGTGCTTTGCCATTTCTTTCTCCAGTTCATTTTACAAATGAGGAATCTGAGACAAATATGGTTAGTTAAGTGACTTGCCCAGGATCACTCAGCTCATAGGTGTCGGAGATCAGATTTGAACTCACAAAAATGAGTATTCCTGACTCGAGGCCAAGCACTTTAATGCACTATGGAACCACCAAGCAGCCATAATTTTTGTAGCCTAACAACCTCTACTTCTGAGAGACTCCAGCTTTCTCTTTCAATGTTCTTTCTCCCTCTCCAAAGAACCATATCTGAACACATGTCAGATGTCCCCAGTAAAATGTAGTCTTCTTGAGTTCAGAATCTTTTTTTTTTCATTTTGATTTTGGTATTCCCAGCGTCTGGTACAGAGCAAGAAACTTAGTAAATATTTTGTTGGATTGGACTGGATTCTCACAGTCACAGAACTGGAGAGATGAAAAGGAACTGAGCAGCCATCTAGACCTTCCCATTGAGGAAAGGAACACACTTGACAAGCAATTGTCCAGTGTCTGCTGGAAGATTTCCAAGGAGGGAGAACTCACTACCTCCTAGAATGGCCCAATTTACTTGGGGACCACACTAAGAAGTTTTTCTTGATTATGGAACCCAGATTTTCTTCTTTGCAATATTTCACTCACTGCTATTAGGTTAGGGTTAGGGTTAGAATTTAGGGTTAGGGTTAGGGGCCAAAATTCACTTTCCTACCCATTGCTATTGGATCAAGCAAAATAAGACCAATCTGTCTTCCAAAGAAACACTAGACAACCAGAATGAAGACATGTGGTGAACAAAAACACAGGTGAGTATCACAGCCTATTCTAGAATGGTGCTGGCTAAAGAGGGTAAGAGACAGGGACTTGTCAGATATCAAACATCTAATATTTGTCAGGCTCAGGTTTGAGTCCAGGTTCTTTGAAGTGGGATTCAATCTCAAGTCTTCCTGGTTCCCAGTCCAGTCCATATTCCACACGCTCTCCAGGATACCTCCCTCAAAATGGAGGAGCCAGGGAGGGATTGGAGTCTGAGTACGACACAGTCAGACACAGAGGACAGAGATTTGAAGAACATACCCATGTGACTTTAGGAGAGTTCACCTGACTTCTCTGGTTCTTAGTCCCCTCCTTTATAAAGGTTAGACCTCATGGGCTCTGAAGTCTTTTTTCAGCTCTAACCCTATGATCCTATGATGAGATGAAACATGATGACATGCTAACTCCAAATCTACGATTCTATGGGCTTGATCTTTTGGCTACCTCCGGTGAGATACTCTGTTGGAAACTGGGTCCTCGGGGTCTCCATCATGCCTTGCTACTTATGTAGAAGAGAGAGGGTCCTTTTTACAAGAACCATCAGTAGGAACCCTACTTTTCTCTGTTGAAATATGCTTTGTATATGGTGACTACACCATGAAAAAAAGACTGGTGTACTTTGAAGGGCTCTCAGCTGCAGCTTCCTCTTTTTCTGAGCCCTGAAACCTAGCTGCATTGCTTTCCTCACTGAGCTACAACATCACCATTGCATAACATGGCCATATCTGACTCAGTTAACTCATGATGTCCCTCAAACTCAATGGCTTATCTCTACCATCTTTCCCTTCCTGCTAACACTATCCTGACTTTCTTAGATTGAATCTCATCTCCTCAGAGCATTAGTTAGCTAATCTGATACCGTATAAGGTGACAAAAGCTGAAGGCTGGCATCTATCTGGTGCAGTAGGTAGAGCAATGGATCTGGAATCAGAAAGACTCCAACTTTGTGAGTTTATAACTAGTTGAAGACACTTACTAGCAGTGTGACCCTGAGTAAGTCTGTTTCCCTCAGTTCTGTAAAATGAACTGGAGAAGGAAATGACAAACCACTTCAGTGTCTTTGCCAAGAAAACCCCAAATGGGATCACAGAGTCAGACACAACTGCAAAACAACTGAACAACAAGCTGAAGTCTAGTTTGTCACTCTGAGGTAATGCACATTTTGATAGGTGCCTTTTGGAGACAGTGATCTTTTGTTTAATCTATAATCAATATTAGTGGTGGAAATTTTAGGCATGGTGACTAACTTGAGGGAGCAATCCCAGAATCTCAGATTTGGAAAGGAATTCAGAAGCCACTTAGAACTGGTACTTGGATAAAGATCCCCTGTAAACTCTACTGACTAGTGGTTATCCAGTCTTTGCATGGAGAACTACTGTCCTTTCTGTGAATCAATTCTGAATTAGAGGATTCCCTGGGACATGTGGGGACCTCATCCTTTTCAGGTCATACCTTGTGAACACCAGCTCTTCATTGGTCCTATGTAGCAATTTCTCCCCTTTTCACTGTGTAAAACAAGGATCTTCAGATTTATAATTGGTGAGAGCTTTAGAGAATATATCATCTAATACTTTCATTTGTTTACTGTAGGTAAGAATCAGTGTGATATTGTGGATAAGAGTCCTGACCTGGAGTTCAGATTCTGCCTGGGACACTTCCTAGATGTGAGACCATGGTCAAGTCATTTCACTTTGATAAATCTCATTTTCCTCACCTGTAAAATGGGAATAAATAGCAACACACACCTCACAGGATTGTCATTACGCTCAAGTGAAAATATGTGTTCTATGTATCAGTAATGATTATTCCACCTTCAATCTACAAATCATAGGATTCTAACATCAGAGAGCAGTAAGGAACTTTATGAGTGACCTACGCAGGGCTTCTTAAATTTTTTCTGCTCATGGTGTGATTGATCCCTTTTCAAGGTTCACTGCATAGCCTGAGAGCATGCATAGTTCAACGTGCTTTGTGTTCAGAACCAAGACTGCAGTGAAGTTACTTGATGCAACATGGGCAAGTACTGCTAGAAATACCTTGAATTGATTACGAGTTTGATTTTGAATTAGTTTTTTGTCATTGTGCATTCAGAAACCTTTTCCTGTTGCCAAATTTTTCATGACCCCATATGGGGTCATGACTCACAGTTTAAGAAGTGCTGATCTAGCCCAAACTGTCATTTTACAAATGTGGTTTTAAGTATAGGATCAAAGATTTCCAGCTGGAAGGGACATTATTAGTCATTCAGCCCAACCTAATGAGGAAGGAAGGGCCCAGAGAGGGGCCCAAGGTCCCACAGGTAGGTAGTATTCATAGGATCATGTATCTCCAGCTGGAAGGGACCCTATTGGTCATCCAGTCCAATTATCTCATTTTACAAATAAGGAAAGGGTGACTTTATGCCTAAAGTTGCTCAGACCCAAAGTGGTGCTCACACCGAAGGCTTCTGATTATAAATGGAGTACCTTTTCCTACTATATAGAATAAGGTGATTTTCAGTCATCCTCAAGCAGAGTCCTTGAGTGGAAAGAGTAAACGGCTGCCCCTCCTTCCCACTCAGCCTTGGGTGATTCACTTTAAGGATCTTGCCCTCCCTGACTTCCCGTTCCTTGGAAACTCATTCCTTATTACTTTAATTAGAAGTGAGAAGGCTGACCTCCTGTCCTTGAGCTTCTAGATCCCTCTCTTCCCCGACTAAGCTGAGCATAGTTACAAGGAAGGCCACAGCACAGCTGGGAGTCCAGATTGAGACTGTTAGAGAGAATCTGGAGGTAGAAATCAGGGCATCCAGGGCCACCAAAGGACAATGGGGGGTCACCCAGTCCACCGCTTCACCTCTGGCAAGGTTGACCAACAGCCTGTCTTGGAAAGATGTTTCTTTCTTTTGCTTAAATGTTATATTCCACAGCTGCTCCTGTCCCCTTACCTTCTCTGTTCCCCTCTTCTTTTCCATATTCCCCACAGCACCCCACTAGAGAGTGGTTGATGATTTCATCCAGTTGAACTAACATTTATTGGTGATGTTCTTAATCTGAGGAAGATTGGGGGGGGTGTTATGTGAAGGGGGGAAAATCATATCTTTATTTTCACTAGCCTCTAACTGAAATTCAGCATTTCCTTTAATTTTGAATGTAGGCAATAAAACATGATTCTGAGGAGTCCATAGGTTTCACAACAATCTGATGCTCTCCATCTGCAAAGCTTAAGAATTCCTGATCTAGTCCAATCCCTTCATCATACAGATGAAGAAACTGAGGCCAAAACTAGGAGACTCACTCATCCAATATGACATATATATCAATGTTAAATGTAAAACCTTTCATATGGAGTTAATGGAAAATTCATTAAACTTGAAACTAATCGACTTACCTATGCAGCATGGCATAGCTGAATTATCAGTGGATCTGTGTACATATCTTGTGTGACCTTGGATAAGTTTCTTAGTCTCCTCATCTACGACATCAAAACTAGGTGGCCTCTGGGGTTTTCTCCAGCTTTAGTTCTGACCTTATCATCTAAATAAAAAGGTCTGGAGTTAGCAAAACTACATTTCTGAGCTGTGTGACCATGGGCAAGTCACTTAACCTATTTGCCTCAATTTCTTCATCTGTAAAATGAGGATAATAATACCATCTACCTCCCAGGGTTGTGTTGAAGATGAAAGGAGATGATACTTGTAAAGTACTTTGGAAATTTTGAAGAGCTATATACATGTTAGCTGTGATTATATTAAGGTCTTTCATCATTAAATGCCCATGACATTAGATAAATCACTTAACTGCTCTAAGTCTCAGTTTCCTCATCTATGAAAGGAACGGTTAAAACTAAGTTCTCTTCAGGGGCAATTAGGTGACTTATTAGATAGAGTGTGGGGCCTGGAGTTAGGAAGACCTGAGTTCAAATCCAACCTCAGATACTGGCTGTGAGACCCTGGGCAAGTCATTTAATCCTGTTTGCCTCAATTTCCTCATCTGTAAAATGAGCCAGAGAAGGAAATGGCAAACTACTTCAGTATCTTTGCCAAGAAAACCCCAAATGGGGTCAGAGTCAAACATTACTGAACACAGTTGAACTCTAAACAGTCTGTAGGTCCCTGTACCTCTGCATTTTCTCTTTCCTCTGGCACTCCCTGTATGTGGGGAGAATCATAGTCTAGAAGACTGTTGATGGGAAACATAGAGAACTTCCCATAAGAGGCCTTCCTTGTCCTCTGATTAAACCAAGAGACTGGTTTGGCTTTGGGGAGTGTCATGACTAGAGAAAAGCATACGTTTTTACTCTGAAGAATAATTGTGATTAAAGTGCATTGAACTCTGGATCTAAAATGCTTGAGGCTGAATTTTAACTCAGATCTTCTGGATGCCTGGTACAGAGCTCCATTTACTGTATCACTCAACAGCCTCAAACCTAGTTGAAGACTTCAGAAATTATCTAATCCAACCTCTCCCCCCCACCATTTTACAGATGAAACAGGTCTAGGAGGGAGGTTGAGGTACTTGACTAAGGTTGCGAACATCATAGGTCCGATTTGAACTCAGATTCTGTGATTCCCAATCCAGTGCTCTGTCCACTGGACGCTGTCTCTGTTCCAGTACCCTCTGATCATCCGCTGACCTCTGACAATGTTTAGTCATTCTTACTAACCAACTGTGGCCCCATTGTGCCTTGCATTGTAGTTGCCTGTATATATCTCTGTTTTCTCTCTCCTGTTGAGCTCTGTGGGGGCAGAGATTATTTCTTATGTCACTTGGTATCCCTCAGGGTAGCTAAACAAAGCTCCATCCATGCACCTAGTAGGTACTCAGTAAATATTGCTAGGATAACTGAAAGAATAATCCTCCAGAGCCAATTTTCCAGCTGGGTGGTAACCAGAGCCTGAGGCAATAATGAAGATGCATTATCTTTCCAGAGAAGGAGCCGTTAGCTTAGCTATTGTCACTGTACATGCACAGCCAGCAATGGGGCCAAAAATCGAAGGAGATTTTCTTTCCCTGTCATCATCAGTGACATCAGTGCCTTAAATAATCTGTTCCCAGCTTGTTACTCTGACCTACATGGGAGCAAGGAGGGCAGGCCAGGAAGAGCAGACTTGGCGATGGGGGAGGTAGGAGATGAAGAGACAGTATGGTGGATGGGGACCCAAACTGGCTGTGAGACCCTGGGAATGTCATTAAACATCTCAAAGACTCTCTAAAATGGGGATCAAAATCAATCAAGCAATCAGTAAGGACTTATTTAGTGCCTACTATGTGCTTAGGTTACCAAGACAAAAGTAACCTCAGTCAGTTCCTATTTATATACATGTTACCTGAAAAAGATAACAATAATTCAATTCAATAAACATCTTTTAAGTGTCTATGATGTGCCAGGCTCTGTGCTAAGTTCTTGGGGATAGAAAAAGAGACAAAAGATGCTAACAACATTAACAATGAAGCCAACCACTTATATAATGCCTACCTTGTGTCAGGTACGATGCTAAATTCTTTACAGCTGTTATGTCATTTGAGCCTCACAACAGCCCTGGTTGGTAAGTGCTATTATTACATCCCTTTTACAGCTGAAGAAACTGAGACAGAAAGGGATGTCATGCCTGTCTGTATAATGCTGGATTTGGAATTAGGTAGATCTGGGCTAGAATTTTGCCTGACACTGTGTGACCTTGGGCAAGTCACTTAAGTTCCTGGAGCCTCAGATTCCTTATCTGCATAATGGGTATAATACTCATAATAACTACCCTAAAGGGCTGTTATGAGGCTCTCACTCTCTCCCTCTCCCTCCTTCCCTCTTCCTCCCCTCTTCTCCCTCTCTCTGCCTCCTTCTCTCCTTCCCTCTGTGTGTGTGTGTCTCTCCAATTTCTCTGTCTGTCTTCTCTCTCTCTCTATATGTGTGTGCACACATATATGTATATACATGTACACACACAAATACATATATATACTCAAACAAATACTCATACATATGCATTGCATATACATATACAAATACACATATATATCACATTTGTGATTAATAAATGCTTGTTTGATTGATTGATTGGCTGTATGGGAGGATGGTTTTCACTCATCTCCAGGAGCTGGCTCCTTATTAGACTGGCATTACTTGGTTCCTGATTTGTTCATCCTGACTAGATCACTCTGTTTCCATGAAAGTTTTGGTGTGAGTGTTTTAGGTACCGTTCTGTGATTTGTCAGATCTCCTAGTTTTCCCATCTTTTCCTTCTCACCCACCTAGAATTAGGTATGAGGCAGACAGAGTGGGAGAAGAGGAAGTCACAAAGAACTCAAGAGAGGGGAAACAAGGGCAGGGAATCATAGACTCACAGGATCAGATTTGGACCGAGAAAAAACATTAAAAGTCAATGAATCCAACTCTCTTATTTTGCAGTAGGGGAAACTGAGGCCCAGGGTGGTGAGATGATTTATTCAAGCTCCTACATATGACAAGTAGCAGAATCAGGATTTGAACAGAGTTCCCCAGACTCCAAATCCAATACTTTCCCTCATAAAACTGTGATATGATGGGAAGATACAGAGACCAACAATGGCAGCCGTGAACCTGTAGGAAAACTAGCCTTCTTGTTTCTTCTTGCCACCACTAACCATCATTCATTCATCCAAGAACATTATCTGAGTACATACCAGAAAGGTTTTGGTCAGCAAATTTACATCTGACACAAAGCTAGCAGGCACAGTCAAAATGCTAAATGACAGGGTTGAAATTCAAAATGATCTTGGACAGACTAGAACACTGGGCTGAATCAGACAGATGATATTTAAGCATAAATTTACTCTTAAACTTGGGTTAAATAAAATAAACTTCACAAAAATGAGATGAGGAGATATGACTAAACTACATTGTGTCTGAAAAAAAATCTGAAAAATGTCTGAGGGGTCCGCAGCTCTATAGGAGTCAACAGTTTGATATGGCAGCCAAAAATGTTAATATGATGTTAGGTTGTATTGAGAGGCATTGTAGATGGGAATAAGGAGCTGGTAGTTTGACTGGGCTCTCCTCTAGTGAGACCACATCTGTAGCATTGTTTGCAGCTCAGAAGCTGTATTTTAGGAAGGGTGTTGATAAGCTGGGACGATGTCCAGAGAAGGAAGAGAATGAAAAAAAGACCTTAAGATGTCGCCATGTAAGTGTTCATTTTCCATTAGTGGACAACAAAGATGGTGAAGGGAGTCAAGATCGTGCCATCAAAATGAAGGAACTGTGGACATTTAACCTGGGAAAGAGAAGACTCATGGAAGACATTACAAATATAAAATGCTTAAATGTGGAAGACAGACAGACAAGGTTGTCCATCTTCCGTTCCATCCCAGAAGGCAAACAGAATAGTAGCTGTTAGAGACTAGATGGTGCCATTGTGCACAGAGCACTTTTGCCTGGAGTCAGGAAAACTCTCCTTCATGAGTTCAAATCTGGTTCCAATAACAGCAGATATGCGTTTTGTCAACACTAGGTGTATAACTGAAACTTCAGTAGCCTAGAAATACCCAAGAGATAGTGATCAATGGTGGAAAGAACATGGGATTTGGACATGGAGGACCTACATTCAAGTCCTACCTTTGCTCCTTGAGCAACTCACTAAATTTTTCTGGGCTCAGTTTCCTCCTAGGGCATTGTACTGTGTCAGGAGTTCTTAAGCTGGGATCCATGAATTTGTGTTGAAAAATATTTTGAATACTCTATTGTTTCAAGTCAACAAGCACTTTATTAATCATTTACTATGTGCCAGGCACTCTGCTAAGCTCTGGGGATTCAAAGAAAGACAAAAGACAGTCCCTGCTCTTGAAGGAATCATGGTCTAATGGTGGAGACAACCTGCAAATCAGTATGTACAAACAAGATATAGCCAGCATTAGTTTTCATGACGACGACGATGATGATGATGACAGCTAGCATTTGTATAATGTTTATTGTGTGCCCGGTACTGTGCTAGGAATTTTACAATTGTCTCATCTAATCCTCACAACAACCCTGACAAGAAGGTGTTATTATTATCTCTATTTTACAGATGAGGAAACTGAGGAAGAAAGAGATTAAGTGACTTTCCCAGGGTCATACAGTTAAAGTGTGTATGAGGCTGGATTTGAACTGAGCTCTTCCTGACTCCAGGCCTATCACTGTAGCCACTGAGCCACCTTACTGGCTCTGATTTCCCTAGAGCAGAAGTTCTTAACATTTTGGGGAGTCATGCACCTCTTTTGTAGATTAATTAAGCCTATAAACTCCTTCTTAAGATAATGTTTTTTTAATATAAATAAAGGAAATTAATTATACTGAAAGACACCAATTTTTTTTAAGTTTAGAAGGAATGGGAAAAGCCTTTTGTATCTCAGTTCAAATCATGCCTCATTGGAATTGAATGAATTTAAGTTTCTGAATCAAGCCTCAGACACTTCCTAGTTGTGTGACTCTGGGTAAGTCACTGAATCTCTATTTGCCTCAGTTTCCTCATCTGTAAAATGGGAATAATTATAGTACCTACCTTGTAGGGTTGTAGGGTTGTGAGGATCAAATGAGATAATATTTATAGAGCTTAGCACAGTGCTCAGTATATAGTTGTTGTGTTCGGTTGTTTCAGTCATATCCAACTCTTGGCAAAGATTTTGGAGTGATTTGCCATTTCCTTCTGCACAGCATATAGCAGGTGCTTAATAAATACTTAGTCCTTCTGTCCCTAACACAATTGATTTCCTCTGTAATTCCATGCATCTCACTTGATGCTTTTAAAAGCATGTTTCCAAGAAGAGTGCCCATTGCCTTCTTGAGACTGATTGCCAAAGGGACCAGGACATAGAAAAGGGTCAGAATGCTTGGGATGATCTCAGAGCTAGTTCCCTCCAGCTCTATGTTCTTGATTCTATGAACCTTTCAGAACTTAAGGTCCAATGGAATATCCTTTGGGTCACCTTAATGCGCATATCAAGCATCACAAGAGGTCTTTAGTGTGGTAGAGGGGGAGGAATCTCTCATTTATAAAATTTTTGATCTAGAAAGGACCTCACATAGCATCTTGTCTCCCGGGAGATTAGGCAGGAAGACCAATGGCCACAGGAGTAGAACCACAGTCTTCTGACTTCCTTTGTGAAGTGAGACTAGATGGATGACCTCTAAGGATAACCTTCCAGCTCTGTGTCTGAGATACTACAATGCTATTATCTCACAAAATGCTTAACACCATATTGCCTTATATGCAGTATGAATGAATGAATAAATGAGCATGTATTAAGGCCTTACTATGTGCCATATGGACAGTTAGGTGGATACAGTTCCAGGCCTGAAGTCAGGAAGACTCCTTTTCCCGAGTTCAAATCTGACCTCAGACACTCAGACTGTGATCCTGGGTAAATCACTTAACCCTGAGCTGGAGAAGGAAATGGCAAGCCTCTCCAACATCTCTGCCAAGAAAACCTCAAAATGGGGTCACAAAGAGTCAGACACTGCTGACGAATGACTAAACAACAAACAACATGTGCCAGACACCGTGTTAATTCCTGGAGACACAAATATAAAAGTAAAACAGTCCTTTTCCCCAAGACTTTTCATGTAATAGTGGGATACCACCCATAGGGGAGAGTGGAGGTCAGGAAGGTGTTGTTTGGAAAATCACAGGGATGATGGGTGGAACAACAGGATAATTGGTCAGCAGTAAGTTTTTTACCTGTTAAATTGCCTAAAATAAAACCTGTTCAGCATGGTATCTAATGTTGTAAACAAACCAAAGAACCCAAACTCTATGAATATAACACTGATGGAATGAAGAGTGTTGCTGACAAATAATATAAATGCCTTGAAAGGACTTGGGAGCATGTGTAGACATTCTGTACTTGGTTCTAGTCTACTAACCAATGTGGTGAATGGCAACTGTTTTGATTGGCTACAATTGTGGGATTGGAACATGGGGTGCCTTCAAAAAGTCTTAATTGACCTTGACATCTCCAACACTTGGTTGAAATTCTTCCTTTCTTGATAGTGTTTTGTGAGATCCTCTGCTATGAGGGGAGAAGGTTTTCTCCCCCTGAGGCTGCTATGTTGGCCTTTAAATTTGCCTGCATCAGTACTTGTGATTTTGTTTTGATGAAAGAATTTGAAGGGTATGATTTTGTGAATTTTTAAAAATTAAGAGGTGGACACACCTTAGGTCCCAGAGACTAGAAATCTGAAAGCTGAGTCCATGCCAAGATTTGTAGCTATCCATGCCTCAAAGAGGGAGGAACAACCTTCTAGACCAAGGTCAGAGGTAGCTGAGATGAGAACTCCTGTTGATCCTACATTGAGATATGAATTTGGTGGAAGGAATGCTACTGAGACGTCTGAGACCACTTGCCACAGAGCCTGAGCTGGTATTCAGGAGAGTGTATCCCCCTAGGTGTTGGAGGAAATATTTGTAATTTCATTTTTGCTTTATTTTTGAAGAAAATAAATATCCCTTCCTAAAAACTGGTTATATGGAATGAGAGCCTTAGTCATTGATGCCAAACCATTGGTAGAACACATCTCAAATGAGTAGAGAAGATATCCCCGCTCCTCTAAATGTACTCCAGAGGTAGTCAGCCTTGTTCTAGGAAAGGAGTCCAGACAATATTGGCTACAAAGCCTTTCACAATCTATCTCCAGATAACCTTTCTAGGCTTTTGCCCATGGTTCCCCTTCATTCCCTCTGCACTGTGGAAAACAAATAAACTGACCAAGTTGGTTTTCTGTCAATCTTGGCATTCAATCTTCCAACTCTGTGCCTTTTCAAGGCTGTTTCTCATGCCTAGAAGGCATTCCCTCTTCTGACAAGGCTCCACTTGTAAGCTGCTTCCTATGGGAGACCTTCCTGGTCTCCTGGTTGCTCTTTTCTCCCTCCTTCTCAAATTACCACGTATAAAACTCTCTGATACAAAAACAAAGTGGAGAGGGTGAAGAAGATCTGTGATCACACCCCCATCTCTGAAACCTACTGCTTGTGTGACCTTGGAAAAGTCACTTAACCTCTTAAGCATGCCAGACAATTCATTAAGACAATAAATTGCAGTGGAAGTGCTGGTCTGCCTAGGTAGAAAGAATTTCCTCTCTACTAATGAAATTTGACGTTCAATCCAAGGTTATTTGATCACATATTGCATCCCTTAAGACATTGAATGCAAGCTTCTTGAGGAAGGGACTTATTAGTTAATATTAATAATAATCAATATTTTAATATTAATTAACATTAAGAAGCATTAAGTCTATGAATGATTCTTAATATTTTATTATAAATTAATATTAATAATTCTTGGTGGTTTATTATTAATACCAACAATTTTTACTATTTTATTATTAATTAACATTAAGAATTATTGTGCTTATTAATAATTCTTAATGTTTTATTATAATCCATAGGAGCTAGATGGTCTAGTAGATACAGCACTGAGCTTGGAGACAGGCAGACCAAGAGTTCAAATACAACCTCAGATACTTACTAGCTGCAAGATCCTGGGCAAGTCATTTCACTACTGCCTGCCTCGGTTTCCTCATCTGTAATGAGTTGGAGAAGTAAGCTGCAAACAATTCTAGTATCTTTGCCAAGAAAATCCCAAATGGGGTCATGAAGAGCAGACGTGACTGAATCAACCGAACAACACCAATAAAGTAGTCCAATTTCTAATATCATTAATATATTATTACTTGCATTATTATTATTAATATCCCAGAATTGTAGGCACATAAGGATAGAGCTAGGGGCTATCCCGTAATTTCGTTGTAATAGGAAACTCCATGGAGGGAATTTCTTCTTCCAATGTAGATCAGAACTTTGTCTGTAGAATGTGGTTTTTTTATTTGTTTTAGTTTTAGAAAAGAAATTTATTAGGGCATTTAATAGAAAAGGAAATCTGGGAGAAGCATCCCTTTCTCAGTTATAGTATGTAGTCTTAAACAGGGAAGGAAAGAGGGAGCAAGCATTTATTAAGCAGGTACTGTGTGCCAGGCACTTTGCAAAAAGTGCTTTACAAATATCTAGTTTGATTTGCCTAGAACATGGAAGTTAAGTGACTTGCCTAGGGTCACATACCTCCTATATATCAGAGGCTGGTCTTGAAGTAAGGTCTTCCTGGCCCAGAAGTCAATTATTTGTCTACTGCAATGAATTGCTTTTCATGTGTATTCAGCAGGCCCTTAATCCGTGCTTGTGAGATTGGCCCTAGTGTGACTGGTCTTGGGGAATACTCCAGCTTGTCTCTTTTTAAAAAGACTGAGCAGCAGAGGAGGAACTGGCTAAGGTCACAGAGGAGAGAAGGGTTTCAAGCTTGTTGATGGGAATTTGCTTCTAAACACAGCTGGGGAGGGTCAGTCAGGGAGAGCAGAGACACAATGCTCCCAGGCCTTTGTGAATGCATAGAGCTAATTCTGCCTGGACTGGGCGCTGGCCCAGCTCTGTGATATATGATAGATACATAAGTAAGCGCAGACAAGCCGTCATGGTTGATCAATGGGAACAGATCAGTGGTGTAAGAATTAAGATCCCCAATCGATGGACCAGGGAATAATTAATCATGCCTCCATTTGGCTGGCCCACTGTCAGTCTGGTGGTGGTCTCACATTAGAAATAATTACACATCGTCCAGACCAAAGCCAGAATCTGGACCATTCAGTGTGGTATAAATGACATCATGATGCTCCAGCAGAGAGCTCATTACCAACCATGAATCTTGCCAGCAGATGTTGGGACATGAAGCGTCTGACAAAGGGAAGGCCGGATATGAGTCCAAGGTGTCATTAGCAATATCAAAAGGTGTGTGTGTGTGTGTGTGTGTGTGTGTGTGCGAGAGAGAGAGAGAGAGAGAGAGAGAGAGAGAGAGAGAGAGAGAGAGAGAGAGAGAGAGAGAGAGAGAGAGAGAGAGATTCTAGTTAAAAATCAAGAAAAGAATCAGAAAAGAAGGCAGCCTCTGAGATATTTAATTTTCTTGGGGGAACCAAAAGCAATCTATGGCCCATTATGTCTAAATGAGTCAAATTATAGCTAGGTTTCCTGGGTCCCCAATTGTCTTCTCAGTCATTAAGGAAGTGTGAAGATAGTACCTATCTGGAGTTTGGGTCTAATCCCAGAATTTATGTTTTTTAGAATCCTAAGTTTTCAGAGTTGGAAGGCCAACAGGTCCATCCATGACAAGAATAAGAATCCTCTCCATAACATATCTGTGTCAGAATAATAACCAACAATTCTGGAGTCTTGGTCAAGGGTTGGAGGGAGTGGGAGAACCTACATCCCCATTGCCCAACATAGTGCTTGGTACACAGTAGGTACTTAATAAATGCTTATAGATTAAGTGCAGTGCTCAGCCTGGAATCAGGAAGACTCATCTTCCTGAGTTCAAATCTGGCCTCAGACACCAGCTGTGTGATCTTGGGCAAGTCACTTCACTGTGTTTGCCTCAGTTTCCTCACCTGTCAAACAAGGGGGTGGTACTTAAAGTTCTCTGACATCTCTTCTAGCTCTCCTTTTCCAGGACCATATCATCCTTCCAAATTGGAGACTATGGGGGATATTCATGTTTCAAGGTAGTCATGACAGAGGCAGTGAAGACCCTTCCCAGGGATTCTAACCTTTGTTTCCCCAAACACAGTCAACCTCATTCAACTTTTCAACCCCTGTCCTTTGTTCTTGTCTCCTACCCTGCCCAAAGACAGAGGTGGGGAGGAGAAAAGGTCTGACTGTCACCCCTTCTTTGCCCCTGGGATTCTCAGAGAGCATCTATCAGATGGGGGGAGGGGTAGAGTAGTCCACCTACCCTAGGAGAAGGGTTGGGAGTAACGATTTATGGTCCATTTGAATTGGGGAGTGGGGAAAGTTGATGTCTTTGAGGGAGGGGGAGGCAGAAGTTTTGGGGGGGGGGATACAAGGAAAATAGTAGCTGAGACTTGGTTGTGTTCCAAGGTCCTTCACAGAACACCTTTCCTATGTATTCTAAACACCTTGTATTTCCCTCTGAGTTGCTATGGTAATCCTCCTCTCTATCCCCCACCCTACCTCAATGTGGTATCTTGAGTAAATTGATGATCCTGAATCTTTAAAAGCCATTCTGGGGCTCTATGGTCAGATGGGGCAGCTAGGTGGCACAGTGAGCAGAGTTCCTGGCTTGGAGTCAGGATGATTCATCGACCTGAGATCAAATCTAGCCTCAGATACTTCCTAACCGTGTGATGGTCATAGGTGAGTCACTTTACCCTGTTTGCCTCAGTTTTCTCACCTATAAAATGAAGGCAGAGAAGCAAATGACAAAGCTATCTGGTAGTTTTGCCAAGAAAACCCCAAATGGAGTCATAAAGAGTCAGCAGGACTGAAAAATCTCAAATGGAGTCATAAAAACCTGGGGTAAAATCTCAGTTCTGTCCCTTGCTACTTGTATGGTCTTGAGTAACTCACTTCTCTTTGGGCCTCAGTTTTCCCCATGTGTAAAAAGAGAGGGTCCAATGATTTCACTTCTTATATTTCTTCTAGCTACAAGTCTTTGAAAGCCTGAGCCTTGCTTAGGAGGATCTTAGGAAAGCAGGACTTTATAAATAGGATGGTTTTTATGCTTAAGATGTCTCCCCTCCTGGCCAGCCCATGTATAAAAGGTTTGGCTGAAAAGGCCAGTTGGGCTGCAGACTTTGTAGTGGACTCTTTAGGGAAATTGTTGGGAATGGGGATGTGAATCACCCTGGTAGAATTTAAGTTGGCTTAGCTTTGTCCTCAAACAGATTTCCACAGAGATTTGTGTGTACCCAGGACTGTTTTTTGAAATTGACTGCTAGAGTAGTGGAAGAAAGAAAATAGTCTTAAGGTACTCTGGGCTGAAAAAGTTAGGGCCCACCAGCAGGAAGTACTGAATACATTAGAAAAGGGGTTTGGGAAACAGAAGACTCTGTCCTTTGCTGGCTTGGACATTTTGATTTTCCGGTGTCAGTAGCTAAATTATCTGTAGCTGCAAGCTTGGGTACCCTTCCAAAGTTTGGCACCTGGGATAAAGTCATGTTTGCCTTACCTTAATTCTAACTCTTACATAGAGTTAAAGATAGACAGGCAGATAGATAGATGGATAGATGTGTGGGTCGTTGGATGGATGAATGGATGGCCTTTGCTTGAAGGTTTATACTGAGTGGAGGAACCTACTAATCTGCAAAGCAGATTATCTCATATTTGAGCCCCTTTATTCATTGAGAGTATTTTCTTTACATGCAGCCTATATCTGCCTCCCTGCACCCTCTGTCTGGGCCAAATAGTACCAGTCTGATCCTTTTTTTATATGATAGGTCATCAGATGTTTGAAGATGCAGCATGTTCCCTACAGCTTCTTTTCTCCAGGTTAAATATTCCTGTTTTCTTCTATCAGTCCACATATGGATTCCTTCCATCAGTTCTCTTATCATCTTCTTCTGAACCCCTAATTCTTTACAGGTCAGGGATTTCAACAGGGCAGGTACTCCCCTCCATGATGTACTCTATTAGAAAGTTAACCTAGTCAAAAAAATCTACTGTTCTGTGGCTAGCATGGCAATGATCCTTTCTAACCTTAGCTAGGCTGGTTCTTAGATGCCAGACATAGTCCACCAGTGGTCCAAAACCTGAAAACTTTACAGTTTGAAATGACTGGCAAGAACCATTGTCTTCCTTGGAGAACTAAGACTCTATGCCTTAATAAGGCAGAAGAGTAACAACCATTGATTGATTGATTGATCCATTCATTCATGCATGTATGTATGCATTTGACCAGCAAGCATTAAACACCTACTATGTACCAGGAGATATTCTAGGGACTTGAAATACAAATACAGTAATTGACTCTGAGGGTCTTTTTTAAAAAGTTATTTATTTATTTTTAGTTTTCAACATTCATTGCCACAAGATTTTGAGTTCCAAATTTTCTCCCCATCTCTCCCCTCCTCAACCCCAGACACCATGCATTCTGATTACCCCTTCCCCAAATCTGCCCTTCCTTCTATCACATCCCTCCCTTCCCTTATCCTCACCTTCTCTCTTTTCTTGGAGGGCAAGATAGATTTCTATACCCCATTACCTTTATTTCTTATTTCCCCAGTTACATGCAAAAACAATTCTCAACATTCATTCCTAAAACTTTGAGTTCCAACTCCTGTCCCTTCTTCCCTTGCCACCCATCCTTACTGAGAAGGCAAGCAATTCAATATAGGCTATACATGTATAGCTATACAAAAGACTTACATAATAGTCATGTTGTAAAAGACTAACTATATTTTCCTCCATCTTATCCTGTCCCTCATTTATTCTCTTCTCTCTTTTGACCTTGTCCCTCCCCAAAAGTGTTTACTTCTAATTACTCCCTTCTCACATGTGCCCTCCCTTCTATCATTCCCCCAACAGCCCACTTATCCCTTTCTCCCCTACTTTCCTGTACTGTAAGACAGATTTTCATACCAAATTGAGTGTGTGAATTATTCCTTCCTTAAGCCAAATGTGATGAGAGTAAGCTTCATTTTTTTCCCTCTCACATCCCTCCTTTCCCTCTCCATTGAAAAGCTTTTTCCTGCCTCTTTTAAGAGACATAATATTCCTCATTCCATTTCTCCCTCTCTCCTCCTAATATATTCCTCTCTTACCTCTTATTTTTTAAGATATCATCCTTTCCTACTCAACTCACCCTGTGCCTTCTATCTATACGTATATAATCCCTCCAACTATCCAAATACTGAGAAAAGTCTCAAGAGTTACAAATATTATTTTTCCATGGAGGAATGTAAACAGTTCAACTTTAGAAAGTCCCTTATGATTTCTCCTTTCTATTTATCTTTTCATGCTTCTCTTGATTCTTGTGTTTGAAAGTGAAATTTTCTATTCAGCTCTGGTCTTTTCATCAAGAATGCTTCAAAGCATTCTATTTCATTGAATGACCATTTTTTCCCCTGAAATATTATACTCAGTTTTTCTGGGTAGGTGATTCTTGGTTTTAATCCTAGTTCCTTTGACTTCTGGAATATCATATTCCAAGTCCTTTGATCCTTTAATATAGAAGCTGCTAGATCTTGTGTTATCCTAATTGTATTTCCACAATACTCAAATTGTTTGTGTTTGGCTGCTTGCAATATTTTCTCCTTGACCTGGGAACTCTGGAATTTGGCTACAATATTCTGAGGAGTTTTTCTTTTAGCATGTCTTTCAGGAGATGATCTGTGGATTCTTTCTATATTTATTTTACTCTCTGGTTCTAGAATATCAGGGCAGTTTTCCTTGATAATTTCATGAAAGATGATATCTATGCTCTTTTTTTGATCATGGCTTTCAGGTAGTCCCATAATTTTTAAATTGTCTCTCCTGGATCTGTTTTCCAGGTCAATTGTTTTTCCAATGAGATATTTCACACTGTCTTCTATTTTTTAGTTCTTTTGGCTTTGTTTTGCAATTTCTTGGTTTGTCATAAAATTGTTAGCTTTCATCTGCTCCATTCTAATTTTTAAAGAACTGTTTTCATCAGTGAGTTTTTGAACCTCTTTTTCCATTTGGCTAATTCTTCTTTTTAAAACATTCTTCTCCTCATTGACTTTTTGGACCTCTTTTGTTATTTGGGTAAGTCTATTTATAAAGGTTTTAATTTCTTCAGCATTTTTTGGGTCTCCTTTAGCAAACTGTTGACTCACTTTTCATGATTTTCTTGCATTGCTCTCATTTCTCTTCCCAATTTTTTCTCCTCCTCTCTTACTTGATTTTCAAAATCCTTTTGAGCTCTTCCATGGCCTGAGACCATTGCATATTTATTTTGGAGGTTTTGGATGCAGAAGCCTTGACTTTTAGGTCTTCCTCTGATGGTATGCTTTGTTTTCCTCATCTGAAAGGAAGGAAGAAAATACCTTTCCACCAAGAAAGTAACTCTCTATAGTCTTATTTTTCCCCCTTTTGGGGGCATTTTTCCAGCCAGTTACTTGACTTTTGAGTCATTTGTTGAGAGGATTATGCCTCCAAAGTGGCACAATCAAAGGAGAGAAGTCTACTCCTCTCCTGGTCTAGGAGCAACCACAAACTTTTCTGCCCAGGATCAGTGAGTAGGATTCCCTCTCCAGAACCTCCACAGCTCTGCCATGCCAGTGCTCCTCCTCATCCTAGGACTGCCAGTCAGGACTGAGACCCAGATCAGACACTCAGTTCCCCCAGAGTCTTTAGGCTGAGGGCTCCAAAAATGGAAGCTGTGCTGTATCGGCAGCTGCCACTGTGGGGCCAGAGCTAGGGTTAGACCTGCTCCCTTCTCACCCATGTGAGAGAGGGCTTTCTTGCTGACCTTTGAAGCTGTCTTTGGCATTTGTGGGTTGAGAAATCTGGGAACCACAGCTGCTGCCTGTGATTCCATGACCTGAAGCCTGCTCCCATGCTGTCTGTGCCACGCTATGCAGCCAAGGCTGGACTATGCTCTGCTCTGAGTCTGGTGAGATAGACCTTTCCTGTTGGCCTTCCAGGTTGAGCTGGAAATCTCTTTCATTCTGTTGTTTTATGGATTCTGCTGCTCTAGAATTTGTTTAGAGTCATTTTGTACAGGTATTTTATGGGCTATGAGGGTAGAGCTAGAGCAGGTCCATCCTTCTACTCCACCATCTTGGCTCTGCCTATCCTCTGAAGGTCTTACATTCTATTGAGATCTAAGACTTATTTAGAGATAAGTGAATACAGGATACATACAAAAATAAACACAGTGATTTAGGAATGGGGGCACTAATAATTGGAGTCATCAGGAAAGGCCCTTGGAAGTGATGGCCCTTGAACTGAGCCATAGGAGGAGTCATCTTGGCTCCAAAAGGTGAGGAAGGGAGCATTACAGGTTTGGGAGACAACCTAGCAAAGGGATGAAGTCAGGAGAAGGAAAACCCTGCATTGGGAGCAGAAAATAGATTAATTTGGCTATAGCCAAGGAGAGTAAGGGTCAAAGAGTCTGGAAAGAAAGGCTGGAGTCAGATTGTAAAGTGGTTTATGCTAAATATTTCTAGCCCCCGAATCTTCTTGAACAGCAGAGTTCTGACAGATTTGGGCTTTTTGGACCACTATGTGGAGGATTCATTACAGAGGGGAGAAATTGAAAGCAGGAAGACCAGTCTGGATGCTACTGAAATTGCTCAGGCAAGACATAATGAAGGTCTGAGCATGGGTGGCCACCTTGTGAGTGGAGAGAAAGGGACAACAGTCAGTGATGCTGAGGAGGATAATACCGAGGAAGTGAGTGAGAGAAAAGAACAAAGAATGATTCCTAGAATGAGACTGTAGTGGAGTGGTAGACTGGTACCTGGGGAGAATATTTTTTTAACCATCATAACTAACTTTACGTTGAGAGGCAATGTGGTAGATTGGATAAAATGGCATCCTGACTGAGTCAGGGTGACCTGAGCTTCTAATCCTGCCTCTGATACTTAGAATCTGTAGGATTCCAAGGCAGATTCTCTCTCTAGGCTTTAGGCAAGTTTCTAAGATTGTCCACTTAGGCATAAATGGGTTGTGATCTGAATAAAGGAATGAACTTCTCACACATTATCAATCCTGATGGATTTTTTTTTTGCTCAGTATTTTATGGTTATAAAGCATGAAACCTGACAACCCTGGGAAGCAGGGATCACTTCCAATTTATAGAGGAAGCTGAAACCTAGAAAGGTCAAGTGATTTTTTAAAAGATCACACAGATCACGACCGGCAAAATTAGAACTTTATATCAAATCTTCTGATTGAATGTTCTTTACAAATGATAATATTTCTTTATCACTTTAAGGTATGTTAAATGCTTTACAAATATCTCATTTGATAGTCACAACAATCCTAGAGGAAGGCACTATAATTATCCTTGTTTTACAGATGAGGAAACTGAGGCAGGCAGTAGTAAAAGGACTTATCTAAGATCACACAACTAGTAAGGCTCTGAGGCTGGATTTGAACTCAGATTTTCCAAGTTTAGCTTTCTATCTACTGCACCACCTAGATTTCTCTAGGCACATCACCATTCTGCCTCACTTGCCCTTGATTAAACAAAGTATTTTTTTCTTTTAGGACCAGGCAGTATGGTTTAATGGAAAGAGTACTGATTTTAGAGTCAGAGGATCTGGGTTCAAATCTTAGTTCTTCCATTTACTGACTGTGTGACCTTAGATAAGTCACTCATTCAGTGTGAGCCTCATTTTTCTTACCTGTAATAATAACAATAGCTAGCATTTCTATAGCTCTTTAAGCATGTATTACATTAAGCTATTTCATTTAGTCCTCTGCTGAGTGAGGTAGGGGAAATTATTATTCCCAGTATCTATGGCAGAATTTCCAAGTCAAGAGGTCTCTTCAACATGGCACCAAAATCCAATGTCATACCTTGTAACTTCACATGACCTTTTGGGCTGGAATGTAAATGAGGTAGGATCTGAACTCAGGTCCTCTCATTCCAAGTTCTCTCCTATTTTCTTTAAAGTTGACTTCCTTCTTTCAGAAACCTTCTAGAAAGATGTTCTTGTCTTCCATGTGCATCTTCCGTATAGGTCTCCTCCAATTCTCTATTTTTATCTATTCTCATATCTTTTGCTGCTGTTCACTTGTTTCAGTTGTGTCTAGCATATGGGGTTTTCTTGACAAAGATATTGGAGTAGTTTGCCATTTCTTTCTCCAGTTCATTGTAGAGATTAGGAAGTTGAGGCAAACAAGGTTAAATGACTTGCCCAGGGTCACATATTAAGTGTCAAAGGCTGGATTTGAATTTAGGTCTACTCTGCAACCTAACTGCCCTTCCTAATATTTTAACTGAACCCTCTCACTGGAATTTGGGTCATGTATCCACATTTATTTCCTGTACTCTCTTAAAACAATAGAACCATAGATTTAGAGATGGAAGGGACCCTCGAGATAATCTAGTCCAATGCTCTCCTTTTACAGCTGAGAAAATTGAGCCCCAGGGTCTTAAGCAAGGTCATACATGCATTCATAGATCTTGAACTGGTTAGAACCTCAGAGGGGACCTAGGCCAACTCCATCATTTTACAGTGGAGGAAACGGGGAAGTGCCTCATGTAACACTGAGAGCCAATATTAGAACCATTTCTGCCTCCAAACCCCAAATGGGTTGTTTTCCAATGTCCTTGTGATGTCTCTCAGCCCTAAACTCAGGATGAGATTGATTGCAAGGATGGCTAACTCTGTTTCTGTTTTGTTTTTCTTCCTTTTTGACTGTCAAAACAGTTGAACTCTGAACGAATGATTGGATCAGCTCCACGTTGATTTCATTGGGTCATTAGGACATCCCACGTAATCAGGCCCACCGTTGGCTGACTGGTCAATTTTGTCGTCTTAACAACCAACTCTGTTCAGCTAGTTGAACAGCAATTCAATCTGTAACTGGTTGAATCCACATCCCATATAGACGTAACCTCTCTTTTCTTCTCTCTCCCTCATTAACTCCACGTCTATTTTCAGATCTCAGTGAAAATCACATCTGTTCCCCCTCCTTGTCATGCCAAGCTGGGTATCTAGCCATTCCCTACTACTGTGTGTGGTTTTTTTTTCATTCTTGACTTTTATTTAATTCCAAGGAGTGCTTTTCAAATCTTTAGTCCTAATAGCAAAGATGAAGCCTGAATAGGAAATGAAGTTGACTGTATTGAATGTTCCTTTTCTGGGGGTCCTTTGCATGATCGTCAGTGCCAGACAATCCACTTTGTACTTAGGAAAATTGGGGCAATCTAACCTGTACGTGCAAGGCAAGCTATTGAGTGGGATACAGCCTGGATGTTTCTGAAGGGGGATGTCTGTCTGCTGCTTCCTACTCTGAAGACCAGGACAAAGGGGTTCAGTGGGGTTCGGATGTGGGTCTGGAGTCAGAAGAACTGGGTTCAAATCCTAACAATAAAGAACCATTTGAGCTTACTGAGTAGAGGATGATCTGAATGATTTAACCTCTCTGGATCTCAATTTCTTCATCTGTAAGAGTTGTACTTCATGGCATTTGATTTTTATTTTATTTTTTTGTCCCAATTTTGTTCTTCAGATGTTTCGGTCATGTCTGACTTTTCCTGACCCCATTTAGGGTTTTCTTGGCAAAGATACAGGAGAGGTTTGCCATTTCCTTCTACAGCTCATTTTACAGATGAGGAAACTGAGACAAAGAGGGTTAAGTGACTTGCCCAGGGTCACCCAGCTAGTAAATGTCTGAGGCCCAGATTTGAATTCAAGAAGGTGAGTCTTCCTTACTCCAGGCTTATCACTCTATCTACTTCACCACCTAGTTGCACATTTTTTCTCAATTACACATAAACAAAATTTTTCAACATTTTTTAAAAATTTGAATTTCAAATTGTCTTCTTCACTCCCCCACCCCTCCTTGAGAAAACAAGCAATTTAATATAGATTATTCAAGAGCAGTCACGTAAAACATTTTCATGTTAGCCATGTTGCAAAAGAAAACACAGACCAAAAAAATCCAAGAACATGGAAGTTAAAGGAGCATGCCTCAATCTGCATTCAGACTCCATCAGTTCTCTCTGAAGATGAATAACATTTTTCATCATAAACACTGGGATTATCTTGGATTGTTGTATTGCCGAGAACAGCTAAGTCATTCACAGTAGATCATGATACAATGTTGCTGTTACTATACATAATGTTATCCTGGTTCTGCTCACTTCACTTTGCATCAATTCTTTTAAGTCTTTCCATAGCTTTTAAGGTTTTTCTAAGCTCAAAAATCTATAAACCTCTACCTAGATGTCTTGTTTGAGGCTCCTTCCAGATCTAAGGCAATGATCTTTTAGGAGCTCTGGTTTAGCATCTAATGGCCCAGATGGTAATACAGTGGAAATAACCCTTGCTTTGGTGTCAGAGGACCTGGGTTCAAATCCCAGTTTACCTGTCTAATTCTTGTATGACCTTAGGCAAGTGGCTAAATCACTCAGTCTCCTCATCTATAAAATGAAGGGGTTGGACACAATAGTCCATTCTAGTTCTAATTCTGTGTTCCTCTGAAAGGCCTGGGTTCAGTTCTATTCCTTTTAGGTTTTGGATAAGCCATTTTACCTTTGAGATTCTCATCTGTAAAATAAAGAGGTTGTAGAAGATCATCCCTATAGTTTCTTCTACCTTAAAACCTATGCTTTTATGGGGGTACATAAAAAAACCATCCAATTTGGTTCAAGCCCAATATCTTTCACTTACATTTTGTGTGACCTTGAGAAAATCACTTTCTTTCTCTGTGTCTAGGTTTCCTTATCTGAAAAATGAGGGCATTGGATTCAACAGTCTCTGAGGTCCTTTCCAGCTTAAACCTATGATCCTTAAATCACTTTATCCAGGACTCAGTTTCCTACAACATGTAGTGTGGACCAAATGACATCTGAGTTCCCTTTCAGCCCTAAAACTGTTATCTAGTGAGACTTTCAACTTAATGTTCCATTTCTTGGTCCTTAGCATAACCTTGGTGGGCTGCAAAGAAGGTAATTTCTAAAAATAGGCAATGTGGCAAAGAAAGGCTTGGACATTTCTGATTGAAAGTGGACTTCATAAAAATCCCCTTTATGGAAATCATTTGGTGTAAATTTGACCTGAGAATCAGCTCTCTCTGTCTGTCTCTGTCTCTCTTTCTCGTAAATAGAATTTTATTTTTTTCCAATCACATGTAAAGATAGTTTTCAACATTCATTTTTATAAGTTTTTGAGTTCCAAATTTTTCTTTCTTCCTCCCTCCTATCCCACCTCCCCAAGATGGCAATCAACCTGATATAGGTTATACATGTGCAATCATATTAAACGTATTTCCATATTAGTCATTTTGTGATAAGAGAACAGATTGTCTTAACCCTAGTTTTGGGATCCTAGATTTGGAGATGAAGGGGACCAAGGAGATCATCTGGTCTAACCTCTTTATTTTATAAATGAAGACAATGAGACACACACACAGGTAGCCAGTAGCAGAGATGGAATGTGAACCCCTCCCCCATTGGTTCCAGGAGAAAAAAGAATGCAGTCAAATGCCTATTTTAAGTATTCACATCTCTTCTGGGAAAGGAAAGAAAAATAAAGGCTCCTGTAAATACCATTCCCCCATTACCACATTTAGGCGACTAGATGTTGGGAGGAGCTTTTTAGGTCTCCCTGTGCCTGTTCTCTGTCTGTGAAAAGAGCTTTGAAAGGAATTTCTGGAGTTGTGCTTGGCTTTCAAATGCTAATGGAAACTATAAGACAAAATATTGGAGCCTAAATGTTTACAATAAAATGGGAAAACGGTAATTGATTTTTCGAATGCGGCCTCCTAGCCTCTTTAAAAAAGCAACTTAGGGAGAAAAATTGCCATCGGCAGAGACAGCCCTTCGGAGAGGCTGTGGCCCAAATAAGCAAGTGCTAAGCCAGCAGCATATCAGTGTCAAACTGACTTCCCTCTCCACAAGGCATCCTTACCCTGGGCAGCTGGGGGAGGGAGTTTGTTTTTTTTAACATGGAACCATAGATAGGAATTTTTGCCCAGGAGTCAGGCAGCCCAAATGACTCTGAGAGCAAGAGATAGTAAGCACGCTCTCATTTGAGGGTATGGGGGAAACAGTAAGCCCAGGACAGCTTTTTGAGGCTGCTACTGGAAAGGCCTGGATGGCATGGAAGTGGAGGATGGGAAGAATGGGTAAGAAAACAGTGTGTGGTTTTCTAGCTTAACTATTTATTTTACTAACTCTAGTAGCTGATATTCACATAATGTCTTAAGGTTTACAAAGTATATTACACACATTAATTTCATTGGGTCCTCCACAAACCAGTGAGGTAGGGGTTATTATTAAGCTCATTTTACTGAGGGTCAGGGACATTAAACAACTTATCCAGGATCATACAGCTAAGTACTGTCACACCAAGTGTGCAGGTGTCTGTATCACCTGCTTTTTGTCACATACCCCTGCCTTCACATTGTCTCATTTTTGCTCTCTCATGGAGGAATTGAGATGCAAGGGTCCAACCTCTTCTGCTATCTTGAAATTGTCTTAAAGTTATCTGTGGTCCCACCTTGAAGCCATTGCTAATATTCAGTGATCAGCCTGTCCACATGTTATTCCCTTAACATACTTATAATAAAATCCTTTAAAGCTTTTTTGTCTTGAGTTTTGCCTCATTAATCGGAATGAAAGCCCAAATGAAGAATTTTCCTTTCAACAGCTGGATCTTTGCTTCCTCACCTGTAAAATAAAGGAGCTGGACCACATGATATTTTATAACTTTATCTTAGATTCTATGATCATCTTCATGCCTCAGTTTCCTCCTTTGTAAAATAAGGATGGACTAGATGGTCTCTGAGGCACCCCCAGCTCAAATCTAGAATCTTATATTCTATTCAAACAGGAATGATATGCAAGAAGTGGAACCATTGGGTGTCATTTTAGAGAAGATATTGGCAAATCAGAGAGCTTACAGAGAAGGGCATCCAGAACCACATGGGGAATGGACATCAAGCTGTATATTAATGAGTTAAAGGAACTGTGGATGGTTAGCCTGGACCTGAGGTGTACATGAATGGAATGTTTTAGTATACAGGACTGTGGGAGCATAGGACCATAAATGTAGAAAAGGGAGGGATCTCAGAGGCCACTTAGTCTAATCCCCTCCATTTACAGATGAGGAAATTGGGGTCTAAAGAGGTTCCATGATTTGTCCAAGGTTACACAGTTAATAACCATCAGATACAGGATTTGAACACAGGTCTTTGGGCTCCTGAGTCTTTGCTCTCTCCATGATATCACACTGATGTGATAAGCTATGTGAAGTATAGAAGTGGACTGGTTCTATTTGTTCCGGAAGGTAGAATTGGGAGCAATGGGTAGAAACTGGATTTCAGGGAAAAAAAATATCAGAGCAAAATTTTCCTGAAAATTAGAGCTATTCCAAAGTAAAATTGAGCCGGTAGGTGGTGCAGCAGATAGAGGACCAGGCCTGGAATCAGGAAGACTCATTCTGCTGAGTTCAAATCCAGCCTCAGATACTTATTAACTGTGTGACCCTGGGCAAGTCACTTAACCTTGTTTGCCTCAGTTTCCTCATCTATAAAATGAGCTGGAAAAGTAAATGGCAAACTACTCCAGTAACCATGCCAAGAAAACACCAAATGGAATCACAGAGAATCAGACACACCTGAACAACAAAGTGAAATGGGTTATATTTGGAGAGCCTTTAGTGATGGTGTTCAAGCAAAGGCTGCCTGGCTACTTATTGGGTATGTTGTAGAAGGGATTCCTATCACATGAACAGGTCAGATTAGGTGACTAATGAAATTCTTTTCAACTTAAAAGATTTTATGATTCTTCCCTTCTGTGAAAAGAAAAGGTTTTCCAAATCCTAACTGCTAACTGTCCTTCAACATCAAGTTCAAATTCTACTTCTTCCAAGAAGCCTACTTTCACTAGATTTTCTCATGTCCTTCACTGTCCATGGTCCTTATCATCTCTATTAATCATTAGATACTTAATCTCATTCAGTCAGATCATTTTCTGATTGTTCAGGTACATGATCTTTTCCCTTAAGTAGAATGTAAACTCCTTCTGAACAGGGACTATTTTAGATTTCTCAGTATCCTCCATAGCACCTAGCACCAGGCTAGACACAAAAGGACTGGACTCACTAAATATTTGATGAATTGAATGTTCACATTTATCCCTGGGCATGTCCAATATCGATCTCATAGTCTTCCTACCACGACCCACCAGCAACTGCTGTTTGGGCTGACAACTTGCTCCTTTAATTAATGATCAATGTGTCTGGGTTTGGGCCTGGCAGGAAACATTCAGTTATTAGCTGAAGAGGAGCTCAGAAGGCAAACCTCAATCCATCTGAAAGGCCCTCTATTCAATATTCTAGTGCCCCTCCCAGTCTACATTCAGTTACGGAAGCTTAAAGATTTCCTGTTCCTTTTATTACTAAGATTGTAGGAAGGAATGGAAAATTTTTGCTTGTCTCATTGGAGACAATTGCAATGTTAGCACTAGGGTGACCTTTAGGACAGAATGTCAGAGCTAGAAGAGATCTTAGAACATGGAATGGCAGAGCTGGGAGGGGCCTTGGAACAGAGGGTGTCAGAAGTGGGAGGGGCCTTAGAACAGGGAAAGTCAGAGTTGAGAGGGACCTTAGAGCATAGAACTTGGAATTTCATTTAGAAAATACCTAGGAACTAAGGACCTTAGACTGAATCCTCAGTGAAATAATCAGATTAATAAACATTTCATCATGACAGTCACATTTAAATCCAATTCACGAACAAGTCAGGATATCACCCTCATGAAATCATTGGTCCTCTTTGAAAACAAATGGACAGACAATAACACAACTATGCAAGGGCTACAAATAAGAACCTCAGAAGACTGAAACCTGATGATCTTACTTCTGGGTAATATGGAGAATTTTGTAGTAATTTGTGTAATAACAAATATTCTTCCTCCCATGTAGCCAGGTAACTACTCTCTATTCCCAAAGGGCTGGCTGGTTTCCCACCTACAAGAAGAGAAAGTTTTGTCATTGTTGTTGTTGCTTTAAGGAGGGTGGAGCTATGAGAAGCCCTCTTCACTTTCTGAGGTTTTAGGGATAATTAAAAGGTGTGGGTAGGGAAAATACTTTAAAGTAAAGACCAAGAAAAAGAGAAAGTCAAAAGGCACAAGGAAAATGACCTATCATGAGGCCACAAGATAATGTGATACCAAAGAGGAAGGAAGGAAAAGTACGGAGACCCAGGTCAAATCTCAGCACCAAAAAAACCCGAAATCATAAATGATGTGATTTTGAGCAAACCACAAAGCACCAGAGTCTTGGTTTTCTAATTTAGAAAATAAAGATAACAGTCCATAGAGCTGAGCATGAGAAGGAAGATCTGGGCTCTCTGAGGAGGAAAAACTGTGTGTTGTTTAAGGAATGATATTGTGTGGCAACAGGGGGAGAGACATCAGTCAGCAAGAGTAAGGGGAAGAGGAAATGAGTGGAGGATGGTGATTCCCAGTAGAAAGTCTGAGGTAGCTATTTGTTCAAATGATATTAACACTAGATGGCTCTGTTCTCAGGGGCATTGGTTGGTCAATTAATCATTTAACCAGCATTTATCAAGCTTGTGTCAGGCACTGGGGATAAAAAAAATAAAACCTAAATAATCCCTGCCCTCTAGGAGCTTATGTTCTATTGGGAGAGATAAAACATATTCACATATGTTAATATAAAATATATGCCAAGTCAATGCAAGATAATTAGAAGGGGAGGAACTAACATCTGTAAGAACCAAGAAAGAAAGACCTCTTGCAGAAGGGGAATGTGAACTCAATCTGGGAGGAACTCTAAGAGGCAGAAATGAGAAGGGAGCTCATTCCAGGCATGGGAAACAGACAGGGAAAAGACATAGCGACAGGAAAAGGAAGGTCAGAAATAAAGATGGTCACAGGCCATTTTGGCTGGACTGTAGAGTGAATACAAGGGAGTAATATATATTGAATCTGGAAAAGTAGGTTGAAGTCAGACTATTAAGGACCTTAATTGACAAATAGAAGAATTCATATTTTATATTCGAGACAACCAGGAGTTAATGGAGCTTTTTGAGCAGAGGGTAGAAAGGTCAAATTTGTGCTTCACATTGGCAGCTGTGTGGAGAGTGGATTGCAGAAAGGAGACTCATGGGATGGAGAACAATTAGGAAGTCATTGCAATAGTCCAATTTGGAGGATGAGAGACTAAACTTGGGCAGTTGCTATGGAAAAAGAGAAGAGGGAGGAATTGAGAGATTCTGCAGAAATAAAGTAAAATTATGTATCTAGCTAGATAAATGTGTGTGTGTTCATCCTTTTGTTGCCAAAGAAGACCCTGCCATCAGAGCAATGATGACATGACTTGCACTTGACTTTGTTTTGAGTGAGGGAGGGTTGTGCAGGTCACCAGCTTCACTTCTCCTCCAGAGCCATCTGAATCCAGTGACCAGATATTCATCAGGATGACTGGAGATGACCCAGGATGAGGCAACTGGGGTAAGTCACACAGCTAGTGAGTGTCAAGTGTCAAGTGTCTGAGGTGAGATTTGAACTCAGTTTCTCCTGACTCCTGCACTGGTGCTCTATCCACTGCACCACCTAGCTGCCCCAGCTAGATAAATAGATAGAGATGGGATAGGTGGATGTTGTAGTGCCACTGTGATATTCACAGAACCTATGGCAGCCATGAATATGTTGGCACAATTCTGAATTGCAAAATACAATAGGCTCTCCACATGGAAGACAGAACCAAAATATTTATTCAGATACCAGAAAGCCAAATCCATCATAGTAATAAAGAAGTCTATACACGATAACAATGCAGAGGGCAATACCATCCCCAAGCCTTCCCTCTGTTAGGCTTCCCACAAACCAGCTCCCTTAAACAAATCACAAACAAACTTTCTCATTCACACTAGCCAGCTGCCTTTTCCAGTTCTGATTGCTCTCTGACTAAGGTCCTCTCAGCTCTGTTCTAGCTCTTCCTCTTCCTATTCCACCTTTCCTGCTCCACCCCTCCTTATTCCATGTGACTTAGATTCATGTGACTCAGGTTCCCATGTGAGTTAAGTAGGTCACATGGGCCTATTAATGGGTGGGGAAGATCTTCAAATTAAGCAAAAAAAAAAAGGTTCATAATACAAATAGATAGATGGATGGATAGATAGATAGATGGATAAATAATTAGAGCATTTGTTAAGTGTTTAATATGTGCCAGGCATTGTACTGGTGAGATAAGTAAAAGCAAACAAGATGTCTCTAATTTCAAGGAACCTATATTTTAATGGGGGAAGATGACAGATAGAGACTATATGACTAGGAAACAAGGGGGAAAGGAGAGGAAGGGTACCTACTGGGGGGAGGTCAGATATGGAGGAATCTGGAGAAAATCCAGTTGTGAGTGAAATTAATCATGGCTAGGGTCCTTTCTAAAATGGCCATCGTAGTGTGAGAATCATCACTGAGGACAGGAGGGTCTTAGGATAGGAGGAGAATATGAAGAAAGATGTGATGGAGAGCATCCCAGGGCTTGACATACCTAAGGACACTTATTCATATTTGGCAGTCTGATTGTGAAGGAGAAGGATCCTAGAAAGAATTATTAGATATTAGAAAGAACTAGAGAGTAACCAGAGGACTTAGGGTCATAGGTGGTGTTTTTGTCACTATTGTTGATTAAAGGTACAGACTCTGGAAGAGAAAGGCAGGTTGAGAAAGTCAAGGAGATGGAGTCTGAGAACTGGGTTTGGATTTCTGGGTCACATCTCAAAATAGACAGATGATGGACTCTGGCCCATCACAGAGTACACCTGACAAAAGATGGCTTAAAAATATACCTAGAATCTTTGAAATCTAATCAAGACAGCTTTAAACTGACAGGAGATGGGAAGGGACATCCCTTTTTCTTCACAAGAGAGAAACCCTGAGAAAGAAGTCAGCAATCAAACAAATGGTCTAAAAGGTCAATAGCAAAAATATGGGCAAAAAGCAAAGAGAACTCGAAATTGTAACCCAAGGAGACAGGTAATGATTTTAACTAATATCATCAAAACTTAGTGGAATAGGTTCTATAACCATAACATAACTCTCCAATAATTTATTCTTTATTCAAAAGGAACAGAATAGACAAGGAAGATCAGAGATTGGTACTAGACTGTTATTTCACTGGCCTAGAGAATTCCCAGGTGAGGAAAATTCCTCTACCAATGCAGGTTGGCATCCTTTCTGCAACTTGACTTATAAAAAGATTGCCTAAAGCGCTAAGAGGTTCTGTAACTTGTCTGACTTGGGTCAAAGAAATAAGAGGGATAACTTGAACTGAAGTCTTGTTGCCTTTCAGACTGGACCTCTATGTACTATGCCCTACTACAGGGTGTGAATTAAGAAGATATCCTAATATGAAGAAGTATGGGAGCCGACGGGGGAGGAGAATGCAACATAGTAGAGACCATTGAAGTGAAAAGCAGTGGAAAGAGAAATAAAAGTGATATTTCTGGGGAATACTATACTAGAGACCCTTGCTAGAAGAGGAAGCAAAATGGTAGGGTGGGGAGAATGCACAACCTAGAGTCTGTTTCCAAAAAAGACATTGGTTCAACTCTCATCACATGTACAAAAAAATCATAAATGATGTGATCTTGAGCAAGTCATGTAACATCCTAGAGCCTTGATTTTCTAACTCACAAAATAGAGAAACAATATTTTATTACCTTTAGTGAAGAAAATACTTCACAAATCTTATACTTTATAAATGTAAGCTAAGGTATTTAGGAGAAAAACTGCCCAGAAGACAAGAGAAATTTGGAGCCATAAATACATTTCCGAAATTGGCAAGGGATAAGGATGAATGTGTGTTTACTGTCTAATGGAGGAGAAGAGACACATCCAACTTTCTATAACGGTCACAAAGGGAGCTTAGAAAAAAATAAGTTTTGTGGCTTTTAAAAGAGAATAAAAAAGGGATGGAAAAGAAGAAATGTAGAAAAGGGAGGGATGCAATAATTTTTTTATTGTTTTTGAGAAGAGCATCCAAAAATCAAGGGGAGTGTGCATCTCATGAACCTCAACTTTACCTGAACCAGATGAAAATACACACATACAGACAAATTTAATAAATAAATACATTAAATTCAATAGTGAAAGAAGTGGAGAAAGAAAGAGGGAAGGGAAGGGGAGGGTGAGAGTAGTGAGGGACACTGGGGAATATTGTGATGGAGATGTAGAAGAAAAAGGAAAAGAGAATCAATGGCATATTTAAACAATACACAGAGGAGAATAGAAGGAAGTTCAGAAGGGGACAGAGACCAACAGAGCAGTGTTAGTACTTTGGAGTTCACTTTAATATATACTTTTAAAGAACAATCAACTTATACTTAATGGAGATTTATGATTTCATATGAAAACCCTTTTCCTATTCTTTACATTTAGAAACATTCATATTTGTTGATGCTTGCAAATTGTTAATAACATGATGACTATGATGGTAACAATAATAAATAATTATAATAATAATAATAAAGAAAAACCACCTGGAATGATTTTTTTTTATGTGTGTGGTAGCTAAGGACTGGAATCAAAGTCAATGTTCATTGACTTGGGAATGGTTGAACAAATTGTATTACATGAATAGAATAGGATATGGTTACTGAACCATAAAGAAATGCTGAATATGAAAAATTCAGAGAAGTTTTAGAAGACCTATATGAACAGATGCAAAATGAGATAAGCAGAACCTGGGAAAGAATGAATACCCAGGGAAGCTACTAAAGAGTAAATTGAAATCACAAGAAGAATGAAACACCATTCTGTAAGTAGAGAAACTAAGCTTGGCACCTGAGGAAGGCTGGCCATGCATCACCTTACTTATACTCCCACTCACTCCAGACTCTTCATCTCTTTCTGCGGCATTGTTGTTTTGTGGGTAACCTTACTCTCCTCCTGCTGCTTTCCATTTCCCTTTTATGTGTCATCTTCTCCCATTAAAATGTAAATTCCTTCTTTGCAGAGGTAGACTATGGAAGTGGAAAACTGCAACACTCAGTTGCTGAACTACTTTTCTTTCTCTTTTCTTTGAAAAAAGGGAGAGCTCATTGGGAGAAGGATCTAGTAGGAAATTAAAGTGATAAAAAAATCAACCTTTTCCAAAGGTTGTCATAGAAGCATAATGTGGCATTTATGAAAGACTTCATTGAAATGGACTGCTCCTGGAGCTTTGACTTTGACCAAAAGCAGCGCAGTTGAGAAAGTTGTGGCTTGTCCTCATGATTGCATTGAGTGGCACTGTGACTAGAAGAACATTGTTAAGTGATAGGTCAATGTGATGAAAAGAACATGGAACCTGCAATCATAAGACCTGCATTCAAACCTGGACTCTTTCATTTACTGTGTAACTTGAGGCAAAGCACTCAGCATCTCTGATCCTCAGTTTCTTCCTCTGTAAAATGGAGTTAGATTATGTCATCACCAAGGCTTCTGATACACCAATGTATCTAGCGCTGGGTAACCTGCCAGGACCCCTTGAGTGAAAGGGGGTTTCCAATTCAGGAAACTTTCTCATTGACCTGTATTTTTGTGAATATCTTTCTGAGCCTACAGCTGAAATCAGAGGGAGGTTAGAGTGGACATGCTCTGATGACTCAAGCTGCAGCTTATTGGAAATATGTCGGGACTTTGAAATGCATTTATCCCTCCCTGGGCCTGTCTTGGAAAGAGCTGGCACTTGTCTTATGCATTTGGCAGTAGCAACAATAAATTAGGAGGAGGTCACTTGGAAATGGCGTGCTCTGGTGGATTGCATACCTGTCTGCTGCCTGGTGAGCATGACTAATTCTAACTTGCCCTCCTTCCCCCCAGTGCATAGAGGGCTCGCCATGAGGACCTGGATCCAAGTCTCAGCTCTGACACACACTGGCTGTTTGACATGGGCAAATCACTTAACCTCTCAGGGTTCCAGGAAACAACTCTCTGAGACTTTAAATTACACAGTAGGTGAATAAGTGCTTACAGTTTAATGGCAAAGTTGTGCGTTTCTTCACAAAGAGTTCCTTTTGAGCAGGAGTTCTTAGCCTTTTTAAGTGTCATGGACTGCCTTGGAGTACTGGTAAAGCCTATGGACCCCTTCTCAGAATCATACAAAAACTAAGATACATATGATGACAAAGGAAATTGATTCTATTGAAATAAAGATGTATTTTCCCCCAGTTCAAGTTCACAGATCCCCTGAAATCTATACACAGAATTATAACCTTATATCAATGAAACCACAGGTTTGGGACCTCCCTGCCTTTTTTCCCTCCACCAGCACCCTCCCCCCCAAATTAAGCTCTAGACACTAGTCATACTGTCTGGAGCTGTTATTTCATATGTATTATGTATGTATGCATGTATATGTGTATGTGTATACATGTATGTGTATATGTGTGTGTATGTATGTATGTATGACCTGGACAGGTCATTTCACTGCACAAAGCTCTAGGCAACACCTGAAGACTATAAGTTGCAGGAAAAACTTCTCTACCAACCACATTTTCTAGAGTACTGAGAGAAGTGAAATGACCTGCCCAGGGTCACACAACTACTATGTATCAGGGCCAGGACTTGAGCCCAATTCTTCCTGGCCCCAAGAGTGGCTCTCTGTTCATTATGATCAGCTGGCTCTCCAGCATTAAGGACAAATCCAGTATCTAGTGAAGATGGAGGTGCTTTCGAGTTGTGATGCTGGAGAAGACTTTCGAGAGTCTCTTGGACAGCAAGAAAATCTAACCCGCCAATACTTAAAGAAGTTAATTCAGACAGTTCACTGGAAGATCAAATACTGAAGCTAAAGATTCAATACTTTGGCCACATAATGAGAAGATGGAACTTAATGGAAAAAAAAATCTGATGTTGGGAAAGATTGAAGGCAAAAGGAGAAGGGGATGGCAGAGGGTTACGTAGATTGAAATTGTCATGGAAACAATGAACATGAACTTGGACAGACTTCAAGAGATAGTGGGAGATCGAAGGACCTGAAATGTTATGGTCTAGGGGGTCATGAAGAATCAGACATGACTGAATGAGTGAACTAAACAAAACAAAGAGCTTCGTATCCTTTCTCAATCCACACTCTTTTTCTAGGGATACAGAAACTAAAAGGAAACAGTTTCTTCTGCCTTCCAGTTACTTACAATTTTTTAGATCACTTAACCTCCCTGAGCCTCAGTTCCTTATAAAATGCGGATAACAGCAGCAGGAGTATCTGCCTTATAGTGTTGTTATGATGATCAAATGAGATAATACATGTTAAAAGCTTCTCCAACTCAATAAATGTCAGGGATTTTTAAAACACAAGATTTGGGGAATGCTTGAGGAAACTCAGACAAAAAAGCATAGATGTGGGAGTCTATGAAAAGAGGGTGCATTGGTAGTGTTTCTAAGTTTTTTTAGACTGAATTCATTACATGTAAATCAGCATTGGCTTTGGAGCCAAAGGTGGGAGTCCATTGGTCAATACCTCTTACATCTTCAAAGGGCTGATCTTAGTGGGAGATGAAAGAGGGTGGGAGATGGGTAGAAATAAAAGATGATATTGTGATTAATTCTCTCTTGTTGGCAAATCACTTTAAGCTCTAAAATAGTCCTTCAAAGAAAACCGAGTAAGACCTCAACAAAATGATGAAGAAGACACAGCCATGGAAGACAAAGCCTAACAAACAAGATGGCAGGTGATTTAAGTTGACATGAAATCATGATGCTTGAAGGGTGTGTTCCCACAATCCACTGAATGTTGTGTTTTTACTGTTTGGAATAGTTACACAAAGCTGTTTATGGCCATTTGAGAGAAAATCAACTTCTGTCAAGAGAGTAATTGTCAGACAGGAACAGCGTGTCCTGAATGTAAGGTGTTATCTGCACTATTTACATGAAGTATCATTTTTTTGGATTTTAACCCCTTCTTCTGGTTAGAGTGTGTGTGCTAACAAATGAAGGTCTGTTTAGAATAGGAGAAGTGCAGAGTGTTATTTTCACTCTGTCTATCTGCTCCTCATCAGCAAGAAATATACTTGTTAAAAACGTTTCCTTCAGTAAGTTTAACTCGAGGGAGGCAGACATGGCCACGGCCAGCCAAGCAAGTCTGTTGGCTATGAATTCATAGGGTTTGATTTTTCCGTAGGGGTCCTGAGTACATGTTGTTTATCCTGATAGAACATAAGCTTCTTTAGGGTATGAAATGTTTCCTTTTTCTCTTCATGTTCCCAATGCCTCGCATGGTGCCTGGAACAGATAGGAACCTAATACACGCTCCTTGATTGATTAATTAGAGATTACCTAGTCCTATTCTAACCTTTTTTATCTGTAGATAAGAAAATTGGGGCTCTAAAAGGCAGAAGCAGATAGGAAGAGGAGGAATAGAAATTTGTATGTAGGTGAGAGGACTATAGATTTCTGATCAAAAGGGACCTCAGAGGCCATCTAATTTAAGCCCCTCATTTTGCTGAGGCTCTGAGAGAAGTGACTTGCCCATGGTCACACAAGTAGTGACAAAGGCAGGATTTGAACCCAGCTCATAAGATTTAGAGCTGGAAGGGGTCTCAGAGGGTGCTTAATCTATCCTCCCATTTTTCAGACAAGAAAACTGGGTCTCAGAACTGATGAGGATCCAAGACAAGAATTGAGTCTAGGTCTGCAAACTCCAAATGCAATATTTTCCCCTTGTATTACATTGAATCCTTGAGGTGGCTCTTTCAAGTCTTTGTTGTTTTTATTACTGAGTCTTTTCAGATTTGCCTGACTCTTCATGATCCCATTTTGGATGTCCTCTGAATTCTAGTGATCGATTCCTATTGGAAGATCCCTTCTTGCTCTGATTATTAGAAGACTGCCATTAGCTACCACTTTGGGTACTGTCCTAACCTAGGGACTAGGGTCCCAAGAATCAACTAAGCAACTTTTTGTCTGGTAACAAGTAACAGTGATATCCAGCCACTTCAGCTGTCAAAAGTGCTGTGCTCTAGGGGATGGGAGTTGCAAAGAGATGGAGTGTTTAATTCCTCTACATGTATATTTTGACTGACAAAGCAACCTATATGAACTGTTGCCTTGCTATTACATAGATAGGATCATAGATTTCATGTTGGTTAGTATTTTAACTAGGTGATGCAGTGGATAGAGTACTAAGCTTGGAGTCAGGAAGCACTGAGTCCAAATCCAGTCTCAGACACTTACTAGCTGTGTGACCCTGGGAATGTTACTTCACCCTGTTTGCCTCAGTTTCCTCATCTGTGAAATGAGCTAGAAAAGCTCTAGTATGTCTGCCAAGAAAACCCAATTCAGATCACGAAGAGTTGGACGTGACTGAAAAACAACTGAACCAAAAGAATTTTAGAAGTCATCTAGTCCAATCTCTCTGTTTTGAATAGAGGAACCTGGGATACGGAGAAATAGAATGTTTTGCCTAAGGTCATACAGCTAGCAAGTATTTGAAGTAAATTCACCTGACTCTAAGTCCACCGTACAATAATTCCCAGCTTGGCTTAGCTTCTGGAAACTCAGAGAGAACCTAATGACTTAACTGATAACTGATAAATCTTTGTTGAAATTTAATCTGATAAATAAATGTAATGAGCATGATGGAATGGGTAGAGTCATAGACTTGGAGTCATGCCCACCTCGATTCTAATTCCTCCCCAGTTATTTGCTAGCTGTATGAATCTAAGAAAGTCTCTTTGTGCCTCAGTTTCCCCATCATGAAATATGAGTTAGACTTAATGACCTGTAAAGTCACTTTTAACTCTAAATCTATGATCCTCTGAAATTCAACAAGCATTTATAAAATGCCAACTATATGCCAGTCACTAGATCTATAATCTTATGGGTATATGGAACTCTCAGTAAGGATACTTGCTCCGTCAATTCATTTTGGTACTTTCTCTACCACTTAGAATCTTGCCTGGAACACTGAGAGTATGAATGACTTTCCCAAGGTCACATGTACAAGATATGTCAGAAAGGGGTTTTAAATTCAGTTCTTCCTGCCTCAGAAGCTGACTTTCTATCCACTTTACTTCAATGTCTATGTAGTATTGGGATATAATTTTTTTTAAAAAAAATGTGATCTATATTCTTAAGAAATTTAAATTGAGTCTGTCATATGTATGAGAGGTAGAGTCAGTCTTAGAGGTATCCATCCAACCCTTCCTCCTCCCTCCAAAGAAAAGACAAAACAACATAAAAATCCCTATCAGATTCTGCTTAAACATTGTACGTGATGGAGGACTCACTACCTATAGAGGAAGCCCATTTCATTTCCAAACAGCTATAATTATTAGGAAATCCTTCTTTCCATTGAGTTGAAATATGTGACCCTATGATCTCTCCCTCATTCCTCTTAGTTCCGCCATGTGGGTGAATACAGAATAAGCCTGTTTCTTTGTCTTCATGGCCCTGGAGAGAGCAGTTATGTCTCTCCCTGTGGAATCTTCTTGAAGGTAAGTATTGCTAGTTCCATTAGCTATGCCTCTTGTGACATCATGCCCAGACTTCAGTACCATCATCCAAGTACTAAATCTACAGGGATGATCCAAATGAGCTCCTTCTCTAGTAGATCCAAAGAGACAGAAACACACAACTGACCAAAGACAAAAGGCAAATTACCAATATCTACCTGAAAGATTCCTCCAAACCAGTAACAATAAGAGAGATAAAAATGAAACCAGCTCTGAGCTTTACTTTATCCATGCTTCCCAAATTAGCCAAAGATATCAGGTGTATATAGCCATTGTTGGTAGAGCTGTGGCAAGTCAGACATACCAATACGCTATTGGGGGAGCTTTAAATTCTTGAAATCATTTAGGTCTGTGGTAGAAAAGAATCTAACCTGTTTATATCCTTTGACCCGGAAATCCTGTTGCTGGGCATGAACCTCAACAATGGAGCAAAAGTTCTCATATATATCAAGACAGTGATAACAGTATATTGGTGTATGCGTAGATCAAAAGATGGGGAAAAATGAGAGCCCATCAGTTTGGGAATGACTAAACAAATTGTAGCATCTAAATGCAATAGAAAATTGTTGTGCTTTAAGAATTTAGAGAAACTTTTGAAGATTTATATGAACAGGACAAAGTATGTAGATTCAGGAGAAAATATACACATAAATGTTTTCCATAATAAAGTAAGAGAAAACAAAACTGAAAGACATCAAAACTTAGATCAATGCTATGACCCATGCAAGAGACTGATCAAAGAAGCTTCCCTTAGCTCATTGTGACATGGTGGATACCGAATCAGGCATATACTGTCAAAAGGGATAATGTTTTGGCTTATTTTGTTAAAAGGTGCTTCCTCATTACCAAGGAGAGTTCAATCAGGATGGGGGTGTGTGTGGATAGGAGGGTGATATATTGGGAAGTGATTGCCATGTTGGGTTTTTTTGTGTGTTAATAGAAATGTGTTTAACAATTTGTCCAGACCATCTTTATAAATTTTGAAAATTATTAACAAACTTTAGTCAAAGGAGACCAAAATGGGACAGGTAATTAGTAGGCAGGGACTGGTGGATTAAAGGGCAGTCAGCATGGATTAATTCACTTTTAAAGAATGTGACTTCTAATTAATCTGTTTTGTCTTTCCCTATTGTCTCTTACAATGTTTCTTTCCTAGTCGTTCTTGACTCTCCTCCTGAATTTAGGAAACCTCTCCACCTGGGAAGCTCACTCTAGCCTGGGCTTGCTACATTGGAAGCACTCACCACCATTTTGGCTTATCCCTCTGATTGGATGGTCCCTCTCACAACCTCCATTTTACAGAACACCCAAGTCTTCCTTCTTATCCAGGCTGCACTCCTCACTCTTCCCTACACACTCCCTATAATATCCTCTTCCCCTGTTTCCTTCATTGCTGCCCCCACCCCTTTTCCAGATTCCTTCTATGTATTATATTGACCCATTTGAATGGAAGCTTTTTGAGGATAGGAACTGTCTTACTTTTTGCTTGTACTTATACTTCTAAACTTAGTACAGTGCCTAGCATAGTAAGCACTCAATAAATGCTTGTTGACTTTATTTGAGTTGAAGCATAGTAAGAACTTTGTTTCTTTCTTCCTTCCTCCTTCCCTAATTCCTTCCCTCTCTCCCTCCCCCTCTCCCTCCTTCCTTCCTCCCTTCCTCCCTGCCTCCCTCCCTCTCTTCCTTCCTTCCTTCCTTCCTTCCTTCCTTCCTTCCCTCCTTCCTTCCTCTCTCCCTTCCTTTCTTCTTCTATAGAACAACACACAGTAAGCACTTAAAACATGTTTGTTGATTGATGGAGGGCTTGATCAAACTATGATCTTTATATTTCTTTTACTTCTGTTCCTGAAGAAGAGAAAGCTCAGCTAGTCTCACAGTGGAGAGTTGCTGGACATCATGGACACTTACCTAACACACACATACCACACACATGCACATACACCACACACAAGTGTACACACACCATGCACACACATGTACATGCCACATAAACACATGCACACACATGTACACACACCACACATGTGCACACACACTTTCTTATAAATCACAGGCTCTAGAGTTGGAAAGGTCCTCTGCTCTACCCCCCTCATTTTACAGAGGGGAAACTGAGGCCCACAGAGGGTAAGTTATTTGCCTAAGGCCACACAGACAATAAGAAGAGCTAGAATTTGTCCCAGATGCAGACAGAAAGATATAGTAGAAAGGATCCAGGTTTGGGGCCAGAGTGCATGCATGACCTCAGGTAAATCTCAAACCTCTCTTGATTTGCTGGGTTCCTTGTTGCTCCCAGGAAATATCCCCACCCCAATTTATTTTTAATAAAACATAATAACAACACATATTCAGGAATGGCTGAAAAACTAAATAATACATGTAAAGTATTTTGCAAACTTTAAAGCACGATAAATATGTTAGCTGTTTATCTGTATGTGAATTTAACAGAATATGTAGTGATAACAATTCAGGGAACCACGGGAACATTTGTAGGAACTGATAAGCAAAATTGTTGTTGCTCAGTTATTTTAGTCATACATGACTCTTTGTGGCCCCTTTTGGGGGGTTGTCTTGGCAAAGATATTGGAGTAGTTTGCTATTTCCTTCTCCAGCTCATTTGACAAATGAGGAAACTGAGGCAAACAAGGTTGAGTGACTCACACAAACTTCTGAGGCTCCATTTGAACTCTGGTCTTCCTGACTCCAGGCCCAGCACTCTATCCACTGTGCTGCCTAGCTGCCCCACGGATCAAAAACACAAGAAGACGTGACGACAAGCACAAAATAAGTGAAATGGAAACTAAACTCTGAGCAAAAGGAAAAATGAATGGTGGCTCCAAAGAGCAGATGCTGAAACATGCCAGCTTCCTCTCAGCAGAGAGATGTGGTGGGGGCTACTAGGGCAGAATACTGTATACATTGACCGATGTGGTCATGGCATTGAGGGTTTTTCTTAACTGTTTTAAAAATGAAAATAATATTTGTAAAGAGCTTAACCCAGGGGCTGACACACAGTAGGTGCTTAATAAATGCTTGCTCCCTCCCCCTCTTTCTTTGTTATAAAGGAAGATTCCATGTGCAGGGCTGGGTGGGGTGGGTCCATTTATCAATGACTGTGATATAAAAAGAAAAGGTATCAATAAAACTTACTTTTCAAAAAAATTCTCAGCTCCCCAATCCCAAGTTCCCCTGGCCTGGAATTCCAATGGACCAGGGAAGTAGTGATGTAATCTCTCTAGCCACTGATACATCCTTGGGCTCTCTTAACCTTTTTGTGCAGCCAGGCTGTCCCTGGACATCAGACGTCTTTCCTAACCTGATCAGCTATGTCACACAGAAATAGGTCAGCCCAAATGAGGAAGGGTCCCCAGGGGATAGGATCATCCAGGCACTGGACTCAGGCTCTATAGTGAGTGATCTGTGTGGACAGACTGTGGCTTCCTGAGCTGAACAGAGGGGATGCCAAGGGAATAGGCAGCCCTGGGCTCTTCCTTGGAGGACTGAGGGACCCAGAAAACCCAACGTGGCCCATGTTCTCCTTCCTGCCACCTTCTGAAGAAGCCTCAGGCCTTAAGAGATTGGCCAGCAGAGGACTGAGGCCCCCGTTGGAGCTAATGGATACTTTTTACAGGCATAAACTCCTTCTCTCCTGAAAAAATAAATCTGCAAGAGTGCTTAGACTTGGAGTAAGAAGACCTGAGTTCTAATGCTGACTCTCCACCATTTGAACAATCACTTATTCAACAACCATGTGCCACAGGTATGTGTCAGGCACTGTGCTAGGGATATAAACGTAGGAATAAAGGAATCTCTAATAAGAAGGAGCTTACATTCTAATTGAAAGACAAGTATATAGGCCGCTGGGTGGTCCAGTGGACAGAACCCTAGACCTGGAGTCAGGGAGCCCTGAGTTTAAACCCAGCCTCAGACACTTGGTAGTTGTGTGATGCTGGGCAAGTCACTTATCCTCTGATTGCCCCAGGTTTCTCAACTATAAAATGGGGATAATGATAATGCCTACCTCCCAGGATTGTTTTAATGATTAAGTGGGATAATATTTATAAAAGTGCTTAACACAGTGCCTGGCATATAACCAGTGCTATATAAGTGCTAGCTATTATTATTCCTTGTATAGATATAGAGAAATTAATGAAGATTGAAAATAAATAAATGCATGGCAGCTAAAGGGGCACAATGGATCAAGTGCGAGGCTTGAAGTCAGAAAAGACTCATCACAAAGACTCGTATTTGTGAGTTCAAATCCAGCCTCAGACACTTACTAGCAATATGACCCTAGGCAAGTCATTTCATTGTGTTTGTTTCAGTTTCCTCATTTGTAAAATAAGTTGGAGAAGGAAATGGCAAAGCAGTCTAGTACCTTTGCCAAGAAAATCCCAAATGAAAGGTTGCGCATGACTGAATAACAAAGGTTAATCCAAAGTAGTTGGGAGGGAGGGCATTCACTCTGGAGGTGGGAATAAGGAAAGGTTTCTGGTAGAAACAGGTGCTTATGTTTCATCTTGAAAGGAGATAGGGACACCATAGAGCACAGGTGTGAAGGGAGTATATGGCAGGTAGCTAGTGCAAAGGTCTGGAGACTGGAAATGTGTGCCATGTGTGAGAAACAGAGAAAAGGCCAGTTTGGCTGGATTATATAATACAAGAGGGTGACTCACATATAAAGAAACTAGAAGACAAGTTGAGGTCAGATTGTAAAGTGGTTTTACAAGTTAAACAGAAGAATATATAATTTATCCTCAGGACTATAGGCTGGCTTTTGTCAAATAAGGAAATGACTCTGGGTGACCTTGGACAAATAACTGCTCTTGGTCCCCGCTTCCTCATCTGTAAAATAGGAAGTTGGTCTGTTTCTTTATTCTAAGGTCATTGCTGGAATGATCAGTAGGCAAAACTTTCCTGCAACATCTGGAACTTCTATCACATTATCCTGGGTTCAAATCTTGGCATTGTCACTCACTATTTGTGTGGTTGTGTGATCTTGGGCAAATCCCTTGACTTTTCTGAGCCCCAAGTTCCTTATCAGTCAAAAGAAGGGTTTAAAGTGAATGATCTCTGAGTTTCTTTCCAGCTTTAGCATTGTGCTATATGATAACCTATATATTTGTTTTGTCATCTCAACCCTTAATCATTCACAACTATAAATAATGAGCTTCTTGTTGGTATGGAATTCTGGCCTTAGGGTCCAGAAGGCCTGAGTTCAAACCCTACCTAATAACTATGATCCTGGACAAGCGATTCACTCAATCTCTTTCTCAACTGTAGTTTCTTCATCTGTAAAAGAGAGATAGTAATAGATCAGTAGATCCCACCATTGAACACACACTTCACATGAAATCTAACAGATCTATCACCTTCCTAGTCCTGGACCTTATGTATGGTGCTGGGCACATTAGGTCCTCAATAAATACTAAACTATGTGGATTACCAATAGTCTGGGGAGGTCAGCTCTCAAAAACCTACACAGCCGGATTAGAGGTGCGGGTCTCAGTTATGATAGACTAGATAAGCAAAAATAACCAATGTCCCCATGCTCTCTATTTTCCCATGACATGTGAAATGCTTCCAATCAATCACACCTCTACAATTTTTTAAAGCCACCTTTGGCCCCCAGTCCTTTCCATCTGTTTATTTTTGACTGGTGTACTATTCTTTTTTTTTTTTCCGGAAACTTTTTAATGCCCCTGTGTGCCCTCCAAGGACCTCAGCCCATGAGGACACTGGCTCATAGAGCCAAAGGATCATAGACCTAGAGTGAGAAGGGACCTCAAAAACCAAGTCCCTCATTTTACAGATGAGAAAATTGAGGCCCCAAGAAATGAAGCAACATCCTCACACAAGTAGTAAAGAACCAGAGATAAGATTTGAGCCCATATTTTCTGACTCTAGTTAAATTATATTGATATAAAGATTTTTTTTCCCATTCAAATTCACCCCTTGTGATCTATCCACAAACCCTTTGAGGGTTCACACACTCTTAGTTAAGAAACCTAGTATAAACTCAAATCATCACTTTGCCTCCGTGGGTCTCAGTTTTCTCATCTCTAAAATGGGTATGTGTATGGGGGGGCAAATGTGTGGACAGATGGTCTCTACAATCCTTTCTACCTGACATCTCTTAATTCTAAATCTTAAATCACTTCTTTTTCAGTCTTATTAAGCATAGGGTGGGGGAAGTGGGCAGCAGATTTAGAACAGATGGTCTCTAAGATTCGTTCTAGCTCTTAATCTCTTGTGAGGCACCCTGATCTAACCACTGAAATCTGAAGAATTTCAGCCTTCTCCTAAATGGGCAGCCTAGGAGGGACAGAGCTGGCTGGAGCCAGAGAGCAGGTTAACAGGATTAAACAAAGAGCCTATTTGTTTGGCTGGTGGGGAGCAGGTCATTGATAAAAATGGTCTGTATTACAAATACCAACCTCCCTGCAGCCACATGCCCAATCAATCATAACCAAGAAAGGGCCATTGAATTACATCTGGAAGATGGATGACACCAACCTGGAGAGTGGTTTGATAAGGTTTTCCTCTGAATAATTTCAGGCGGAAAGTTCTGTTTGAGAAATTGGGTCTCTCCTCTTGCACTGGGCACTGCTTCTCCTCCCACTCTCCACATGCCACTTCCATCTTGGCCCAGCCTCTTTCAAGATGAATATTGTACTTTCTGGGGCGGGGGGGGGGCATAAAGCACTGGAGGAAACTCCCGTGTGGAAGTCCTAGTGCCTGACACTGACCCCAGCTAGGTGTTAGGGCCAGATTTGGGACTAGGGATGGAGGGCCTGTAGCCTAAACCCCACAAAGCAAACTCTCTTATTCCAGTTAGCATAGAATCATCGATTTGGAGCTGGAAGCAACCTTAGAGGCCATGAAGGCTAACTCCCCTATTTTACAGATGAGGAAACTGAGGCCCAGGGAAGTGTCCAAGATCACACAGCTAATAAATATTTAAGTCAAGATTTGAAACCAAGTCTTCTACAAATAAGAGACTATGGTAATGATAATAATAATAACATTTATGTAGCACTTAAAGGATCACAAAGTGTGTTACAAATGTTGTCTAATTTTATTCTCACAACAACCCTATTTTACAGTTGATGAAACCGAGACTGACAGAGGTTGAGTGACTTGTGCAGGGTCACACAGCTAGTAAATGGAGCTGGCGTTGCTGACTACAGGTCTAATACTCTTTCCAATCCAAACAGTTCTACCTTCACTCTCTGAATTGTGAGGTCCTGCTGACCTCCTCCACGAAGGCTTCCCTGATTCCCCAAGCTTAAAGCATTTGTCAAATTGTCCTAATACATATATATATGCATATATGTTTATATGTATTATATGTGTATATATATATATGTTACGTATATATAATATATATTATATGTATATATACATATGTATACACTTGTGTCTGTACATTGATTGTCTTCTCTACAAGAATATAAACCGTTTCATGGTAGGAATGTATGGTTTCCACCTCTTTATTCCTAGAACCAGCACACTGCCTTATGATCAACAAACAGTTACTGAGAACAGTATTCAAATCAGCACCACCATTCCTGGAAAGCACCCATCAATCATCCCGGAGGAGAACAGCCCTCCTCTGCCTTCACTCCTATGGTTATTTCCCCTAGTAGGTAAATTCACTGAAAGCAAGAATGGTTTTATACATACATACATGCATACATACATACATACATACATATATATGTGTACACGCACATATACATATACAATATAGATGGAGAGAGACAGAGATACAGAGAAACAGGGAGTTATAGTTATATAAGTATATACATAGCTTTATAGTTCTACAATTGTAGTGTTACGTAGTTACATAATTGTAATTGTATATGTTTTTCTAGTTGATCTATATGTAATTGTAGTTTGTATATAATATAATTATATATAATATTAAATATGATGTATCTAGTTATATATATTATATATAAATACATAAAGATGAAAGCAGGGTCTGTTTCATTACTTAGACACACACACTCAAACACACACACATTCAGTGACCAGCATCGTTGTGTTTGTCCTCCCTTTTCGAAGATGACTAGTGGCTAGCGCATAACAAGCGCTTAATAAACGCTTTTTCATTCATTCATTCATCACCTACTAAATGCTAAGTGTTATGCCTGATGATGATGACGTAATAAAGGCACTCAAGGAGCTTCTATTCTACTGGTAGTAACCACAACAGCTCCTATTTCTACAGAGCTTCAAGATTTTCCCAATGTCTTCCTCACAGAAATGCTGAAAAGTAGGTCTTTCAAGTTTTGAGTATTCCATTTTACAAAGAGGAAACTCAGCATGGGAGAATGGAAGCCATTTCCCTAAGATCCTATAGCTATTAAATGTCAGATCTCAGATATCATGCTCTTGATTTGTTGATTTGAGTTGCTGCGAGTTTTAAGCATGGAGTTTTCCATTAAAGGAGCATTTCTTAAGTACGTACTTTGGGTCAAGCAGAGTGCTAGGTTGGGGGTGGGTTGAGAATAACTCAAAAAAAAAAATCTTAGAAAAAAGTCTTTAGAGAGGGTGTAGTTTGGTCCTAAGGAAGTGACACCTTATGTAACCTAAACAAAGAAACAAAAATATCTCAGCCCTCAAGGAACTTAAATTGGTAAGGGAGCCCAGTCAGAGAATTGAAGACAGCAGTCTCAAAAAGAGCATCAGGAGAGGTCACATGGTATAGGAGAAACAACACCGGACTTGGAACAAGTGTGGTCTCCGTCGTTGAGTTTTTGTTGTAAAATTGGGCAAGTCCTTTCTCCTCTCTGGTCCTCAGTTTCTTCATCTGAAAAGCAAAGGAAATTCAGTGGCTAAAGTCTCTTCCATCTCAGTAGGGGGTTGCTTTTTTCTGGGAAGATTTCATGAAGCCAATCTGATCCATGAATGATCCTTAGCATCAGGGTAGGCAGCCAGGAGTGAGGAGGACCTGGTTCTGGCAGAGTCCATCTTGTAATTGTTTTTTAGTACTTTCTTCATCTCACCAGGTGTTGATCTATTAAGTCTCAACAGGGAGCTGATGAATAAGGTACAACTTCACTCTATTATTGAGCCTCCAGGATAATCTGTGTAAGGCTGGGTCATTCATCCTTCAATTACATTGGTTTCATCAGCTACCAGAACTTATATGCCATTCTCTAGGTCTGCTGGCCTTTAGGATCTCTATTGAGTATTTCACAGAACTTTAGAGCTGTGAGAGACGTCAGTGACCAACCTGTCCAACCCATCACTGAACAAGCATAAGAGCTAGACTTTATATAGTGTTTTAGGGCAACTAGAGCACTAGACTCAGAGGGATGAAGACCTGAGTTCAAATCCAGCTTCATACACTGACTAGCCATGTGACCTTGGGCAAATCACTTAACCCTGTTTGCCTCAGTTTGTCTAGCTGGCAAATGAGCTGGAGAAGGAAATGGCAAACCATTCTAGTATCTTTGTCAATAAAACTCCAAATGGGATCATGAAGAGTCAAAGGTCACTGGAAATAAAAAAACAGAGCAATAGAGTGCACTAGTGCACTTTTGTAAAGTACTTAGCTCACTGGATCCTTACAACAACTCTGAAAGATGGGTACTATTATTATCCACATTTAACATATAAGAAAACTGAGGCACAGAAAAGTTAAGTGACCTGTGTAGGATCACACAACCAATAAGTGTCTGAAACAGGATTGACCTCAGGTCTTCCTGAGTTCAACTATTTGCTGGTCGCCTCTTCACTATCCCACACAAATGGTCATTTAGTTTCTGCTTGAATACTTCCAAGGAGGAGAATGTGCCTCTGTGTGTGTGTGTGTGTGTGTGTGTGTGTGTGTGTGTGTGTGTGTGTGTGAGAGAGAGAGAGAGAGAGAGACAGACAGACAGACAGACAGACAGAGACAGAGACAGAGAGAGAGAGGGAGACGGAGGGAGAGACAGACAGACACACACACACGTACGCAGAGAGAAAGACAGACAAACAGAGACAGGGAGAGAGAGAGAGACAGAGACACAGAGAGAGAGAGAGTGGGGGGAGGGGGTGGAGAGAGAGAAAGGGACAGAGGGAGAGAGAGACAGACAGAGACACACAGAGAAAGAGTGAGTGAGTGAGAGAGACAGAGACAGAGAGACAGAGACAGAGAGAGACAGAGACACACAGAGAAAGAGTGAGTGAAAGAAACACAGAGAGACAGAGACAGAGACAGAGACAAAGAGACCTATCTCCCAAGGCAGACCACTCTGTTTTTAGATACTTCAGCTCTAATTATTAGGAAGTTTTTCCTGCCTTCAAACCTGAATTTTCCTCTTTAAAATTTCCTACTGAATGTTCCTAGTTCTGTCCACCTGGACCAAGCAGAACAGGTCTGATTCCTCTTTTATGAGAGGAATCCTTTGGTTTTTGAAGACAGTGATCATGTTCCCCCTCCTCCAATTCTTATCTTCTCCAGGCTGAACCTCTCCAGTTTCCCTAACTGATCCTCACTTCAGGCATTTCAACATTCTTCTTGCCTTCCTGTCTCCAGCTTATAGATCAATATCCTTCTTACAAGGATAGTGTCCAGATCACAACAATAATGAATAGTAATGATTGTCTTCACATATAGTTGCTATTGTGTTACTCTAACAGTAGCTCCTTACTGACTACCAAACACCCCATTTCTGCATTGGTGGATACAGGGACCACTCTGTCAGTTTCGAATCCTTGCAAATTCCATGTTCCCCACCACTCTCCGGAGTAACGATGGAATGGACATTGCCTCAATCAAACTGAGACCTATTAAAGAACTTAGCTTGAAAAGGCCAAGGTCTCCCATTGTACCCTGAGCCATCTCTAGTCATCTTGATCCATATCTGGCTGCTGGACCCAGACAACTCTAGAGGAGATAATGAGACTCGTGACTTTGCTCAGCTCTGCCTCACTTAAATCCAATTCATTTGCATGTCACAGCATCACCTAGCTGATGTCATGGTCCTGTTCAAGAATGAAGAACAAACAGCAACAATATGAAAATGACCAAACCATCATTCAAGGCCCTCTAGTAGCTCCAGTCTATCTGACCGCCATTTTGCTTCTCTGACCTACTTGCACTGGTAGAGGTAATTTGCTCATTGGGAGTTTTCTATAGAGAAATAATGGTCTCACACCCTCATTCCTACAAATATTATCACCGGGTGAGAAAAGCTTTTGGTGATAGCAAATTTTAAAATAATCTACTAAGACGGGAAAGCAATTGTAATCTACATAGGCAAGACTACCTATATCAGTGAAATCTTGAATCCTTTGATAATAAGGTTTATTGGTAGTAGTAGTAAATAGTACTAGTAGTAACAGCAGCAGCAGCAGCAGCAGCAGTAGTAGTAGCAGTAATAGTAGCAGAGTGATAGTAGTAGTAGTAGTAGTAGTAGTAGTAGTAGTAGTAGTAGTAGACCTAGAATTTCATTGTTGTAGAGACCTGGAAGTGAGGAAACTCCCTCTAACAATGCAGTGCAAAGCCTGCTCTACAACTTACAGTCTTAGAGAAATGCCTGGGGGCAGGTTGGGTATAATTCTTAAGTGCCTTGCCCAGGATCCCACATCCAGCATGTCAGAAGTAGGACTTGAATCCAGGTCCTCTTGGCTCCAGAACTCTCTATTTGCTCTTTCCCATTGTCTGTATTATTGTTATAATTTTCATCAACAATATTCAATGAGAATGTTATGGTCACTATGATGATTTCTAATATCTCATTCTCATCTTTCCATGAGACGATTTTCTCTCCACACTTGTTCCTCCAAGTAGGGAAGCCTTTGCTCTTAAAAAATTTGAATACTTGCGTTATGGGGACTCCAGGTGTTGCTTTGCTTCACTCCTATGACCTCCATCTTTCAGACAAGAGATTGTTATTTATCATTAAGGTATTTCTTTCTCTTGTCTAACATTGATTTGTTCAATACAAACCAAATTTTTCACACTTGAGTCTTCTGAGAAGATGAAAAAAACTTCGTTTCCTTTCTCCAGAACATAATAATTTTTTTCCCTTCTGCTTTCATATTGGTTCCGATTTGATCATGATCTGAACATGTAAGTTTCCCCATTTCCCAGTAAATATCAATGGCTCCCTATTACCTCTAGGAGGAAGAATAAAATCATTTGGCACTTAAAGACCTTAAGAACCTGGTACCCTCCTACCCTGCCAGCATTTTCACATTTTATTCCACTAAGCTTTCTCTACTCTGCTGATAGCAACCTTCTCAGTGTTCCTTGGGCAGGGCACTCCATTTCCCAACTCAGTACTTTTGCACTGTCTGTCCTCTGTACCTGAGAGGCTCTCACTCTTCATCTTTATCTTCTGACTTCCCTGACTGCCTCCAAAACTCACCTCAAATCCCAACGTTTGCAATGAGTCCTTTCTCATTCCACTAACCCCTCTACCCAACTATTCACTACTGGCACCATCACTCCAAGATTTCTTTCCACTTACACCGCATATATCCTGCTGTATAAAGTTATATATTTATTGCTTCCCCACTAGAACATGAACTCTTTGAGGGTAAGAATCACGTTTTTGACTTTCTTTGTATCTTCATCATTCAGCCCAGTGTCTAGCACATGATAAGCTCTTAATAAATGCTTGTTGACTGAATGAATGAATGAACAGAAGTAGACCTTCTTAGGTATTTTCTCCCTATTAGACCAAGGTTCTTTCCATTGAACAGGATACTAATGTCCAGTCTTTGATGGCACCCTCTGGGGCTGATGTCTTTGCACAGATCTGCCTCACTTAAATCCACTTCCCTCAAAAGTCAAGACATCCCCCTTCTGATTCATTGCTCCTCTTTGAGAATGAAGGATGGACAAAAATGGTCTGGAGACAAGGAGTAAGGCTCTTCTCCTTCCTGTTTGTAAAAGGGGAAAGAGATCATACTACCATAGGCTAAGGATAGAAGGACTTCTAGTCCAGCACCCTCACTTTACAGATGTGGAAAGTGGCTCCTAGAGGAGTATATGACCTGTTAAAGATCAAACATCAGATATGAGATATGAACCCAGATTCTCTACTTCTTCAACTAGAACATTTGATGTTGGCTTCTCTTTCTGATTGGTCAGTGTTTAGGTAGAAGTGCAGAGACAGAGTGGTTTCCCCGGTTATACGCTATGTTCCCCTGCTTTGGAGTATTTGGAAATCCCTTCCCAGGCAGAGGAGATGCATTGGGAATTGGAATTTGGGGAATTTGGCATACTTAGGGCTAAGAGGAACCAGGGTCAATTTTCATGGAAGTTGTAAAATCCGGTTTGCTTGCTTTTGATTAAACACACATAATTTCAGTGTACCAAGAATTGGTAGAAAGTAAAGCTTGGGATGCTGGGTCTCAGATACTTGTTACCTAATCTCCTTTCAGTGTAAATTAATTTTAGGTAGGGGAGGGGATTTGTGTTTTTACCAAGATCTGTTGAAGAGCAACAGCTCTTGGAAACCATGTAGTATGTCATAGAACAAGTTCTAGATGGAGCATCTGGTACTTAATACTGAGGTGACTTTTGGTCAGTTATTTTCCCTCTCTGGGCCTCAGTTTCCTCATCTGTAAATTATGGGGTTGGATCAGATGATGCTGTGCCTAGTGCCTCAGGCTCCTGTGCTGCAGACTCCACTTCTGGCCCACATTCCATTGCCCCTCTCTGGTCTCATGTTCTGTTTGGTGAGACTTTCCCATCCTCAGTCTGAGCTGGACCCCTATATTGCCATCTTCCACCCATCAACTTCATGTTATGCTGCTGGTCCCCTACAATCCTTATCCCTGCCCCCAACTTAAACCTCTAGTTCTGGGAATGATGATCAAATCAATGCTAGTGTTCCAGAAAATGATCTGTTCATCAATTACTCCATGACTCCTCACCATCCTGGTGACTTCCATGTCTGCATCACTCGTCCTTTACCCATAACCCCTTGTATGTAATGCTTTCTCTTAGAATGAACTTCCTTCAGGGTAGGAACTGTCTTGCTATCTCTATTTGTATCCCCAGGGCTTAGTGCAGGGTCTTGCATACAGTGAGTGCTTAATAAATGTTTTTTTTTCTTCCTTCACTCCCTTACTTTCTAATGGTAGTATTTGGAGTACCAGATAGGCTTAGGGAAAAGGGCTTTTTTTTGGTTTTCTTTTTTGTTGAATAGAAGAGTCCTTTCATGTCTCTCAGGTCATGTAGGCCAATAGGGATAGGGCAGGAAAACAGAGATAAGGGAGAATCATTTTCCCTTCATCCATTTCTTTTTAATTTTTTAATAGATTTTTAAATAAAAAAAATAGATTTTTCTTCATTTCCCTGATGTCATGGTCCTCTTCTAAAACGAAGGACAAACACAATTTTCTTTTCTGCTAATCTAAGCAGTTTGTATTTTTTGGGCATTTTCTGCCAAGAGGTATTTGATACTATGCCACTTATGGATAAATGGAGCTGTCTGGTGATGGAAGCAGGAAGATTTCTGGGGCAGGGGATTGTTCGCCAGTTGTTGGAGGAAGAAAAGTAGCAGGAGGAGATCCAAATCTTGGACAAAGTCTGGAGTCCTCAGTTGCTATCGGAATTTTCAGAGCTCAAGGACAAGACCAAGGTGACTATGATGCAAGGAGACATTTTAGACAAGCAGCTCCTCCACAAGGCCTGCCAGGGCATTACTGCCATCATTCACACTGTGTCCATCACTGACACAGGATTATGGCTCAGGAAAGAGTTCATAACGAAGGTCAGCTCCTGTTGGAAGTGAGCATCTTGGCTAGTGTGCCTATCTTCATCTATACCAGCTCTGTAGAAGTGGACGGCTCATATAGGAAGACTGTCCAAAATGGGCATGAGGGTGAACTCCTTGAAAGCAAATGGCACAATGCATATCCCTACAGCAAGAGGCTGGCTGAGAAAGCTGTGTTGGTTATTGATGGACAACTTTTTAGAAAAGGCGCCGTAATGCATACCTGCTCCTTGAGGCCCATGTGTATATAGGGAAGAGAGCAGTTTTCTCCAACATGAAATTTTTAAAGCCCTTAACAATGATAAGACCTTTAAAAGGAATGGGTTGGCCATGGCCAACCAAGTCTATGTTGAAAATGTGCCTTGAGCACGTATCCTGGAACTCAGAACCCTATGAGACTCCAAGAAGGCCCAGTGCATTGAGAGTCGGTTCTATTACATCTGTGATGATACATCCACCCAGAGTTTTTCTGATTTGAACGATGAATTGAGCAAGGAATGGAGCTTCAAACTTGGATCCAAAATAGGCATTCCTTCCACATTACTGTATTGGGCAGCCTTCCTACTGGAGATGATAAGTTTCATGCTATGGACTATTTTCATTTATGAACCTGCCCACAATTACCATTTGCTAACATTGACCAACAGTGTTTTTTACCTTGTCCTACACGAAGGCCAAGAAGGATTTGGGTTATACGCCTCGCTTCAGCTGGCTAGAAGCCAAACAGAAAACCAGTCAGTTTAGACACGTTGGTGGCACAGAACAGAGAATATCTGAAGACAAAGGCCCCCTGATCTGGATTCAGTTGGAACATGGATACAATTGGAAAGAGGTTTATGAAACCACTGCTTTAGGCCCTCCCCTTAGTAGGCATATTGTGTAGTCTCCTCTGATAGCAAACTTCTGGTAATGCTTCACAACATCGCTCTCTTCCTCCCCATCCAATGAAGCCCCTAGGATTATAAAATGACAAGGTGTCCATGGTTTCCTCTTTCTTATGTTTCTGATCTACTTACTGTATAACATGCTTCTGAAACCATTCAAGCTGTGCAAAAAATTTAATTCACATTCAATAAAGATGATGAAAAATAAAAAAAATAAATTAATTGATTTTCATTTTTAAATAGATTTTATTGATATATTCTGATTTTACATTGACTAAATTTCCTCCTATATCTTACCCCTCCCCCTCTCAAAGAACCATCCATCTTAAAATTGAATTTTCTAAAAGCCAAAGAGGTCAAAGAGGAGAAAAAATCAGCAAAACTGATCAATACATAGAAAAAAAGCTAATTTTAGATTCAATATTCCTCACTCATACATACTCCCCACTCTCACCTCTGCAAAAGAATGCTTTCCTTTTTCATTTCTAACTCTACCTATAAAAGTCAAGAAAGATAACTCTTTTCCCCAATTCTCCTCCCTCCCTCCTGGATTTGGCTCTTTCCACTGCTCTGTATCCCAAGGTCAATATGCCTTTATGTTTTCCTTTCCCTTGGGCAGCCCTAGCCATCACCCAAAGAAATCACAGTTTATTTTGAGCATTTCAAGAGGACTGCAGTGATGTGAGGAACAGGACAGTCTCCCCCACCTGTGACCCCCAACTTCCAATCATTAGAAATTTCAGGAAGTGACAGGGTTGGCCAATAAACATCTCAAGGAGGGCCAAGGTGCTTATTGTCAATTAAAGACAGGTTCTCATTATTTCCTGGGGATAAAGAGAAAGACAGAACCATCTGAAATAAATTACATTTGTCTGCATTGGGAGCAGAGCATGGTGAAGCCTGTGTAAGTAGCCACTGCTGTTCTAGTGAGCAAGGGGAAGAGGGAGGCAGGAAAGAGGAAAAATAAAAAAGACCCTCAGAGGCACCCTAAAATAGACAACTCAAAGGTCTATTTTCAGAGTAATGGAATCATAACTCTCAACCCCAGGCCCAGAGGTCATCTAGGGGAGTCTTTGCCAGATGGGGAAAAGGTCATCCAAGACAAGCTTTGTTCTATTGTCGTAAAGTGGTGCTATAGCTATATTGAGAGCTGAAGAGCTCTTAGTCCTATCTCTTTGGCTGGTTCCACCCACAAAGATGAGTGGAAAGATACTTGTTTTGAGTCAGAAGATGTGGGCTCAAATTCCATTTCTGTCGCTCATTGCCTTGGGACTTTGTGCAAATCATCTCATTTCCCTGAACTGTTGTTTTCTTATCTGTAAAGACAAAGGGTAGGACTGTGCAGCCCCTTTCACCTCTAAATCTAGGACTTTAAAATCCTATTTTAATAGAGAACTGGGTAAGTCCAGCCCCTATGAGCAAGTGTGCATTAGTAGCTGATGTGATCCCCACATAGACTTTGGACCTGCACAGACATTCTACGATACGTTCCAGTCCATGAACCATATAGTGAAGAGGGTGAATTTTTGATTGGATGCTCATCCAGAACTAGATTTGCACTCAAAAGACATGAGTTAGTCAAAGGGAGGCTCTTGTTCTTTTTCTCTGTGACTGTGTTGGAGGAGAGGGCCATGTTGCATGCATTCATGAATGAATGAATTCTCTGGATAGGGAGAGGTCTTGGAATCTCCCCACCTGGAGCCATATGTGACCTGTTAATAGGGGTCTCTGTGCTTTGTCTCTGTGATTATTTTTTCTTTCGATTAGGTAAAAGAGAATTAGAGATAGCTATGTGAGATAGCTTCAAAAGATCTGATAACTGGAATCCATGCCAATATTTACTGGAAAGTGGGAAAATGAGGAGCATCTTGAGCAACCTGTTTGACTCAGCATAGATAAAAGGCTTCCAAGAGGAAACAACAGTGATCGGTCCAACAGCTGTACCAAATTTGGGAGTGAACTTGATGGGGCAGTTATTACATAGAAAATGCTCTAAGTTTGAGCTCACTCTCCCTGTGGATGGAGGTGGGGCAGTACATAGGGGAGATGGGGCAGTACATTGGCAGTACATGCCCCCAGGTGTTGGAAAGAAATGCATATAATTTTTGTTCTTGACTCAAAGTCCAATGGTCTATCCACCGTGCCACCCACCTGCTTCTGTTCACACAGTCAGTAAGTGGGAGACTTGCCTAAGGTCATACAGTTATTAAATGGAAAAGCAAGGACTGTACCTCAAGTTTCCTGACTCCATAATATAGAGGTGGCATCTATTTTTTGGAGTGACAGGCACTGCCAACCTACTCACTCCCCAAGGAGTTACTGTTTTCACTTTCAGAATTTGGGAACTGGGTACCATAGGCAAAGCTGGAAGGGAGGGGATCGATATAATAATAGTAATGATATCTGACGTGTAGAAAGTCATTTCAGTTCTGCAAAGCCATTTATAGTTAGTTAATCGTGCATAAGGAATGAATGGTGTCTCTGAGTTAATGAGCGTGGTAGTCTGACCAGCATCTGTTTACTCCCCATGCTTCAAATTGCTATCTGATTGGAGTCCTACACCATCTCTTTGAGGATGGGACTATTGATGTTGTTTTACCCCATTTTGCAGATGAGAAAAATGAGGCTCACATAGGTTAAGGGACTTTTCCTTGATCAGACAGTTCTTAAATGACAGAATAGGGATGTGAACCCCTCTATCTCATGCAAAACCTTTTTTCTCCATGGTGTTGTTCAGTCATTTCAGTTGTATCTGTATCTCCATTATCTCATTTGGGGTTTTCTTGGCAAAGATACTGAAGTGACTTTGCCATTTCCTTCTCCAGTGCATTTTACATATGAGGAAACTGAGGCAAACAGAATGAAGCGACTTACTCAGGGTCTTGAAGCTAGTAAGTGTCTGAGGCTGGATTTGAACTCATGAGGATGAGTCTTCCTGACTCCAGGCCCAGTATTCTATCCACTGTGCTTCCTAGCTACCCGATGCCATTCAGTAGCATAAGGGCACTAGACTTGGGAGTCAGTGCACTTGGCTTTGAATTCCATCTCTGCTATATCCCCTATGAGAACTGAAGCAAGTCACTTTCCCACTCTAGACCTCAGTTTCCCCATTTGAAAAATATTGATACTAGATCCAGTGGTCTCCAAGGTCTTTTCCTGTTTTTCCTTTCTGATCCTATAATCTCTGCCCTGGGATTTGCCTGTCCTCTTTGAATAACTAACATTTTTGCAAAGCACTCCCCATATCTCATCACATTCGGTATCACAACAGCCCTTTCAGGTAGGCGACATTATTGTTCCCATTTTAAAGATGAGGATAATGAAGTTCAGAGGGATTACATATGTTGCCAAAGGTGATAGGAGGCTAGGATTTGAGGGAAGATTTTAACTCAGATCTTCTTGACTCTGAGGTCAGCCATAGATCCAGACTTTTTCATATTTAAGTTTCCACCAGACCTTTGAGGGTTTTTTTCCCCACAAGGTAAAAGATGCATGAGGACCTTTAGTAACCTAAAACCTTGGAATCTCGCCTTTGTCGCTACCTGTGTGACTTTGGGCAAATCACCTAATCTCCCTGCGCCTCAGATTATAAAATGAGGGGGTTGGACCAGGCAGGCTCTGAAGTTCCTTCCAGTTTTAAAGTGAATGATTCTACAATCTCTAGCCTCTTGATGTGGTCAGTGAGCCTAATTAAAGCTACCCCTAACCATGGCACAGCCCCTGGAGAGACCCATCTTTGGAGGATTATGGCCCATTGGGCAGTCAAATAACTTTTCTGGGTCTTAGTTTAATCCATCAAATTGTAGACTTGGACTGGATGACTTCGGAGATTCCTTCCAGTTAGAGATCCAAGCTTCTAGGAATTTGATCTCCAGGCTTTCTCATCCTCATAAAATGAAGGGTTTGGATGAGAGACCCTAGGATCCTTTCCAGCTCTAGAGCCATATAGAAATAACTGCTTCTGGGGATAAAGTATGTGCCTTCATGAAATGGCATCAAGCTTGGCTTTGTGCGCCAAAAGGGTCAATGTCCTTTAGTCGATGTCCTTTACGGAGAGATAGACCTGAATGAAGATGAAAGGTGACCCCACTCAGGTTCACTCCATTCATCTCCTTGGGAGCTCTAGGGGAGCTGATCCCCACATCTGAGCCAGAAGATCAAAACATTTCTCTTCTATGGAGACATCCCTGACTGTTGACACCCCAGGAGTTGGGGGGAGTGACCCCTCCCACTGGGGCTGCCCAGTATGGCTGAGAACAGAACCTCTGTTTGTGGTATAATTAATTCTCTTCTGATCATCTGCTGTGTAAATCATGGGGCGACTGGGAGTTAATCATGCATAGGAAATGAATCTTTTCTCTGCGTTAATGAGCATGGAGGCCTGGCCAGCATCTGTTTACTCCCCACACTTTCAAAGTGCTGACAGTTTGGACAATTCATTGTACTCAATAATCTCTCTCTGCTTTCAGGCATTAGGAGACAGAGGAAAAAACAACAACTCCCAAACAACTTTTTCTACATGGGTATCTTCTCCCCTTCCCCCATTCCCATTTTCAATCAAATTTTGTAACCCAGGGGCAAGGTGTATATGTTTGGGTAAAATCTGGTATAAAAGAATGTTAGACATAGAAGAAAGAGATGGGATGGTACAAAGATAGTCATATCTCACAGGTCTTGCAGGGCTTTAGATCTGCTCTACAACTCTTTGATGGAGGTGAGGGAAATATCACCTCTGTTTTTTAAATGAAGAAACTGAGGGACATAGTGGTTAAATGGCTGCTTATGATCACACAGAGAGAATGTGATAGAGCCTGGGTTACGGAATTTTAAAACTGGCAGAGGCTATGGTGGTCATTGAGTCCCACCATCTAGTTAGTGAGTTCAGGTTAAAAACAATATAGATTTTGATCAGGAAAGTAACAGCAGTACACACATGGGACCATGAGAGGATAGATTTAGATCTGGGACATACCTTAGAAGCCATCTAATCCATTTTATAGATGGAGGAAACTAGAGTCTCTGAGGGTTCTCAGTTTGTGCATCTCTAGATTGGGGATAATCATGCCTGCAATCCTTGCCTCACAGGGCTGTTTTAAAGCTCAAATAAGATAATAAATAAAGTGCTAAGGGACAATATACATGATATTCATTAGTAGTATTATTAATGTCTCTGCTTCTTATGGTTCTACTTAACTTCCAGTATGGTTTAAAGAATGAAAAATTAGAAAAGCAAAAACTTCATATAAATGCAATCTCTTCCCTGATCGCCATAGCTCATGCTGATCTCTTTAAGTACAAAGTCCCTGAGGGCGCTTACTGAATTTACCAATCATTTGGCAGTTATGTCAAATTCCTCCTGGACTGAAGCTCCCAAAGCCTAATGACCTAGTACCACCCATAGTATTCAACACCCTGGGAGTTTCTTTTAGTCTTCTACTTATTTCCTCTTTAAAATACCTGGTGTAGCCCAGTCCAAGCCAGTCCAATTTAGTGCAGTCCAGTTCAATCCAATCCAATCTCTATCCCAAGCTATCATCCCACATCTCTAACTGCCTGTTTGCCATCTTGAACTGGATGTCCCATAAGCATCTCAAACTCAACATGTCCATGTTGTTAACTTTTCCACAAAATCCTCCCTACTTCTGAACTTCTCTACTACTATTAGGATACCATCATTCCCCCTGCTACCTAGGCTTGTGCCTCCAGTGCAATACACTCCCTCGACTCCTCACTCTTACTTAACCCACATATCCAAACCATTGCTAAATCTTGTCATTTCTACTTTCATAATATTTCTCATGGATGTCTCCTTCCCTCCACTCTCTACAGCCAACACCTTAGTTCAATGCCTCATCACCTCTCACTTGGTGTGAGTTTCCTAATAGGTCTGCCTGCCTTGAGTCTTTTCCCTCTCCAATACACACTCCAATCAGCTACCAAAATGCTTTTCTTTCTTAGATCTGTTCATGTCATGCATCCTCCCTCTCTCAGGAGTGGCAATAGAGATTGGGGCTAGATCTATAGCCCCAGCAGTCATCAATTTAGAGACAGTTATGAACCAAAAGCATCCTCTTCCCTCAAGGAGCTTATTGTCTACACAATATTCTACATAAATGTCAGTGTAGTCTTCTCTCATGTTAAAACTCTACTTGGCTCTTTCTATACAACAACAGCAACATCTAGCTATCATTTATAAAGTGCTTTAAAGATTGTGAAATGCTTTGCTAATAAGATCTTATTATAATCTTACAACAGCCCTAGAAGATAAATGCAATTAAGAGACATCTAGAGAGGGGGAAGAATCAAGATGGCAGAGAAAAGGCAGTGACTCATCCGAGTTCTCCTCAAAACCCCTCCAAACACCTTTAAATAACACCATAAAACAATTCCTGGATTGGCAGAACTCATAAAAGGATGGGGTGAAATACTTTTCCAGCCAAAGACAACTTAGAAGGTCAGCAGGAAATGTCTGTCAAATTGGAGTAAGAGTGGAGCACAGTTCACTTGCGGGCCATGTCAGAACAGACCAGGCCCCAGAAAATCAGTAGGCCTTGGGAGCCACTGAATCAGTGGTGGCAGAGGCTGCTACCAGAGTTCTCAGCCCACAGTTGGTAAGGGGGGTCAAATAACTAATCACAAAGAGATTACAGGGACCTCTTCACTGGCCCTGGAGACAGGACTTTGTTGCTTTGCCCATACTCAGATCTAGGTCATAGTCCTGGGGGGCAATCCTAGGGTGAGGAGGGGCATTAGCAGACCAGAGCTTACATTCACAGTGGAATAGGAACCCTTCTCACAGTTTGAGGGTAGAAAAGAGTGTTTGTAATCTCTCATAGGCTAGAGCACAAGCCAGAAGAGTAGTAAACACCTCTCTTTAGATCATACCACCTTGAAACTTACAGGTCCCTAGAAATATCTCAGAAAATAGCTGTGCAAAATTCCTGAAACTTGGGACAGTGTGCCCTCCACCCTGGAAGCAGAGCCCTACTTTAACAAAGACTTAAAAGTCAAGTAATAGGCTGTGAATATGAGCAAACAATGGGAAAAAAACCCTTTGACTTTGGAAAGCTACTATGGTGACAAAGATCAAACACATGCTCAGAAGAAGACAAAACAGTCAAAGCTCCTACACCCAAAGTCTCCAAGAAAAATATGAACTAGTCTCAGGCCATGGAAAGGCTCAAAAAGGATTTTGAAAATAAAGTAAGAAAGGTAGAGGAAAAATTGGGAAGAGAAATGAGAGTGATAAAAGAAAATGATGAAAAAACAAGTCTACTGCTTAGTAGAGGACACCCAAAAAGTGCTGAAGAAAATAACACCTTAAAAAACAGACTAGGCTAAATGGTAAAAAAATGGTCCAAAAAACCAATAAGAAGAATAATGCCTTAAAAAGCAGAACTGGCCAAATGAAAAAGGAGGTGCAAAAACTCACTGAAGAAAAGAATTCCTTATTAATTAGAATGGAGGTGAGTGGAGCCATAAGGGACTCTTATTAAAATTGAACTGTATATATTCCTACATGGAAAGATGATATTTGTAACTCATGAGACCTTTCTCAGTACTGGGATAGTTGGAGGGAATAGATATATGTTTGTATGTGTACATGTACACGTATATGTATATGTGTATGTATATATGTTTATGCATATTTGTATGTAAGTGTATGTATGTGTATGTATACAATGTATTTGTATCTATATAACATATGTATATGTGTGCGCATATACACATAAACACATATATATGCATGTATATATAAATGTATAAATGTGTGTATATATACATATATGTACATATATATATATATATATATGAGGGCACAAGGTGAGCTGAATATGAAAGAATGATAGATAAAAAATAAAATTAAATATTGAGAGGAATGTACTGGAAAAAAGAGAAAGGGAGAGGTAGAATGTAGTACAGTACAGTAGAACTTCAGTTTATGAGTAACCTGGTTTATATATGCTTCACTGGGCAAGGAAAATTTTTTCACAAAATTTGTCTTGCAGGACTAACAAAAATTTTCAGTACAAACATCAAAATTTGTTGAAAAACATCACCCAAATAAGTAATGAGAGCCATAAATATTTTTAACAATAATGCAATGTCACATTTCCATGACATTCTGAAAAAAAAGTAAAAACAAGAGTTATTAGATTCCTAATCAGAAGTGAACATAAAAGAAAAAAAAATTAGTGAGTCAAAACATGAAAGAACAGATAATAAGTGAAGGCAGTAGTGTTAATCTTACTTTTAGTGAAAGTAGCATATGAGAGAACACTCTTGGTGCTGAAATCTCTGATGTTCTCATAGAAAGAGATTCTCCTTCCAAGCAACAACGCTTCCTCTTCCTCCTTTCTCTTATCTCCCTCACACCAGCCATGACTCCTCAAAGATAAAGTGCAGGTTAATTTATTTTATTTTCAGTTTATGTTGTATACTAATCATTTCTGTTGTATTTCAGGTGCATTAGGGATAAAAAAACTTACTTAAAATTATAATTATTTTTGTGTGAATATTTTTGGGAATGTGGTACCAATTATCCTACTTTACATTATTTCCCATGGGAAAATTTGCTTTGCAATGTGAACAAATCACATGATGAATAGAATCTCTAAATGAGTTAAATTAATAAACTGAGGTTCTATTGTAAATCACCTCACATAAAGGAGGCAAGAAAGAGCTTTTACAATGGAGGGGAAGAGAGGAATGTGAGAGGGAATAAGTGAGGCTTACTTTCATCAGATTTGGCTTCAATAGGAAATAACATACACACTCAACTGGGTATGGAAGTTTGTCTTATCCTACAGGAAAGCAGGGGAGAAGGGGATAAGAGAGAGGGAACAACAGAAGGGATGGCAGATTGGGGAAAGGGGTAACTTTTGTAGAGGGGCAGGCCAAAGGAGAGAATAGAATAAATGGAGGGTGTGTCAGAATAGAGGGAAATATAGTCTTTCACAACATGACTGTTATGGAAGTGTTTTACATGACTACACAAGTATAATCCATATAAAATTGCTTGCCTTCTCAATGGAGGGGGGAGGGGGAAGGCAGAGAATGTGGTACTCAAAGCTTTAAAAATTGTTTTTACCTGCAACCAAGAAATACCATAAATAGGCAAAAGAGTATATTAATCTATCTTGCCCTACAGGAAAATAGCAGGGAAGGAAATGGTGGGGGTGCAGTGATAAAAGATATTGGAGGAAAAGGTAATCAGAATACATGCTACCCTGGGGTGGGAGGGTGGGGAAAGATGGGGAGAAATTTTGAATTTCAAAATTTTGTGGAAGGGAATGTTGAAAACTGAAAATAAATAAATTCAATTAGAAAAAAATTAAAATGGAGCAAATTGAAGCTAATGGTTTTATGAAAAATCAAGAAACAAAACAAAACCAAAAAGAAAAAGTGAAAAAAGTAGAAGACAATGTTAAATATCTCATTGGAAAAAGAACTAACCTGGAAAAGAGATACAGGAGAGATCACTTAAAATTTATTGGAGTACCTGAAAGCCGTGATGATAAAAAAAGAACCTAGACATCATCTTTCAAGAAATTGTCAAGAAAAACTGCTCTGATATTCTAGAACCAGAAGGTAAAATTGAAATTGAAAGAATCTACTGATCAACTCTTGAAAGAGATCCCAAAATGAAAATTGCCAAGAATATTATAGCCAAATTCCAGAGCTCCCAGGTTCTGGAGAGAGTATTGCAAGCAGCCAGAAAGAAACAACTGAAGTATGCTGGAGCTGCAATCAGGATAATCCAAGATTTAGCAGCTTCTATATTAAAGGATCAGAGGGCTTGGAATATAATATTCTGGAGGGCAAAAGAGCTAGGATTACAACCATGAATCTCCTACCCAGCAAAACTGAGTATAATCCTTCAGGGAAAAAAAAATTGGCATTCAATGAAATAGAGGATTTTCAAGCATTCTTGATGAAATGACCAGAGTTGAATAGAAAATTTGACTTTCACATACAAGAGTCAAGAGGAGAATAAAAAAGATAATCAGGAAAAGAAAATCATAAGGGACTTAATAAGGCTAAGTTGTTTGCATTCCTACATCAGATGATGACGCCTATAACTCAAACACTTTCTCATTATTAGGGCAGTTAAAAGTATATATAGAAAGAGGGCACAGGCTTGAGTTGAATATGAAGGGATGATATCTAAAAAAATAAAATTAAGGGGTGAGAAGAAGGAATAACCTGGGATAAAGATAGATGGAGGAGTAGAATGGAGTAAATTATCTCACATAAAAGGGGAAAGAAAAAGCTTTTACAGTGGAGGAGAAGAGGGGGGAGGTGAGGGGGAGTGAGTGAACTTTACTCTCATCAGAATTGGCTCAAAGAGGAAATAACATAAACACTCATTTGGACATAGAAATCTATCCTATCCTACAGTAAAAGAGGAGGGGAAGGGGATAAGGGAATGAGGATGTGACAGAAGACAGAGCAGGCTGAGAAAGGTGGTAGTCAGAAGTGAAATACTTTTGAGGAGGGACAGGGTGAAAGGAGAGAGAACAGAATAAATGAGGAGGATAGAATGGAGGGAAATACATTTAGCAATCTTAACTGTGAAAAAAATGAAGCAAATATCTCTGATAAAGGCCTTGTTTCTCAACTATATAGAGTATTGAGTCAAATTTATAAAAATAAGAGCCACTTCCCAGCTGATAAATGACTAAAAGATATGGTTATCAGGTGAAGTAATCAAAGCTCTTTATTGCCATATAGAATGCTTTAAATCACTATTGATTGGAGAAATGCAAACTAAAACAATTTTGAAGTACTACATCATATCTATTATACTGGCTAATAGGACAAAAAAATAAAATGACAAATGTGGGAGAGGATGTGGGAAAAATGAGAATTTAATCCACTGTTGGTGCAGTTGTGAACTAATTCACCCTTTCCTTAGAATAATTTGGAACTATGCTTAAAGGGTTATAAAACTTTGACCTAACAATGCAGACCATTACTAGGTCTGTATGAAAAAAAAAAGGTAACTAAAAAACCAAAAAGGAATAGGAACTATATGTACAAAAATGTTTATAGAAACTCTTTTCTGGTGGCAAAGAATTGGAAATCGAGGGGAGGCCTATCAACTGGGGAATGGCTGAACAAATTGTGCTATGCGACTGTGATGGAATACTATTGTGCTGTAAAAAATGATGAGCAGGATACTCTCAGAAAAAACCTGGAAAGACTTACACAAGCTGATGTAAAGTGAAATGTACTATCTACAAACTAACAGCAGTATTGTAAGATGATTGACTGTGAATGACTTAGCTATTCTCAGCAATACAAGAATCCAAGACAACTCTGAAGGACTTATGATGAAAAATGCTATCCATCCCCACACAAAGAACTAATAAATGTTAGCTATTATTATTATTGATAATAATGGCAACAATATCTAACATTAATATAGCACTTATTATGTCCCAGGCACTCATATAGTATTTAGATCTGAAAACCTCAAGGTCATAAAAATAATTGGAAGGGACCTTACAAGTCGTTACTTGGGACCTCAAATATCTAGTTTAAGCTGCTCATCTTACAGAAGAGCAAGCTCAGTTTCAAAGATATTATTTGTGCAAGAGGATACAGGTAATACATAAATAGTGAAGATAGGATTCAAACCTCAACACCATGATTCCAATTCTGGTAGACCTTCTACTACCCCCCCACCGCTATCCATGGTGCTGATAGTGTACTATTCCCTTTTCCAGATAATTATTTAATTTCAAAGGGACTCTGGGAATCTGCATTAAACAGAATAACTGATAGTGTCAACATCAGACAGGTCTGGAGAGATTTTCGTGGTGAGGGCCTGTCCATGACCATATAGAGAAACAACTAACACTAAGCTCAGGCATCAGCATTTAATGAAAATTCAATTCAATGCACATGTATTATCTCCTTCTAGAAAATAATAGGTAGTATTTATACAGCACTTTTAAGGTTTGTGAAGGTATTTACAGAGATTATCTCAGTTGATTCTCAACATCCATGCAAAGTAGGTGCTATTTTATAGATAAGGAAGCAGGCAAACAGAGGCAAAGTGAGTAAATGTCTGAGACATGATTTGAACTTGGGTCTTCCTTTTTCCTGTACCATTCAGCTGCCTCTATTATATACTAGATTCTGGAGCCCAAAAGGTAAAATATTAAATAGCATTGGTGTTTAAGGCACTTCTAATCTACTGGGATGGGGGTGGGGTGGAGATACAACATGTACACAAATTAAGAAAATAGAATAGAGAAGTAGCAACTGGGGAATCAGGGAAGACTTCATGAAGGAGGAGGCCTTAAAGGAGTCAGACTTCCTGAGAGACAGAGATGAGGAGGGAGCACATACATTCCCAGGCAGCTATACAAATTCACAGAGGTGGCAGATGGAGTATTGAGTTTGGGGAATAGCCAGTGGTCCAGTTGGGCTGCGACAGAGAATATATGAAGAGAATGATGCAAAATTAGGCTGGAAAGGAAGGCTGGAGCCAGGTGGTGGAGGACCTTAAATGTCTGGCAGAATCTTGTACACCAAGAGAAGCCACAAATGACTGAGTTGGAAAGTGACATGGTCAGATCTAAGCTTAAGAAGTATTGGTTTGGTGCCTCTTTTGAGGATGAATCAGACTAAGGAAAGACTAGAAGGAGGGTATCCAATCAGGAGGCTATTTCACTAATCCAGGCAAGAGGTATTGAGGACCTAGAGCCTGTGGGAATGGAGAAAAGGGGATGAAATCAAGAGGTGCCAGGGAAGCAGAAATGGTAAGATTTTATGCCTGATTTGAGGGGTTCAAGAGAATGAGGGAAAGGACAGAATCAAGGATGACTCCAAAGCCACAGACCTGGATGACTGGGAGGATGGAGGTGCCCTCGACAGCCAAGACATTCTGGTCTGTTTCTCTCTGTGGCTGCCGAATGAGCCTTCTCCTCTGAGACTGTACTTGGAGACATTAGGCCTGGGTAATGAGCCACGGCTTCATGTCTGCCTCCTTTCTTTCCCTGTGGCATCATCTGTCAAATGAGGGAGTTGGGTTGGATGCTCTCCAAGGCCCCTTTAAGCTTGCATATTCTACAATTCTATTAGGCTAGCACCTGTTTTTAGGGGATCAGGTGGGAAGGAGGTGGGGAGGCCTGAGGTTTTAGGGGAGGAAGAGGATGGGGTTTGGGGGGAGGGCCAAGTTAAACTGTTGGTTTGCCATCTCCCTTAGGTGAGCAGGGACGTAAGCTAGGTCATTTTACAGGGGGTGGGGGGAAGATGAGCTAAGAGACAGAAAATGGACCCCACCAGAGCAAAGAAAGTCCTTCCCCACTCACTTGTCCAGATGGTTAAAAATTCTTATCGTTGGTCACTCCTTTTTTAAAATTAGTTTGACGTTAGAGTGAATATACTAGGTGGGAGAGGAAATCCTATTCAATACAGATAGATTGGACTTGAGATTTCACTGTTTTGAACTCCCTGGTGAGGAAAGTACCTTTACCAATTCAGGTAAACTAAGTTCTTTCTTTGCAATTTAGTCTTAAAGAACTGCTTGGGGCAATGAGTGGGAGGGAAGAAAGAAGGAAGGAAGGAAAAAGGAAGGGATGCAGGGAGAGATGGAGAGAGGGAGGGAGGAAGGAAGATATTTATTTATAGATAACAGAAACTGAGGCAGACAGATCAAGTGACTTGCTCAAGATCACACTGGTAAATAAGGGTCTGAGGCAGGATCTAAACCCAGGTCAGGAAGGAAAGAGAGAAGGAAGGGAAAGAAAGGAGGAAGTAAATCTCATGGCCAATGTAACTAGACTACAGAATATATAGATGAGAGTAAGGTCTAAGAAGACTGACTCATCCACCTTCCTTTCATTTCTAAATGCATTCCCCTCTTCCTCTGCTTCTCCCACCAAGTGATTCATCTCTTGGAACAAAGGCTGCTGAACTTGGATTCAGAGGACCTGGGTTCAGATCCTGACTTTGCCACTTAACATCTGTGATCTTGGGAAAGTTACTTAACCAGTATAGGTGTAAGGTTTGTCTTCTTTAAAATGAAAGAATGAGACTGACCAGGTAACATCAGCAGTCCATTTCTGCTTCAGAGCTATGATCTTATGGAAGTGATATGAGATAATATTTTTTGAAAGCAAAAAGTGAACAAATAAATGCTTATTGATCTACAGGATGAATGATGCCCCTTGACTCAGGGAGAATCTAAAGTAACTAGCCAAGGTTCTGGGGGAAAGTCCACCAGCAGACTTGCAGTTTGGTTTGTGTAGCTAGAAATGGGGTCTTAGATATGAAGAGGGTGAAGTCCATGTTGTAACAAGTGAGATGGGAGCAAAGACTAATGAGAGAAAGAGGCAGGAAAGAAGTGTAGAATAAGGGGAAACTGGGCCAAGGAAGGGAAGAGAGAGAAGGGCTGAGGGGGAGGGGAGGTCTGTAGGTGGCTGAAATAGGTCTGCAGAGTCCTGTTCTGCTAAAGTATGCCACATCTGTAGGTTAATGTCTGATGCCCTGGGAACTGCCCTGGTTGGCACTGATGGTACACAGATTCCTAAAGGGAGGTCTCATCTGGCACACATTTTCTCGCACCTCCCTGAAGACCCAGGTTAGGTCATGTTTCCACACCTACCCCACTAGAACATTTCCTGCTCACTAGCCTTCTCTCACTGCTGTTTCCTGTTTACTGGCTTATTGAGTGAGCCTGATGCCACCATGCTCCAAACTCTCAAGTGTTTCGGCCAAGCAGTGAGGAAGACATTGGACTAAGAGTCATGGGACCTGGGTTCAAGCCCTGGTTCTATCATGTACTTGTTCAGTGTCCCTGGCAAAAGTCATTTCTTCTCTGGAAGTAGTGTGATAGGGATTGAATGTTTATTAAGAACCTTCTATGTGCCAGGAACTGTGCTAAGTTCTTTACAATTATCTCACTTCATCTTCACAGAAACCTGGGAAATTAGATGCTGTTATCCCCATTTTACAGATGAGGAAACTGAGGCAAATAATGGTTAAGTGATTTTCCCAGAGCCACACAGCTAGTGTCTGAGGCTAGATTCGAACTCAGGACTTTCTGACACCAGCATTCTATCCATCGTACTACCTAGCTGGCAGTGCAAAGGGCACTCTAATGTCAGAGAACCTGGGTTCAAATCCTGCTTCTGATACTACCTCTGTGACCCTAGGCCAATGACTTCATCCTTCTAAGCCTCAGCTTCCTCATAGATCTAGATAGGATCTTTTCTGAGCCTCAGTTTATTTATTTATCATATGACCAGGCAGATACAATTGATAGAGTGTTGGACTTGGAGTCAGGAAGCAATGGGTTCAAATCTGATCTCAGATACTAGCTGTGTGATCCTGGGCAAGTTGCTTGACCTCTCTGTGCCTCAGTTTCCTCATCTGCTAAATGAGGGGGTTCACTAGATGCCTTTTAAGATCTCAGCTCAAAATCTATGATCCTACGGTACTAGAAATCTAGTGCTAACCTTCTAGAATGCTGTGGCTCTGTTGACAATAGGGATGAAAGAGAAAGATGCTATCAGGTAACCATATGAGTGGAAACTTGGGATGCTGAGGGAGCAGTGTTATCAGTGGCAGAGAAGTTGCCTGCCAGCTCTGACAGGAGATCAATAGAAGCCAGTGATCAATGCCATCAGTGGGAGTTTTGTGTGATGGAGGCAGTTTCTTGAGCCAGCCCCTCCTTGGTTGGGAGTGGGGTGTGGGATGCAGGAGTGGGATACAGAATGTAGGAATGGGGAGTCGGATGCAGGGGTGGGGTACAGGAATGAAGTGCTGGATGCAGGGGTAGGGTGCAGGATGCAGGAGTGGGGAGTGGAATGTTGGAATGGTGTGCAGAATGCAGGGGTGGGGTGCAGGGTACAGGGATGGGGTACAAGAGGCAGGGTTGGGATGCAGGAATGGGAGAGTGGTATGCAGAGGTGGGGTGCAAGGTACAAGGATGGGGTGCAGGATGCAGTGGTAGGGTACAGAATGCAGGGTTGGGGTGCAGGATGCAGGGTTGGATTGCCGGAGGCAGAGGTGGGGAGTGGTATGCAGGTATGGGGTGCAGGATGCAGGGGCAGTGTCCCAACAATCACAGAGGACAGGAGCAGGGTGAAATAGGGAAAGTCCCTCAGGAAGCAGTCAACAAGGCTGATGCTGCTGGGAATATTGTTAGACCATACCTGTCTAATGTGGTATAAGGAACTTGCAGAGAGAAAACACCCTCCCATAAAGCAGATAGGCATCCACTTTGAAACGCACAGAATTACCTAAGTGCACTGAAAGATTAGGGGATGATCTTGAGTCACCTGGCTACTGTATCTCCTAAACCAGACTTGCGGCCAGCTGCCTAAACTACTATTCCATGTTGCATCTCAGCTTGAGGCTGATGACATGATAGAAATCATGACAATAGCTAGCATCTGTGTAGTGCTTTAAAACTGGCAATGGCCTTTACATGTGTTATCTCATTAGAGCCTTCTATTATTATCCCCATTTTACAGATAAAAAATGGAGGCAGAGACTGGCCAAGTGACTTGCTTAGGGTCACACAGAGAGGGAAAGTCAGAAGCAGGATTCAAACTTAGACCATTTTGGTGGTTCAGGCTCAGAATTAAAATTGACCAGATATTTGGAGTCCACGTACCAATTTATAAACAGAAGTTTATTTAACAACATGGGAAGGATATTAAGCAAATGTACAGTTTTGGTTCTGTTAGACACAGCTCTCTTCATCTTCATATGGAAATGTCCCTGGTTACATGTATGGATTTACATGAAGGCCAGAAGTCCATCATGTCTGAGCAGCCCTAAATAATCACAGGCTACAGAAGCTGGGAAACTGGGTCAGTAGTTCCAGCCTCAGTGCCCTGGAACAATGAAGTCTTGAGAAAGGCTTTGTTATTTTTGTGGGGAGTGGGGGTGGTAATAGCCTAGGCTAAGTGGAGTACATGTTGTTCTTGTCATAGGATGCCACTATCGGGGGGAGGACAGGAAGGAGGGATCAGTTAAGCCAGCCAAAGCCAGTCACTCAGAACCTTGGGCAAGCGATACGAAGTGTAGAGACCACACTCAGTGAGCAGGATGGGCTAAGGCAGGGCATGGAATGGCACAACTAGGCTATGTCTACCCAGTGGACGTTCTACTATCTCTTAGCTTTCTATTTTAGGTAATTATTAGTAGTAAGCAATTGTTACTATTACTGTTATCAACTGCTTGCTGAAACCAATTCCTACTTATTGAAAGAAAAGAAAGATTGTGAATGTTGGTGCCCTACGCACAAGCCCTTGTCACCTTGCCCTAGTTAAAGGTCTACAGAATAAGATACAGTTCCTGTCCTTCAGTCTAATGGGGAGAGGAGACATGCACTATAACAAGACCCTACCAGACTCTATGTTGGCCCATCATAAAGACTGCCTTGGAAAATTACAGGATGAAGAAGTGGTTGTAACCACCCCAGCTGTGATATGGGAAAATGGTTGTGTTCTCCAGCCTCACATGACTTCTCCTACCACCATCACTAAAAATAGTCCTCCATTTTAACCAACCCAATAGCCCAATAAATGGTATCTCCATCCATATGTGTGTGTGTGTGTGTGTATATATATATATATGTATATATATATATGGATGTCCATATATATCCATATGTTATGCCATTATATATAAATATACCATTATATATAATGAACATTATATATATATATAATGGCATATCCATCCATATATATGCATATGTATATATATAGATGTCCATATATATATACACAAATATATATCCATGTATTATAACATATAATATACCACTGTTATATATACAATATATTATATATAATAATGGCATATCCTTCCATATATATGTATTTGTGTATATATGTATACATTTATACACACACCCGTATTTATTCATTTATTTCCTTGTTTGTCTTTGTTGTTTTTTGGCCAGTGCAAAAGCACACCTCTTATTGGCCTAAACCTCTTGGAAAACATGACTTCATTTCTTACCAGGCTGAATAATGCCCAAGAGATCTCTGTTATGGAAGATCACTCCAGCCCACAACTCAAAAGTACCCTCCACCGCTCCGATTGGCCTCTCCTTCGATTGGATGGTTCTTCCCAGAACCTCCACTGAAAGAACGTGACCAGGACAGTTATCTCTTTATTTTTAACCAGACCACTCTTTGCCCATGTTGTCATGTCCCCAAGCAGGGCTGGATACCTTGCACATCCTTCCCACACCACATATATACACATACTTTTCATCTTCCATTTATATGTTTTCCCCCATTAGAATGTAAGTTCTATGAGTGCAAGGGCTCTTTTTCTTTGTTTTCTTGTATTTATATTCTCAACACTTCACATAGTGCCCAGCACAAAGTAAGTGTAACAAATGCTTGTTGACAGAGTCTCGGAGCTCACCCATAGTTAGTCTATTACAGTACCAGGATACAAAGATTGGGAAGGTTGCAAAAAATCCCTGCCCTCAAAGAGCTTACATATCAGTGAAGGAGTTAACAGGTAAATAAATATGAACATACAAGATACATAGAAAGTAGAAGGATGGTTACCTTAGAGGGTAAGGCTCATGTCTCTGGGGGATAGGGATTACATCCTGAATAATTAAGGAATTTGAGCCAGAAAGACAAGAAAGGACCAAGTTATAAGAAGTCTTAAGTGCCAGAAAGAGAACTTTTTATTTGATTCTGGAGGTAACAGGGAGTCATTGAAGTTCATTGAGCAAAGGATTGACATGGTCAGTCTTAAACTTTAGGAAATTGACTGACATTTTTGTGGGAGGATGAATTAAAGAAGAGATAGGCTAGGAGTGTGGAGCCAAAATACAAGGTAATGTTAACAGTTCAGAGGAGAGGTGATGGGAGACTGAACTAAGGTGAGGGCTGTGGAGAATGAAGAGAAGGGGATACACATGAGAGATGTGAAAGAAGATATAAGATTTGGCAACTGATTAGACATAAATGAGGGAGAGCTGAGGGTAACAATGAGGTCATGAACCTGAGAAACTGGGAGAACGCTGATGCCTCAGACTGGAATAGGGAAGTTGGGAAGGGATGAATGTTTGAGAGGAAAGAGAATGGATTCTGGTTTGTACATATTGAGTGTGAGATGTCTATGGACCATTCAGTTTGGAACATCCAGTTGGAGCTCAGAATGAGCTGACAACATCTCCCTCTCTGTCTGTCTGTCTGTCTCTGTCTCTGTCTCTGTCTCTCTCTCCCTCTCTCATCTACATAAAGGTTAAAATTGAATGCATAGGAACTGATTAGATCAAGTGAGACTACAGAGAGAAATGAGAAAAGAGAAACCAAGGCATAACCTTGGGGTTCACTTCTCACTAGAGGATATAGCAAGCATGAAGATCTAGCACAAGAGACAGACAGAGTAAACCCCCACTGATACATCCAGACCCTTCATCTGCTTTGATAGATCAACAACATTCCTTCTTTAAAGATCACTCAGTTTTTATCAACACCTTGCCCAGCTCCTTCTCCACTGACTTTTAGGTCCCTCATCCTGCTTTATTAAGGACTCCAGTCCCTGGTTTATGACATTCTCCTCTAATCCAATCTCTTTTCTTATATTTGGGAATTTCAATATTCACACTGATGTTCCCTGAACATCCTGGTCTCCAAGTTTACTAGCATCCTCCACTTCTATGCCCTATACCTCTACTGTATCTTGACCATCCACCAGGGTTGTTACATCACTGATAATTCACAATCACCTAAAATTATTTTTCCTTCATGATCCTGAAGTCTTAAATTCCTCTTGTTGGTTACAATCTCCCATTCTTCCATTTCTCCCTTTGTCCTACTCTTGTTAAACCTATTTTTTAAAAGTAATTAAGATTAACAGAAGTTGACTCCTCTATTTATCACCACCCCCTTTGGAAAAGAAAAGCAATACCCTTGTAAAAAATGGTTAAACCTATTTATCATCCTTACCATGAGCTTGCCTCTCTAACACCTAGCATAGTGCCTGGAACATCACAATCACTTCATAAATGCTTATTGATTAATTATTTCTCCTATTCTCCTAATCCATCACCCCTATTGACTTCACTGACTGCAAAGTCAGTCTTGACCCTACAGTCAAATAGTTTAGCCATACACTGTCCTCTACCCTTGATTTCCTTTACTTTTGTCTTTTCTTCTATTCTAGTCCATTAATCCTCAACCACGGGGTGGACCCACCAACCACTCTCTCCACTCTTGTTTCCAATATGTTAAATCTTGAAGAAGAAAGTAGAGGTGCATGCTAAATCCATTAGACATTCATGGTATCTAACCTCAATGGGGTCTTTGCCTTGATGGGTCTTCTTCTTCTTCTTCCCTGTCCCATTCCTATTAGCAACAATTTCAAAGCCTCTTCTGTCTTCCAGACCCTCAAATTACCTTGACATCTTTTTCTCTTAGCCGATAATTCCATTTCCTACTTTTCCTTCCTTAATCCCTCCCTTTCTTTCTTTCCTTCTTTCTTTCCTCCTTTTTCTCTTTCCTTTTTCTTTCTTTCCTTTCCTTTTCTTCTCTTTCCTTCCTCCCTCCCTCCCTCCTTTCCTTTCTTTTTCTTTCTTCCTTCCTTCCTTCCTTCTTTCTTTCTTTCTTTCTCTCTCCCTCTCTCTCTCTCTTTCTTTCTTTCTTTCTTTTCCTTCCTTCCTTCCTTCCTTCCTTCCTTCCTTCCTTCCTTCCTTCCTTCCTTCCTTCTTTCTTTCTTTCTTTCTTTCTCTTTCTTTCTTTCTTTCTTTTTCTTCCTTCCTTCCTTCCTTCCTTCCTTCCTTCCTTCCTTCTTTCTTTCCTTCTTTCTTTCTTTCTTTCTTTCTTTCTTTCTTTCTTTCTTTCTTTCTTTCTTTCTTTCTTTCTTTCTTTCTTTCTTTCTTTCTTCCTTCTTCCTTCCTTCCTTCCTTCCTTCCTTCCTTCCTTCCTTCCTTCCTTCCTTCCTTCCTTCCTTCCTTCCTTCCTTCCTTCTAAAATAGAGGTCCCCATAGCAACTGCTCTTTTTTCTTCACTATTTCATACCTCCAAACCCTCCTACATCTTCACATCAGTACCCATGGTTTCATATACCACCTCTATGCAAATAACTACTATATATCCAGCTAGCGTGCCTTGGGCATAGGCACATAAGCACATATCCACTTTAGTAGACAGAGCAATGAGTTTGGAGTCAGCAAGAGCTACATCAGAGACTCACTTACTGTGTTACTCTGGGCAAGTGCTGAAACTTCTCTTAGCCTGAGCTTCCTCATGAGTCAAAGGAGGATAATAATGACATGTTTCTCACAGGGTCATTATAAAGATAATATTAGATATCATATAGAAAGTGCTTTGCAAATGTTAAAGCTGCTATATAAATATCAGTTATCAACAACAGTATTGATTGTTATCATCATCTAAAATGAGACCTAAAAATATCAGCACCTGCTTCTTGGCCGTGGCCATCTTCTATTAAAAGTCAGAATTCAATTCAAGTCTTTGGTGAGAGCCCAATACTACCTTACATTCTGTGAATGGCACAGGAATGATAGAAAACACAGTCTCTACCTCTGAGTAACTTGGAATTTAATCAGAGAGAGTAAGATTGTGAGGTTCCAATTATAATTATTCCTACCCTGAAGGAATTGATATTATACTGGAAGGGGATACAAGTTGGATTTAGGTAAGGAAATACACAGTAATTTGAGAATGAAGTGATCATTAGAAAATAATGATGTGCACCTGGGAATTTCTTGAAGGAAGGAGGGGAGAAAGGAAAGGAAAAAAGAAATAAAAAAAAAGTGGAAGATAGTAGGAAGTGGAAAAGAAAAAGAAGGGAAAATGAAAAAGAAATAAAGACAAGGAGGAACAAAGAAAGGAAATGAGGAAGGAAAAGAAAGAAAGAGAAGAAAGGAGAAAGATAGGCAAGTAAAGGAATGAAAAAGGAAAGAAAGAAAAAAGAAGGGAGAAAGAAAAAGGGACAAAGGAAGAAAAAAGGAAGGAAGGAAGGAGGAAAGAAGGAAGGAAAGGAGGGGTAAAGATCATTGTAGCCAGATGTGGCAGCATGGGGAAAATGAGGTGTCAGAGTTTCTGCTTTACCCTTCTAGATTTGACAGCTTCATAGGACCAAAGCAGGAAATCTCCAGAGGCAGTTTTCCTGATGGAAACTTTGATGGTGTGGAGTCAGTCTAACCAAGAGATGATTCTGTCACTAGCATATGCATCCCATTAAGAGGCCCTAATGGAAGGTAAAAATATTTTGCTTGGTTGTAATTGTGTTGATGCTGACATGGATCTGTGACTCTTCAGTCTGTCCCTTTCTTTCCTGGCTAATAGAAACACCCATTAAGCCTCAACAAAGTTACAGCAAGAAAACATGGGATTTCTAGGAGATGACAAGTGAAGACATCACTCAGCTGTCCATTAGTTTAGTCAACAAGCACTATAAGTACCTATATTTCAGAAACCATGATAGGTACTAAGAATATAATGACAAAAGCAAAACAATCCACCTTCCAGGACTGGAACTGTATCACTTTGTCTTTTTCTCTCCAATCCCTAGCTCTGTACATGACACATATTAGATACTAAAGAAATACTTGTAGAATGAATCAATTATCTTCTTTGAACTTTACTACAACCCTGAGATAGATAGTACAATTCAATTAAGTTTCAGTGAGCGCTAATTAACCACCATGTGCCAGGCATCGTGCTAAGCACTGGTATCACAGGTATCCCTGTTCTAAAGACGCTCTCCCTCTTTAGACCTCAGTTTCTCCTTCCATAAAAAGGAATGATAATATCGCAAAATGGGAAAATCTGCTTCATAGGGTTATAGATTAGACCCAGAGAGGACTGAATATTGGACTCTGACTGGGCTTTACTAGTTGCTCCAGTCTTGAGAGTCATTGTTGTCCAGTAGATGAAATGCCTTTGTACTCCATCCCTCAATCTATCATGTTTCTCTACTTTTTAAAATTCCTAGTTAAAAGGTTTGCTCTTTGAGAAGGGGAAGGGAGAGTAATATATCAAGAAATGCAGAGGGTGAAAAAGTAAAAGGGGGTAAAAGATTCATAAGTCTATCACCAAGATAATGCTCTGTACAAAACAGAGAAACATGGGAAGACTTACTTGAATGTGAAGTAAGTAGAATCAGGAAAGCAATATAACCAATGACATTGACAATGTATATAATGGGAACAAGAGCAGAAAAACAGCCCAAACTGAAATTATAATGACCAAGCTTACTCCAAAGAAGACATATGAGAAGGTATACCCCCCTCCCTCACATATACACCTTCTTTGCAGAGGTGCAGTATGTATGTGGAATATTTCATACAATGTCAGTTTTTTTAATATGTTGGTTAGTTTTGGTGCATTGTCCTTCCCTCTCCCACCCCGATATACTTTTTTTCCTAATTGTAAGAGATGGATCTCTGAGCAAAGAAGAAAAGATAGATATATTTTGAAAGGTAAGTGATATAAAAACTAAAAAAAAACCCAACAAAAATTTCTTTATAAAGCCTCCAACATTTAAAAACAAAAGAAAAGATGACCCCACAGCTATATTTGAAATATAATTTGAAGGACACTGTAAGATCACTGTTGCCTCAAAATATCTTCTCCCATTTCCTTTCCATAGTGCTGAAAACTTCACTGTTAGAAATTAATTGCTTATGATTAAACCATTGTCCTCTTGGGAAATTTTTAGATATTGATTACAATACTATTCAACAACAGTTGAGATATTCTGTCCTTGAAAGAGATCACTGCATTCATCCCATTACTCACAAATACTAATTTAGATCATTGCATGATAGATTTCCAGCTAGAAATGATCTTAGAGTTCATCCTTTGGTTTATAGTTGAGGAAATTAATCTAAGAGGGACCTAGTGACATTCCCAAAGTCATATAGGCAATGAGAAGCAGAGCTGAGATTTGAACTCAGGTCTTCTGATTCCAAGTAGAATTTTTTTTCCACATAGCATACCACTTCTTAATTAGTAAAGGAATTCACAACATTCTTGAGCAAACAGAAACAGTACTCTGAGTGCACAGACTCAGGATAGATAAAATTGAATTGGAAGAGGGAGAAGAAATGAAAAAGTGCAATTGGGGCATTATGTTCCCTTCTGGGTCTCAGAGCTTAAGGAGAAAATTGACAAGATAGAGAGCAGTCAGAAGAGGACACTCAAGGCAGGTAATGGGTCTTGAGTCCATGTGATATGAATATTGGTTGGAGGAGCTAGACATGTTTAACCTGAAGAAGAGACAATTCAGGGGATACATGAGAGGGGACTTCCAGAATTTATCATGATGAGGAAGAAATAAACTTTATTCTTTCATCCTAGAAGGAAGAACCAAAAATTGTGGGTAAAACTGGGGGGAGGGGCATACATTTAGGCTTAATGTCAAGAAGGAAGTTTACTAATAATTTGAATGGTCCTAAAGTAGAATGATCAAAGTCAAGAGTTGGTAGGTCATCCCTGCCTCTACCCCCCCCCCCACCTTGTAGGTCTTGAACCAGAGATTGGATGACCATTTGCCAGGTATATCATAGTAGAGATTCTTTTCATGTATGAATCAGACTAAATGGTTGCTAAGGTCTCTCCCAGCTTTGAAATTCTGTGACTGTCATTCTGTGACTTTATGACTCCTTGGGTTCCTTCCTGTCCTAAATCTATGATATTATGAACAGAATTCTATCAACCCTGTGCCCTTCTTTCCTTAGCTTACTCACAGTTATTGTATTTAAGAGGTATCTGGGACTACTTGTACATTTGAAAGAGACCTAAGTTCCCCTTGACCTCTTAAACAGAAAATAAGGCTGTCCTTAATGACTGGAGTTTCTCAGAACTAAATTGAAATTCTGGGCAGTTCTAGTTTCCCATATCATCCTAGAAATACTATGTATACTGCTTTTCCTTTCTGGGACTAGATCAGACCCCTCAAAATGACAATATTCCATTCCCCAGCACCATGCCTTTGCAAAAGCTGCTCTCTAAAAAAGTTGAGAATGCTCTCCTTCCTCACCCTCACCTCTTTAGAACCTCTAGCTCCCTTCAAAGCATAGCAGAAAATCCATCTCCAATGTGAAGTCTTTACTGATATCCCTCCATTATCATTCCCTGTTATTTGTCTTTCTGTATTGAAATTACTTTGTATTCACTTATCTGCATACTTATTGCAACACCCCTCTCTTATCCCTCAGTAGCTTCTTGAAATGTGGGACTGCTTTCTTTCTATTTTTGTGTCCTCCAACATCAATCACAGTGACTTATAATCCATGTTATCCAGACCTGATTTTAGTTCTCCTCTCTACCACTAGAGGCAGCTGGGTGTCCCAATGGAAAGAGTGCTGAGCCTGAAGTCAGGAAGACTCATCTTCCTGAGTTCAAATCTGGCCTCAGATACTTACTAGTTGTGTGACCCTGGGCAAATTAGTTTCCTCATCTGTAAAATTAACTGGAGAAGGAAATGGCAAACCACTCCAGTATTTCTGCCAAGAAAATTCCAAACGGGGTCATGAAGATTGGACATGACTAATTGACTAAACAACAACTCTAAAGGGGTGATAATCCCTTTGAGATAAGCCTCCAAGGAATGCAAGGATTCTAAGAAGGCATAGGTGACATAGGTGAGGAGAGAATACATTTTAGGCATGGCAGGCAGTGTAGAGACCCAAGAATGGAAGGGAGACTGTTGTTTTCTGGGAACCATAAGCAGGCTGAAACAGAGTTCATGAATGAGAGCAATGTATAATGGTTCTGCAGGGGAAGACTGAAGGCGTTGAAAATGAGAGAAGTTCACATTTGATTTTAGAGGCAATAGGGAGCCATTGTAGTTTCTTGACCAAGGGAGTGAAGATCTATGCTTTAGGAATATCAGTTCTGTAACTGTAGAGGATGGATTGGAGAGAGAAGAGACTTGAGGCAGGGAGATGAATTAGGATGTGCTTGCACCGGTTCAGGTGAAAGGTGATTAGGGCTTGGACTAGGCTACTGGACTAGGTCTGAAAGAACCCTCCCAGCTCTAAGTACTAAGACATTTGTTGCTGATATGAATTGCCTCATGCCTTCCTGGATTCTGTGGGGGAGATGGTCAATGGAGATATTCTCCCTTCCTTTCCACCAGAAAGTCAACCTGATGGCTCCATGCATGGGAGGCGAGGAGAAGGGAATGTCGCATTGTGGAACACCCTTCAACAGCAGCCCTTGGAAGGCCAGAGCACCTCCAGCCTGGAAGGGTAGTTTCCCAAGGGTCCCTCTCAGCCAGCCCTCTTTCCCTGCTGTGGTCAAGTCAGTCCTTGCAAGTCTATTGTGGAATTGGTGATTACCTTGCCAACCTCATCCTCTTGAGAGCTCAGCAGGGAGATTGATTTTGAGCTAGTGTGGAATTGAAAAGGTGATGGGAGGGAGAGAGAGGGACAAATTGATGGGTTTCTGCTTTCTCTCCCTGTCACCCTGTAAATACAGTTTTAAAAGGCACTACTTGAAAATGGTGAGATGCCCCCCACCTCTGAGAGGAGACAGGGAAATGTGGAACAGCTGGCTGGGAGCCAGACATCCCCATCTTTGGCTCAGCTTCCTCTCTTCTGCTCCCCTTGCAGACCTGTAATATACAGAAAGGTACACTGACTATTCTTTGCAGAGGTGGGAGACTATGAGTATGGAACACTGCATATACTTCCATGCTTGGTAGGTCCTGCCTGTGATACTTGCCCTCTGAGTGAGATTGAGTAAGTCACATGACCTTCGTGGACCTCAATTACCTCCCTTGTAAAAATAGGGCAGCTAGGTGGTGCAGTGGATAGAACATCAGGTCAGGAGGATCTAAATTCAAATCCAGCCTCAAACTCTTACCAGCTGTGTGACTCTGGGCAAGTCATTTAACCCTGTTTGCCTCACCGTCCTCATCTGTAGAATGAACAGGAGAAGGAAATGGCAAACCACTCTAGTATCTTTGCCAAAGAAACCCCAAATGGGGTCATAGAGAGTTGGACACGACTGAAATAAATGGACAACAATGAAAAAATGCAAGAGAGATAGGCTAGATGATACCTGAGGCCGCTTCCCACTCTGGATATAGGGTTCTTCAAGGCTGTCAACTCTACCTTATCTGTGAGGGGATAATCATAGAGACTGTCTGGTCTTACTCCCTCGTTTTTTCAAGTGAATTGTGTTAAGTTATTTAGCCAGTGAGCATCACAGGTAGGGCTCACATTCAGCCCCTAGCAGAGTGTGTGAACATCTCGTGGGAACTTAAACATGGATACATTAAGCCATGCTTTCTAACTCCAAGCTGAGTGTTCTCTCTACTGATTTAGCTCAGGGCTTGGCACATAATAAACATTGTTATAAATGTTTGTGGATTGGCTGACTGACTGTACCATACTGCCAGCTGGTGAAGGGATTTCTTTAGTCCAGTATGGGAAGATACTTCCTGAGAACCAGAACACATAGTTGAGAAGATCTCAGCTGAAGCTCCACCAAGCTCCTCCTTCCTAATACTCAATCACATCCCCATTCCATTGGACTGGGAATTCAAGAAGTAGGATGTGGAGATGGGAATGGAACCCAGATATCCTGACTTCATATCCAGTGCTCTGTCCACTGTAGACCAATACCTCTCCAAGTAATGTCTGATTCATGAATAGTTTCCCCAGTATTCAAAATACCCTAGCACGTACCCCTCCCCCAACCTGGAGGAGACTCAGAGAATTACTTACAAATTCTTCTTGATCCAAACAGAGCTGTGTAAATCTACCCCCCTCCCCCAATCATGGAAAGATAAAATATTTCAATGCTAAATAACAACTCTCTTCTCTCTCTCTCTCTCTCTCTCTCTCTCTCTCTCTCTCTCTCTCTCTCTCTCTCTCTCTCTCCCTCTCCTTTTCTTTGTCACTCTGTATATGTGTGTATGTAATATATCTATATATTTATTCACCTGTACGTATATAGACACACAAAGAGACAAAGACAGAGAGAGGCAGAGAGCAAAACAGAGAGCTAGAGACAAGACAAAGGGAAAGAGACAGACTGAAAGAGCAAAAGAGAGAGAGCCACAGACAGAGACAGAGAGAGACAAAGATAAAGAGAGAGACAGAGAGAATAAGAGGGAGAGAGAGAAAATAAGAGGGAGAAAGAATAAGAGGGACACAGAGATACAGAGATAGAGACAGAGAGGTGGCAAAGATAGAGAGACAAAGAAAGAGACAAAGGCGACAGAGACAAAGAGGGTCAGAGAGAGAGAGTCAGAGTGAGACACAGAGAAATAGAGATAGACACAGAAAGACAAAGACAGATTAATGTAATACTGCATTCTCAGTTCTAGCTCAATAGCCAATATAAAGGCTTGGTTACCATATGGTAAGCCAAACAGAAACAAAGAGTCTGTGTCTGCCCCAAATAGGTAAAAGTCTCCTGCAACCTATGTGTCCAGAAACAAGCTCATCAAGACTTTGTGTGGGGTGGTACTAGGTAAAGTATGCTGCTCATGTTCTAATGCTAAAATTAGGTCCTTATTGGCAAGCCTCCAGTTGCATATGTATACATATGCATTGTTTGTGTGTGTGTGAACTGATTTGGATTTCGTGTGTGTATGTCTCTTCCCCTTCCCATACCTGTTAGAGTGGTTTGTGGAAATATGCTTAGGCTGTTGTGTAATTATGACCAAGAGAAGAGATGAGAAAACGAGCACCCCCGTCCTTGCAAAGGGGAAACACTATGAGTGCATGCATATTCATAGGTACAGTTGATGGCTTGGTTAGTCTTGCTGAACCACACTTTTTTTTCTCTATGTTTCTTACAACAGATCACTCTCTGGGTAGGGGAGGAGGATAGGGTTATATTTAAGTGCAAGAGATGCAAAAATAGAATATAGTAATAAAATTTAAAAAAAGAAAATTGACTATATCTGCCCAACTGAATTGACATTTGATTGTAGCATTTGTCCTGGTGTGACTTTAGGTCTTCATGGATTTTTAAATCCACTCTCCTCAAAGCTAAGATTTTGTCTTTTGTTTATCTCCCAAATTGTCCTTGACTGTATGCTATCTACACAGGGCATGACTGGAGACTCAGACCAGACTGGTATTCATTTTCTGAAGGGGTTATACTGTACCTCAAGGTTTTGTTAGGGCATCACTTTGTATCTCAGTCATTTCCATGAATTTTTCATAAGAATTCTAGATTGGTAGATCCAGAAGAAGGAAGGCAGTGTAAGGCAGTGGAAAGAGTCCTGGCTGTGGATTCAGAAGACCAGGGTTCAGATCCTAACTTATGAATGCTTACTAGCTCTGTGACTTTGGACAAATCAGTCAACAAATAATTTAATTATTCAATTTAACTTTATTTTCAGTTCTAAATTTTCTCCCTCCTTCTTCCCACCCATTGAAAAGACAAGAAAAGCATAACCCTTTAAAATATGAAGTCATTTTTAAAAATTCCCATATTAGCCATGTCCAAAAATAAAGATAGAAACAAAGGAAGGAAAGGAAAATTAAAATAAAACATAGTTCAATCTGTACTCTGAGTCCATTAGCTCTCTTTCTGGAGGTGGGTAGGATATTTTATTATGAGACCTTTGGAATCATGGTTGGCCATTGTGTTGGTCAGAGTTCCTAAAGTCTTACAAAGTTAAATATCTTTACAATATTGTTATTGTGTAAATTATTCTCTTGGTTCTGTTTATTTCACTTTGCATCAGTTCATAGAAGTCTTTTCAGATTCTTATGAAACTATCTCTCTCATCATTTCTTATAGAACAATAGTATTCCCTCGTCAAGTATTTATTAAACACCTACCATATGCCAGTAATTCAAGAGAATTGGTGCCCTACCTACCCTGCTTTATCCAGAGCAGACCCTGACAACTGTTCATCAGAAAGTGAGTCGGTCATTGTGGTTTCAGGCAGAAAGCTAAGTTTTGAGAATAAAAAGGGAGGTCAAAACAGCTCCTACTGAAAGGAGTTTACAATCTGATGGGAAAGAAAACATACAAATATCTATATGTGGGGGGGTGGGGATAAATAAGGGAAAAAAATATCATTTGAGCCTTAGGATAGCTATGTGGAATAGGTACCATTAAGCCCATTTTAGAGCTGAGAAAACTGAGGCTCAAAAAAGTTATCTCATTTAGCTTCTAAGTGTCAAAGGTGAGATTTGAATCAAGATTTTTAAAATGATTTTTACAATAATATTTTATTTTCCCACAAATATGGGTAAAAACAAATTTTAACATTCATAGTGAACTTTTTAAAAAAAAGTTTAGCTCCTAAATATATTCCTCCTTCCCTTCTCTTCCCTGAGACAGCAAGCAATCTGATATGGATTATACATGGGCAATCATGTAAAACATTTCTGTAGTGGTCATTGTGCAAGAAGATTTGAAAAAAAAAGAAAGAAAAGAAAAGAAAGGAGAGAAGGGAAAATGGAAGGCTTCAGCCTGTATTCAGACAACATCGGTTCTTTCTCCAGAGGTGGATAGCATTTTTCTTTATAAGTCCTTTGAGATTGTCTTGGATCATTGTATTGCTGAGAAAAGTTAAGCATTCACAACTCTTTGTCCTACAATATAGCTGCCATTGTGTACAATGTTTTCCTAGTTCTGTTCTCTTCACTTTGTATCAGTTCATGTAAATCTTTCCAAGTTTTTCTGAAATCATCCTACTTGCCATTTCTTTTAGTGAACCAAAATTTTTATGACTCTACGTCCAGAACTTCATCTAAACCAGAGGGGCCACATCTGTACTCATTTCTTCCAGGAAAAAAAATTCTACCTGGGCCTATCACTCAAATTCCACCTCTCACATCTACAGTTTTACATACACAGTCCCCTATGCCTGCACCACACTCCCTCCTCACCTCTTCGAATCCCTAGTCTCCTTTGATGTTCACTCAACTCAAACATTACCTCCTACCTGAGGCATTTTCAGATGCCCCCAGAAGGTAGTGCCTTCCCCTAAAATTTTTCTTATGTTCGTTGATTCTTTACTTATAGAGAAACAAGATGAAAAAGTGGAGGAGAGAGAGAGTATTGGTTTTTGAGTAAGGTAGAACTAGGTTTAAATCCTAGTCATGTAGTCAATAAACATTTTTTTAGTGCCTACTATGTGCCAGACACTGGGCTAAGTTTGGGAATACATAGAAGGCAAAAACAGTAGCAGCAGCCATAAATAAAGCTTCTGCTTTCAAGAATTCTGCAGTCTAATGGGGGGAGATAACATGCAGACAACTACAGCCAAAAAAGATATAAGCAGAGTAAACTGAAGGGTGGTCTCAGCGGGAAGGTATGCAGATTAGGGGGGACTGGGAAAGTGTTCTTGCAGAGAACCCTTTTTTACTGAGACTTGAAAGAAACAACAGGTGGAGTTGAGGAGGAAGAGCACTGCAGGCTTGAGGGACAGCCAGTGAAATGACCAGAGTTGGAAGCTGGAGTATTATTGGATCAAAGAGTAAATGAGGGCTGGGTGTAAAGTGTAAGAAGACTGGAAAGGTGGAAGGAAGCAGATGATGAAGGGTTTTGAATGCCAAATAGAGGCTTTATATTTGATCTGGGACATAATAAAGGAGTCACCAGATTTTATTGTTAAGGGAAGTAGCAAGGTCAGACCTGTGCTTTAAGATCACTGAAAGCCAAATGGAGGATGAACTGGAGAGGACAGAGGCTTGAGGCAGGCAGACCCACAAGCCGGCTATTACAACAATGCAGGACTGAGATGAGGGTCTACACCAGGGTGGTGGCAGTACCAGAGGAAAGAAGGCAGTATATGTAAGAGACTTTATGAAAATCACTTAGTCAGTAGGGAGAGCAGTGGACAGAGGACCAGACCTGAAGTCAAGAACACTTATCTTGGTTCTTCCTGAGATACTTACTAGCCATTCAACTTTGTTTGCCTCAGTTTCATCAACTGTAGAATGAGCCAGAGAAGGAAATGGCAAACCACTCCGGTATCTCTGGCAAGAAAGCCTCAAATGGGGTCACAAGGAGTCAAACATGACTGAAATGACTGAACAACAGCAAACCTCTGAGGGTTCTAGTCATCACTATAAGCTGCAGAGAAGATGCCATGCAAAGCTTCATAGAGGGAGTTCTCCCCTCCCTTCTCAGTTCCCAATACCTTGAAATCACAGGTCCAGTGCATTTTATCTTTATTTTGCATACATTTCTATGTCTACAAATTATCTCTACCGGATTGAATGTAAGCTTCTTGAAGTCAAGACACATAGTAGGTGTTCAATAAGTGCCTATTAAGTGAGTATGATGTCTTTTGATTGGTGTGTAAATTGGATTTAAGTGAGACAGAATTGCACAGTCATCAGCCTTACTCTCTCCTCCAGAGTCATTATAGCCCAGTGGCAGGACAGCGTCAAGATGACTAGCGATGGCTCAGGATGCAGTGAATGACCTTGATGTCTTCAGTGTCTAACCAAGCTCTAAGCGCTCCACATTGTCTGCTTCATCTGCCTTCATGGCCATTGGAACAAATTGTTCTCATCTGCCCATTCCACCAGGGGAAGTTTTCACATGCTTGGGATAGACTCCCCTCTAACTCACCAATGGCTTTGAGAACCCTTGGTTACCCTCAACCTGGTTTGGTCTGTCTGCCAAAAAGATTTACCGAGGTATGGCCGCTGTGCATGCTACAGCCTCTTGGAGCCACAGGTAAGAGTTAGGTGGAACAGGTGGACATCAAATGTGGAAAGAGCCCTGAAAAGGGCTCGGCAGCTATCGCACCAAAGGTACTGGTCCTCCCTGAACACACCCTACACCCAAATGAATAATACTGATAAACCTCTTTATTATGTTTCAAGGTATACAAAGTGCTATACAAGAATTCAAAAGTATCCATACTCTCCCTCCCCACCTATAGCAGTCTCTGACTGTCATTTGTCATATACACTCTGGTGCTCCAGTGAAAGCCTCACTGGAAATGTTGAAAGAATCTCAGATCCTCAGCCTTCTCTTGTGTATCTCTTATAAGGTAGGCACATTTGATGAAAGACAGGTGCCATTAGCAAAATCTCATCTTTCAGGGGCCTTAGGATGCTGGTGCATGATGCCTGCCTGTTTCTGCAAGCTAGGATGAGAAGCCTGGTGAGCCAGAGAGCTTCCTATCTCTTATTCAGAAGATGAAAACAATCCCTCTCATCTGTCTTCCTTTGGAAGTTGTCTTGCCCTCCTTGTTCAAACAATGTGTCATCCCTGCAGATCCCTGCTGAATTTGTTCAACCCAGTTGAGCCTTGGCCCGTGATCCCAGACTCAGTGGGAGGAGGGAGGGTGACTCTCCCCTCTTTCCTAGGTGAGCTATCTTTCCTGTCCTTCTTTACTCCCAGGCTTGCTCCTCAGACCCCAATTACCTCACCAAAGCCTTCATGATTGATATACTGTCCTTACAAGCCAGTAGCATATCAATGAGGCAAGGATCGGCAATCTGTCAACCTGCCTCGGAGGAAACTGGGAGAGCAGTTTGATGTTTTTGGGCAAGACAGTAGAAGTCTTACTTACTTTGATACAAGGAGGGAAGAAAATAAAAATGGAGAGGAAGATGTCATCTGCTTTATATCTGACCCTCTGTCTCATCTAAAAGATGGGCTTTCTTGATTCTCAGTGTGGTATAGAGTGGTATATGCAAAGAATGCTGGGCCCTGAGTTGGGAGACCAGAGTTCAAATATCTCCTGAGATAGTTCTTAGCCATGTTTCTTTGAGCAAACATCTTTCCTGATAAATCTCAGTTTCCCCATTTGTAAGTGGCTACAAGCCTATGGAGCTTTGTTCTTGGCCACATGCACACTTACAGAAATACACACAGAGTCATACAGTTCAAGCTGGAAAGTACCTATAGATTTAGTCTAACATGCATTTTAAAAATGAGGAAACAGACACAGAGGGTTATTGTAAAAAAAATTTCTTTGAAAATGTTGAAGTGAAATTTCAGTTGAACTCGATAGATATCTGTTCCATACCTCTTATGTGTAACACGCTGAGGATGCAAAGACAAAATCAAAAGCAATCTTAGCCTTCAAGGAGCTTATACTCTGAGTAATAATTATCTACAACTTGAAATATTGACAAAAAGGATTTTCAAAGGGCAGCAGATACAGACTATCAGACTATCAGATCAGACTATCAGACAAATTAGAATCACCAATTAGAATTTAATTTTTTTTATTATGTGATGATGGATCAATAAACTTCTTTTAAATCAACAGACAAATGTCCTGATGTGTTTGTCTAATTATAGAGATTGTTTTGCACTGGAACATCCACATTCAATCATGTGGTCCCTTTTGAGGTATATCATAGAATGACTTCTTTATCAAGTATGGGTTGTCAAGATGGCTACTGGGATCCTTTACAAATCTGAAATTCTGTTATCCCAAATGAATGAATTAATGAGTCAACATAGCTCTGTGGTCTGATGAGACAGTTAAGTGGCACAGTGGACAAAGTGCCAGGAAGATCCGAGTTCAAATCTGTCCTCATATACTTACTAGCAGTGTGATCCTGGACGAGTCACTTAACCCTATTTGCCTTCATTTAGAAAACTCTTCATTCTGTGCAATTTGTAGCAAATATTGACTATGCTCCAGGCAATGGAGAAAGTTCTTTGAATACAAGTCCAAACAAGAAGTAGTGGGTGTCCTCAAGGACAAGTTACATTCTAAAGTATATAAATTCCCTCTCTGAAGGAAGCCAATCTCTGCAAAGGTGCAGTGGGCACCTTTATCCCTCTGTTACATGGACAGGGGCCTGGGTCAGTCTAGGAACTTCAGAGACTTAAGCAAGAACTATTTCTGTTTGTACTACTTAATAACCTTTTTGTACGGTTGGTTCCATTTTACCCCTATGGCTCCTTCATGAACATTAAATCTTGTTCTGTGATTTAATCCATTTCAACAAGCATTTACTGAGTAAACACTACATGCCAGGTATTGAGCTGGGTGCCAGGGACTGAAAGGCAAAAAATGTACAAGTCCTGGCCCTTGAGATTACATTCTACTGGGAGTGATTGTTAGGAGGCTCTTATACACTTAGAAAATAGACACAAAATATATGAAGGCAGCATGATACAATGTAAAGAATCCTCACTATGGAGTCAGGAGACTTGTATTTCAGTCTCTACTTCTCACACTTACTATCTTTGTGACTTTGAGTAGAACACCTAACTTCCACAGACCTCAGTTTTGTTGTCCATAAAGTAAGCTTGGAATAAATAGCTCATACGGTTGCTTCCAGCTGTAGATTTATGGTCCTAAATAAATCAATAAATATAGATGGCCTCTGGAGTCTCTTCCAGGTTTCTAAGACCCAAAAGAGAAAGTAATTTGGGGAGTGGGGGTGGTAGAAGGTGGAGTACACTAAAAGCTGGAGATCGTGAAAGGCATCCTGCAGGAGATGATGTCTGAGCTGGACTGAAGAAAGCAAGGAATTCCAAAAGGTAGAAATCAGGAGATAATGCATTCCAGGCATGGGGGACAGAGTGTGTAAAAGAAAAGAAACAGGAGATAAATAGAACGTTGTATACTAGAAACGATAAGGGGATCATTTTTGGAACATGGAGTGAAATAGTCTAAGAGGAGGAAGAAGGGAAAATTAGGGGGTGTGACAGACTAAGACAGTACTCAGGAACTGCTGCTTCCCAGAACCTGAGCAAACACCCCAGTTTTTAAGCAAAAGTAAATGGTTGGCGCTGCTATTCGGTGGTGGTGGTATTCAGTCACATTTGACTCTATGACTCCATTTGGAGTTTTCTTGGCAAAGATACTGGAGTGGTTGGCAATTTCCTTCTCTGGCTCATTTTACAGATGAAGAAATTGAGGGGAACAAGGTTGGTTAAGTGACTTTCCCAGGGTCACAAAGCTAGTAAGTGTCTGAGGCCAGGATTTGAACTCAGGACGATGTCTTCTTCACACCAGATCTGCACTCTATCCACTGGGCCAAGCTGCTACTCAGTAGTCTCTGTCAGAAGCCAATAATGTGTTGCCCTTGAAATACTTAACACCTGGGTCTGAATCTCAGTACAAATACTAGGTCTATGACCGTGGACAAGTCATTTCACTGGACATAAAATCTATTTCCTCATATTTATACTAGACATAATAAAATCTGTAAAAGCTATTGTGAAGATCAAATGAGATAAAGTATGTAAAGTACCTTTTAAGCCTTAAAATGTGATGTTGATGATATTTATCATCCTAATCATTGCCATTACCTCATTTTTTTTTTCATCTTTCTGTTAGGATTCCGATAGAAAGCACTGGTAGACCACCCAGTATCCTAACATTATTCTTTTACATGTTTTGTAGACAGTGTTGTACTGCAGAATAATCTGATCTCAGAGTCAAGAAGATGTGGGTTTAAGTCTCACTCCTGACACAAGCTGACTGTGTCACCCGAGTCAAGTCCCTTAATCTCTCAGGGTTTCAGGAAATTCTTTAAGATTATAAATTGTGGAGAAGGCACTGCCTTGCATTTAGTATAGGGTACTTCCATATCTTGGACTTCTCTTTGAAAGTGACATTACCTATCCAATTCCAATGTCTATCCTATTTGACATATAAGCTCATCTTTAACAGGACTGATAGATTAAGTAGTGGTTAATGCTGATCTTGGAATCAGGAAGAACTGAGTTAAAATTGTGCCTCAGATACTTACTTGCTGTGTGAACTTGAACACATCCTTTCAACTATCTGGGCCTTGGTCTTCTCATTTGTGCAATGGGCTGTTGGACTTTCTGTTTCCTTTCAGTTCTAATCTAGAATCCCAGAATGACTCACTGAAAGCATTTTGGGGGATGATATGGATCAGGGGAAATTACAGGGATAAAAAGTTCTCCCATAGTCTCTGGTTTCAAAGCTTTTCATTTCACGTAGTTTGGACATTGTGATTGATTATAATTATGTTTATTATCATTATTGATCCTACTCTAAATAGATTCAGAGATTGCACTAAACAAAGCAGTGACTAACAAAGAGTGGAAGGGGGACAATCCAAGTAAGAGCTTATCTGGGATGTGACCATGGAGATGGGATTGGAGGAAAAGAGAAAATGTACCATTCAATTCAATTCATCAAGCATATATTAAGCAATTATTGTATCCTGTGTTAGGCACAGAGTGTACAGACATGAAATAATTCCTTTCCTCAAGGAGTTTGCATTTTATTTTGGGGAGAAAGCACAAACATGTATGAAGAAATACAAAATAATTGAAGAAATAGAAGGCACTAAGCACTGGATGGTGGTGGGGAGCAAGGAGATAAGAAATGGTTCCCTGGAGAAAGAGGCACCTGAGCTGAACTTTAAAGAAAGGAGATGAGGAGGAGAGCATTTTACCCAGGAGGGAAAGCTGATGATAAGTAGGTTCTAAGCCAAGTTATTTCTATGCCTCCGAGGAACTGAAAGCGCTTTCAGTGTCCTCTAGATTCAGCACCTTGGACAAAGCTCCCAGACCATCTCTCCCACATCAGAAATGGGAGCAGTTCTCCTTGAGGGAGTCTCTGCTGCTTCACTGCCCTAACTGGGAGGAGAAGGGAGAGAGAGTTGAGTCAGGCTTGGGCTCTCTGCTATTTCCCTTGGTGGGACCAACATAATCTAAAACTCCCTCTGCTCCCAGGAGAATGATGTATGAGGTCAGTCACTGTGACAGGTTAGTTTTAACTGTAGGTGAAGAATGAAGTATGGTAAGTATCCAGGGCCCTTTAAATAAATATCCATTTTTCATGTCCCCCTTTTCCTTTTCCTTCCCTTGGGATAAAGATCAAACGCTACATTTATCTCTTGTGTGAAGGATCCATTATACTCTAACGAGGTAAGACATTGCACTACAATTGCTTAGCCTACTTTTTTCCCCCTCTCCTAGTGAATCCAGTCTCCATCTCCATTCCTTCATTGAAAAAATGATACATCTATAGCAAGTCTAACTGTTGAGATCATAGGGAGAAACACAGTAGTGTAAGTGCTGGATGATAAGTTGAGAAGTGGGACAGTGAAAAGAGCACCAGCTTGGAGGCAGAAGATCTGAGTTAAAATCTGAGTGACTGAGGACAAAACACTTAACCCCCTTAGGTAACAATGTGGTGCAGTACATAGCATTGGGTTTGGAGTCAAGAAGACCAGAATTCATATACTGCTTCAAATACTTACTACCTGTGTGATCCTGGGTCACACAGTTACTAATTTCTCTCAGACTCAGTTTCCTTCCATGTAAAATGAAGGTGTTAGACTCAATAGATTCTAAAATTCCTTCTGGATTTTGGATCCTCTGATACTCAATTGCCTCATCTGTGAAATGGAAATAATCACAGTCACAGAATCAATTCAATTTAATGAGCTTTTGTTAAATGTCTGCGTTGTGCCGAGCATTGTGCTAAGTACTGGGGATATTTATACAAAAATGAAACATTTCCTGCTCTCAAGGAGGTTAGATTCTACTGAGGGGGTGGGGATATGATTTGTTCATAGATAATCAATCAACCAACTAATAAGCTTTTATTAAGTGCTTATTATGCTAGGTGCTGTTAGAACTCATTCTAGGGATTGAGGACACAAAAAAAAATCAGTCTGTGTCCTCAAGAAGCTTACATTCTCTTACATCACTAATCACAAAATGTTAGAGTCAGAAGGAACATCAGAGGTCAGCTAGTCCCAGCCATGTCTGAAAAAGAATTTTCTCAATCACTTCTCTGACAGTGTTTCATCCAGCTTTTGCTTGTAGACTACCAACGAGGAGTCTCATTGGCCAACTACTTGCCAAAGTCAAACTGATCCATTGTAACTTCTTGTCGTTGTTCAGCTGCTTTAGTTATGTCCAACTGACCACATCTGGGGTTTTCTTGGGTTTGCCATTTCCTTCTCCAGCTCATTTTACAGAAACTGAGGCAAGCAGGGCAAAGAGACTTGTCCAAGGTCACACAGGTAGTTCATGTCCGAGGTCAGATTTGAACTCTGAGTTCAGATCCAACAGTCTTCCCACTGTACCATCTGGTTGCTCCCATTCTAATTTAGGCAAGATGTAAGTATTAGGCAGTTGCTTTTCCATTTACCTGAAGCCTAAATATGACTCTTTGTAAGTTCTACTCTTTGCTCCCAGTTCTACCCTCTAGGGTCTTCATAGACTTGAAGATAGCTGTTACTCTCTCCTCTCACACCCCATTATTCTTTTCCTAAGGCTAAACATTCTCAGTTCCTTTAACCAATATTTTACCTTTGACCATCTTGGTTTCCTGTCTCCAGATTCTCTCCAGTTGATTACAGAATGAGAGGAATTTAGAGTCATAACTGAGGACCTCAGGAACACTCTAATTCAACATATATCTGAAAGGAAACCCTATCATAATATTCCCAACAAGGAATTATTTAGTCTCTGCTTGAAGACCTTCAGAAAGAGGGAAGATCTACCTCCTGAGACAACCCATTCTACTTTTGGTCAGCTCTAATTCTTAAGAAGATTTTTAAAAATATGAATTAATTTAGTTTTAGTTTTCAGCATTCAGTTCCTTAAGATTTTGAATTCCAAACTTTTTTCCCCTCCCTCCTCTCCCTGCCCCCAAGACAGCATGCAATCTGATATAGGCTGTACATATATATTCATATTAAACATATTTTCATATTAGTCATTTGTAAAGAATTAGAACAAATGGGAGGAACCACAAGAAAGAAAAAGGTGTTTTTTGTTTTTTTTTAACATGGAGTCTAAATTTCTTTCTTTGTAACTTTCACCCAATGCTCCTGGTTCTGCCCTCTGGGCCCAAGCAGAGAATCTCAATTTCTTTTCTCCATGACAGTCCTTCAGATACTTGAGGATACAATTATCCCTTCCACACTGATTTTCCCCATCGTTTTGATATAACATGGGTAGGCATACAAATTTAAATGGGAATTTGGGGGAAATTTTGCCAAAGTTGCAGATGACAGGTGAAAACTAGAATAAAATATATGTATAGTATTATATAAAATCAACATATTTTATCTTTTAATATAATAATTCAGACTTCTTCTCTGGTATGAAGGGAGGGCCAAAAAATTTTACATGGATTTTCTAGATTGCACCCCCATGATGTGGAAAGGATAACTAGTTATCATGTCTCCCTTATCCTTCCCCTTCATTTAGTTTTCTTTTCTCGAGCCTTAACATCCCTCAGTTATCAATGTCCTTCTTAAAGTGTGGCTTGTGAGGAAGACACTTTGTGAACTGCCAAGGGCAATAGAAATGTTGGCTCTTATTAAATGATGACTTTTTACAAGTTTTAAAAAATATAACTAGCAGCTCCAGACAGTAAGGGAGCATTATACTGTTCAGGCTACTGCTGTATGGGCTCAAAGCAGCTAAGTGGAGAGAAGGTCAAGGGAGGGTGGTGATGATTTGGGAGGCTGAGAAAATTCAGACAGATCTTCAAGGCGGAGAGCAATTTGGGAGGTTATTGTTCAGAAGCAAAAGAGGACAGTGGACCATTCAGCACCATGCTGGGGATGAACAATGATTTAAGGGTCCACCGCAGCTTGAGAACAAGGGAGCCATGGTGTAATTATCTTCCACGTCCACCTCCATTGTGCCCAGAGCTCTTCTGATTTCCTCACTGACTGCCTGGGATTTCACTGGAGAAAGGAGAACATCTGTGTGACCCCTATGTCTCTGCTTGATGCTCAGAGTAACTCCTGACAATTGTCCTAATTTGACGTTGCCGGGTGCTTGGGAGAGGGGAGGAAGGGGAAGACACCAGTGACTATTCATTGAGAGCAAACTGCCTGGCATGCAACAAACACTTAATCAATGAATATTGATTGATTGACTAGAATTGGGGGAAGGGAATGGGATAAGAGGTTGGAAGGATCTTCAGTCAGTTTGTTCTTTTATTCAATATTTATTAATCAATCGCTGCTGTGTACCAGACACTGTGCTATATTACTACATAGAGAAAAGAATGAACCAGTTCCTGCCCTGAAAGAGTTTATATTCTATTAAGAGAAGGAAGATATACATAGATAAGTAAATACAAAACACAGAGGGTAAAGACTAGAACTGTAATTCCATTGATACAGGAAACTGCCAGAGAAGCACGTTCCTTGTAACATGCAGGTTACTGCAGCCCCCTGCGGTATTAGTCTTAGGCAATTATCGGGAGCTCTGAAAGCTTAAGTGATTTACTCAGGGTCGCACAGTCTGTATATGTCTAACTATAGCTGACTCTGAGGCCAGCTCTCTGTTATAGAACACTACCTTTCAGAAATATAAAACATATACAAGTAAATACAAAATAATTTGGGGAGCACTTGGAATGGGGAGATCAGGAGAGATTTCATGTAGAAGTTGGCACTTCTGCTAAGCTTTAATTGAAGTTAGGGATTCTAAAGGGCAGCTAGGTGGCACAGTGGATAGAGCGATGGCCCGAGAGTCAGGAGGACCTGAGTTCAAATTCAGCCTCAGACACTTACTAGCTGTGTGATCCTGGGCAAGTCACTTAACCCTGTTTATCTCAGTTTCCTCATCTGGAAAAGGCAAACCAGCCTAGTATTTCTGCCAAGAAACCCCCAAATGGGGCAGCAAAGAGTCTGAAATGACTCACCAGTAACAAAAGGAATTCTAAGAAAAAGGAGGAAAGGAAGAAATGTATTCTAAGCATAGGGAGGAGCAGAAAATAGCCTTTGCAAAGGACTAGAGCTAGGAGATAGACTATCCGGTCCAGTACAAGGAACAGGAAATAAGCCGATTTATCTGGAATATAGAGTGTGGGAAGGAAGTAATGTATGGATAGGCTCTTTGTCCTACAAGGAGTCAGTCTGTTGACCAATAATGATTTCTTAGGCATTTCCCAGGTCACTGAGACAACAGGGTGTTGACACTGGAGCTCAAACTAGCAATTTAGAGCCTGGAGTAACCTTTACAAACCACATCTGTGTCAAGGAGGAGCATGAATTGTGATATCAAATCTGCTTTTAAAAAGACAGATCTACTTGAGGGGAGGAAAGCCGAGACTGTAAGGTTCATGATAAAGACACTTTCTCTTGGGGGAGTGGGGACCAGGCTGGGGAGGGGAAGAGTTTGCTTGAGAGACAGTTGCTGGGAGGGGGAAATGAGGAGCACACACCATTGGTAACTTTCTATCTTGACTCATTCTTACTGACCCTTACTAGGTGCAGGTGTTTGTACTTGCTTAGGGATTGAGGAGGTTTAATCTAGAGAAAAACAGACAAGGGAGGGATGACAACTGTTTAATTGGGAAGGCATAAGAGTTGTCATCAAGTATTTGAAAAGATGTCTCCTGGAAGAGGAATTAACCTTATTCTGCTTGGCCCCGCACATCTGGATGAGTAGTAATGAATGAAAGGCATACAGAAGCAGATTTAGATTTGAGGTCAAGATGGCCTTCCTACAACTAGGGAGCCCAGTGATTCAAGTGATGGACTCGGACTTTGGAGCACTTGAGTTCAAAACCTGCCTCATGCACTTAACTGGCTGTATGACCCTATAGAAGTCAATTATCCTCCCTCAGTCTCAGTTTGCTCATCTATAAAATGGGTATGAAAATAGCTCCTACCGCTTAGGGTTGCCATGAGGACCAAATGCATAAAGCGCTATATAAACGTGATAACATTGCCATCCTCAGCAATCAGAGCCATCCAAAATGAAATGTCTCAAGAGATGGTGGGTTCCTCTCACTGGCCAGCTTCAAGAAAATTCTGAATGATCACTCCATGGGTGTGTTGGAGGGAGAATTCCTTTTCATATATGGATGGAACCAGATGGCTGAGTTCTTTCCAATTTTGAAATTCTGTGATTCTTTGATTTGGGTTTTGAATGTCAGTGGCTATTGGGGTCATCTAACTTTTTGTTCCCAGGGGCAAAATTCCATTTGCTTCAGTCTACTTCTGGATCTGACTGACAGATTTAATTGAATGGAAGCTTCTTAACCTCCAATCCCCTGCACCCCTCCTCCCCCCACATCTCCCCCACCTACAACAGGCAGTGAGTGGGCAGTGGATAGAATGCTGGGCCTGGAGTCAGGGAGACTCATCTTTATGAGTTCAAATCTAGCTGTGTGACCCTGGACAACTCACTTTACCCTGTCAGCCTTAGTTTCATCTGTAAAATGAACTGGAGAAAGAAATGGCAAAGCACTCCAGTATCTTTGCCAAGAAAACTCTGTCGAGTTGGCCAGACTGAAGTAGCAAAAACAACAACAAAGCCCCTAGAAGCATATCTAGTACTTAAAGGGTACTTAAAAATTGCTTCATGCTTGATTAAGACTTAATAATAGCACAGCCAATTTTAGTTGGACCTAGAGGCTTTGGTTCTCTACATGGGATATTTTGAACTTAGTTGTGTGATACTGATAACACAAGGATTTAGGACATTTGGAAATGGTTTACATCTGTAGCCAAATGTGTTTGCTGATTTAGATGAACATTCAAGCTAGTATTTCCTTCTTCCAACCTGACCTGCTTTTATGTTCCTTCTTTCTGGGGCAGCATGGTGCAATGAAAAGAGAGGGGTTTGTATTCAGGAGACCTGGGTTCAAATCTTTGTTATATGTCCTCTGGTTTTCTCATCTATAGCATAGTCCAGTTGGATGAAACAACCTCTTAGAACCTTCCCAGCTCCAAATCTCTGATACTATACTGGGGCAAATCAGTGTACTATATCAACTCTACAACTTTGTCTAGGAACAAATGAATCAACTTGATAAGGAAAGGAACATCTGTGTGGGCTGAGTATTTGAGGAAGTAAGCTTGGTAGGAAGAGGAGTAAGCTGTGCAGAAATGGTCAACGGAGCTGAGACAAAGGCTGTTAACTTGCTTTTACTTAGTGAGACAAGGCTTCTTGGAGGTAGGATCTTACAATCTCTTTGAAGGCTGCTGAGGGATGGGTCATGGTGACATTCTTTTGATGTGTCAAGTCACATCCACCCCCCTGACTTACATAAGGTATCTGTCGTCTTATCTGGTTAACTCTTTGAGGTAGATAGAGTGGGACCAATGGGATGCAGTGGAAAGTAGACAGAACTTAAGTCAGAGAACCTGTGTCAGTCAAATTCCCACTCTGCCGTTTGTTATTTAGGTGATCTTGGGACACTCACTAACCTTGATTGTCTTGTCTGTAAAGTGAGGAAGCTGGAAAATATGGCCTCTAATTCCTTTCCTGATCTAAATCTTGGGTCCTACAGTTATATAGTGATAAAGGAACTGGGACATCCTCTAGGCCAATCTACTCATTTTACAAATGAGATAACCAAGGCCCTGGGAGATTAAATGTCTGGACCAAGAGCTGGGGTTCAAACCAAGTTCCTCTGATTTCAAAATTAATGTTCTTTCTACTGTATCACCTGCTCTCTAATGGACCCAGAACTATTCAGTTACTTGCACACAGTAGATATACTTAATACATACTCATTGATTGATTTGCCTGAGGTCATACAGTGGCAAAGCCAGGATTGAATTGTTGAATGAGAGAAATGATTATTAATAATGAATGATTTGGGGAGATCCAGAGATCTCTCCCTTTTTCTAATGTTCTCATTTGAAGGCTCAGCCTCTGAAGAACAGGGAAGATACCCCACCCAACCTTACAAGGAATTTAATCTAGGGTGAAACTCTTGACTCATTCTGTTCTACTCAGGCTCAGGTGTGGGATATAGATTCTTTGTCTAGATTTCCCTGAGGCTGGGGTGATTTGGAAGTAAATGCATGTCCCCTAGCTCTTCATTAGAAGAGGTCCATCTCTTATTATAATATTCATTTTCACTTGTTACTTGTTAACAACGCAATAGATTGCCATCCTCAGGAACACCCACCCTTTCAAGGGCATTTAAGCATTGAATGGGTTCCATGATTGGTCTTTGGCATTCGAGAGTGTCACTGATCCATTTTATTGGTAATATGCTAGCATTAGTAATAAAATGATTAATTACCCAGAAACTATGTCTTTTGAGCTTTTTAAATGTCACATAGAGTACCATGATCCTCCCATTTACTTCAGGTTTGTAACCTTAGGACCATCTGTGATTTTACTTCATCTCCCATCTATAATAATTTCCCAAATCTTCTAGAGTCTACTGCAACAATATCTTTCTCCACCATCATTTCTTGCCTGGACTATTGCAATAGCTTCATGATTTGTCTCCTTGACTTCAACCTCCCCCCTAATTGAGTCCTTCCTTCATACTGCAGCCTAAACAGTCTTCCTAGTGATGACACTTGACATTTATATAGCACTTGAAGGTTTCCAAAATGATTTGTGTATAATATCTCATTTAGTCTATATATAGACCCTATGAAATATTACTAGCCCCATTTTACAGATGAAGAAACTAAGTCTAAAAGAGATTGCCAATGATAATATAACCATTAAGCATACAAAGGCAGAATTCAACATTGCATCTTCCTGATCCCAAGCTAGCTCTCTATCCATTATACTTAGTTGCCTCTCAATATAATGTCTGATCACATCATTCCCCTGCTCAAAAAAACATCGGTTGCTCTCTACTGCTCCTAGGATAAAAATTCAAATTTCACAGATGGATGTTGAAGCCATGCTCCAACTTGACTCCGATCTACTCTTTTGGCTTTGTTTCACATTTATCCCCTTTACATGCTTTAAGTTCCAGCCAGATTGGACTCAGATTTGACATTTTTTTGCTAGCTAACCTCTGTAAATCCACACAATCTGAAATCCATACCTGAAATATTCTCCTTTTTTGACTGCCTTTTGGAATCCACATCATAGGTTTCACCCCATCCATGAGATCTTCTCTGCCTCCCCAGTCCATCCCAAATTGAAAAGTCTTTTTCACCTCAAATGTTCCAAGAACAATTTGTCTGCATTTCCCCATCTTTGTCCCCATCATATCACCACAAACACAATAGAATGTAAGTTTCTTGAGGAAAGGATCTGTTTTATTTTTGTCTATGTATCTTCAGCACCACACACATCATCAAAGAAAGGCAGTGGTCTGGTCTTGTAATCTGAATGAGGTAATCATGGGATCTTAGATCCAGAGCTAAAAAGCACCTTCAAAGGTATCTCATCCAATCCTCTAGATGAGAGGGAGGAAGAAACTGAGGGCCAAAAGCTGAGTGATTTGCTCATAGTCTATAGGTATCAAGCAGCAAAAGGTGAGATTTGAACCCACCTCCTCTGACTCCAGAACCCACCACTGTGACTCTTTTTACTGTATCATGTAGCCTTTCTCATACTAGCATGATACCAGAGTGATGTCAAGAGGTCTAGAGGGAGATCTCTGAACACTTAAATGGACCTTCCAGGAAGGATCTATGGAAGGCTATAGACAAGAGTGACCAGGATGACAAGGTGTGAATAGCTTTCATCAGAATGATGGAAGGAAAGCCAACATCAATGTGGTGAGATGGTGATGATGAAGATCATGATGATAATGATTGTGGTGGTGGTGGCAGTGGTGATAATTAGATAATTATATAGTCCTTTAACATTTGTGAAGACCTTAACAAATATTACTTCACTGACCCCCACAAAACTTCCCTAAAGTAGGTTATATTATTCTCACTTTACAGATGGGAAAATGGAGTCTGGCATAAGTTAAGTGACTTGCTCAGAGTGATCCAGCTCACAAGTTTCTGAGGCAAGATACAAATTCAGCCCTTCCTCACCGCAAATCTGCCACTCTACCCACCATTCTAGCTAGATAGCCTAAAGATTATACTTTCATTGCATTTAATAAATACACATAGTAGGAACTTAATAAATGTTTGTAACTGAAGAATGATGTACTAAAAGACCTCTAGCACCTAGCATATTTCATCCAGAGCAGACACTGAACAAATGCTTATTGCATAGAAATGAATTGAAGTTTCTATTTCCTGCCTTTTAGTCTTGTAGCCTTTCTCTTATATCATGATGCTGGTCAATGCTCCTTAATCAGACTGTAAGATTCTCCAGGGCAGGAAATGTGATTTTTAAATTTTTTTTCTTTTGGCTAGATACATATTTCATTGAAGGATAATAGGATTTGCTTAATATCTTAAATGTACAAAGTACAAATTGTTCTTGTTATTGCTGGATTACTTCAGTCCTGTCTGACTCTTCATGACCCCATTTGGAGTGTTCTTAGCAAAGATACTGGAGTGGTTTGCCATTCCCTTCTCCAGCTCATTTTACAAATGAAGAAACTGAGGCAAGAAACTGTGTGACTAGCCCAGGGTCACACAGCTAGTAAATGTCTGAGACCAGATTTGAATTTGGGAAGATGAGTTTTCCTGATTCCAAATTCAGAGCTCTATCCACTGCACCAATGAGTTTCACCAATAACCCGAATGGAACTTATCAAACTTAAGAATCCGAAAGTTCCAGACATCTTTTCTATTGCAGTCCATATTCCATTTCTTTTTCCTCCCTTTAATGTATAATTCAGTACTAAATACATTGTAGCTACCAAATTAAAACTTGAAACTAAATTATAGTGTTTTTATTTTTCTTCTTATAGCTATGGTTTTCAGGGTCCAGCTCCAGGGAGTTAAGTGAAAGCTTAGACTTTCAAGCTAAGAAGGGGACTAGAGGGGCCAGATAAGGATCTGAATGGAGCTGGAACAGCCTAGGCTGACTCAGCCCTGATAAAAACTGCAGTCCAGAAATCAATGGGGCTTTTTTCCCCCACTGTTGCTATTATCCAACAAAGAAAATTTTCAAAAATAAATCACTTAGTGGCATAAAATCAGATTAAGCAGATAAGCTGGCTTTGCTGACTTCTTAGTGGAAGAGTGGGGGGTGGGAGAGCGAGGAGAAGAGATGAGAGAGAATTTGCATCTTAATGAGCTTCATTCTCCTCTTTTTTATTTAAGCTAGGGAAAATGCTCCTCAGATCATTTAGTAGACGAGGTGCAGCAACACTCATATTCAGGCTCTTAGAGAAGAGGTTACCATGATTCTCCACTCCTGACCTCTGCAATGAGGCTTATTCAGCACTTATAAAATATAGGAAATAGAAGTTGGTATTCCTGACTCCAAGGTCAAGCATTCATCTACCATACCTTTCACTTAAATAGCACTCCAAAGATGCTCTGATGTACCGTAAGATAGAGACCATCTCTGTCAACATGAGAGGATTCTCTTTTGCCCATTGGGACCCAGAATGGCATAAAGGTTAGAATGATGGAGTTTGGATCAGGAGGACTTAGGTTCAAATCCTCATCCAATGCTAGGAATGTGATCTTGATGAAGTCCCTTACTGTCATTAAACCTTCCTTTCCTTGTCTGTGAACATGGAGTGAAAACACCTAGAGCGTTTAGCTCTTAAAACTGTGAGATACAGATGTATAGTGGTCTGAAAATTTTAGAGTTCTGTTTAAGTGCTGCTGTTGCTTGTCTTTCTCCAAGAGGACCATGACATCATAGAGGGGATGCCATGATGTGTAAGTGAATTGGATGTAAGTGAGGCAGGGCTGTGCAAAGTCACCAGCCTCATTTTTTTCTCCAGAGCCATTTGAGTTCAGTGGCCAGATACAGATCAGTATAACTGGGAGGTGAACCTGGATGCAGTGGGAAATATTGACCTATTTAAATGAAGGTCTTTAACAGGTCTCAGTTTCACTGAGGCAATGCCCATTTGGAGATTAAGTCTAGGTAAGAAATGAGGCAGAGAATGGCCTCTGTGAGAGGCATGGTGGATGGAAGGCTGACCTGGGAGTCAGGAAGACCTTGGATCATGTTCTGTGTCCGATTCCTACTATTTATAGGAGCATAGATTTAGAGCTGGAAGGGATTTTGGAGCCTATTAAGTCTTCCTTTCTACAGGGGCATTTAAGTCATCCATTTTACGGAGGAGAAAACAGAAGCTCATAGAATTTAAGTGACTTACCCCCAGATGAATAAGTAATAAATGTCAGTGTCATGAGTAGGATTCCAAACCAGAGTCTCTGATTCTACAGGCAGGGCTCTTTCCTCTGTATCATACAGCATAGGTATCTTCCATTGCCTCTTGGATGTGCCCCTTCCTCATTTGGCTCAGCATCCATGCCTGACTCAGAATGGTACCTCTTTTTCCTCAGAACCCCAAAAATGTTTCGGAGAAATTCCTTTCAATATCTAAAAGCTCTTTTTTTTACACTGAACCTTGCAAATCAATGGTGTTAACCTCAAATAGAAATAGGTTGACATCTCTGTTGTCAATAACCACCCACTTAGCCTGGTCCTTAGAGTTAAACAATGAATGAGTTTCTCAGTCTATTCTATTCATTGACCTTCATTGGGTTGGGCAAGTGACGATTTTTTATACAGTTTCCTTGGTCTCTCTCCTGATGATCCAGGCATCTGGTGACACACTCCTATTCCTCCCCCACTCCCACAGCGTTCTCGTCTTGGACCCTTGGTGACAAAGGACACTAGCTAGGAAGAAGGGTCCCTGAGATAATGACAAACTATAAGTACTTTAAATGCACTGTTAGTCAATGGAGGGAGACATTGCTCTGTGGTGGAGAAACAGAAAGAGATAAAAAGAGACAGAGACAGAGACTGACAGGCAGAGACAGAGAACATAGGACACTGGCATAATATTGGAGAAATCCGTCTATATGCAACTTAGAAATGTACTATTTTAGTGAGTTATTACTTTTGACTATGAGAGGCAGCATTTCCCTGCGGGGTCCTATTCTGGGTTCCTGGACTCTCAAATCATACTGCCTCATCCTCAGCTTCCCTCAGCACTTGGGACCTTGTCCCCTTGGAACACAAACTACCCTGAAGTCTTCTCAACCTGGAACATTACTCAACAGTTCCTTACTGTGACAGGGTCAGGCTAGTCTTCATTCATGTTCCTAGCTTCTGGACCTCCAAACAATGCTTTTATGCCAAGCACCATCCATCCATCTGTCTGTCCATCCCTCCGTTCGTCTGTCTGTCACTTTGCATTTGCTCTGCATATAGCTATTCATTTAATTATTGATTCTCATTAGACTGTGAGCTCCTTGAGAGAAGAAAATTTATGGTGGGTTTTTTTTTTTCATTTTCTTTACATCCTTAGGGTTTAGCACAGGGTCGAGAAAATAGTAAGTGCTTAATAAATGCTTGTTGATTGACTGACAGCATCTTTTTATAGACTTATTAACTTCTTTTCTTTTTGTGTTCTCTGTCTCTCTCTCGCTCTCCTCTTGTGTCAAACAGCCACCTTCCTGCCCTTTGGATTTCTGACAGTTATATCCACTTGACATTCTCTTGGAGTCATGAACAAGTCTTTTTCTGTGTCTTTCATCATGTTGACTTCTCCTCTTCTGGGAGATTACCATCTGGCCTGGTCAGTTCACCCTCCATCCCCTTGGTCCATTCCTGTATGTTTGCTTGTTTCTTTAATACCTCAATTGGATCTTATTAAAGGTTAGCCTTTCCTCCATTTTAATCACATACTACAATAGAGCTCAAAAAGGATGACTTCAGAGCACTTAACAGTCATGGCCTTGTCAGTTTCATTTAATGCCTACCTTGGCCCATCATGGGGTTAACCAGTAATTTTCCCTTTCCTGTTTTTCCATTGTGTAGTTTTCTCACCTTTGCTTCCTTCCATAGCATTTATGACAAATCAAAAGGTTTCTCATGATCTCCTCACCTGTCATTGTGCTCTGGGGTTTACAAATTATTATTTTTACTGTCTCCCTCTAGTTCCATCTTCTCCCTCCAGGGCCATGCCACCTCCTCCTGACAATGAATAATGCCCTTTTCACAAACTCAAAGGCACTGAAAAGTAAGAGAGAAGGGAAGAGTCAGTAGCGAGGAATGACTCAGGGAATACAGTCTGGGGGCAGATCTGAGAGATAGAAGAGACCTTGTCAACCACCTAGTCCAACCCATGAATAAAAGGAAACCTGATGATAAAATACCTGACAAGTAGTGGTCCAGCTAGAAGGTGGGAGGGCTGGGACTGAAAACATGAATAAAAGGGATTAACTTTGGCAAGGAGGAAGGATTAAAGGATGAACAGGCACACAGAATCTAGAGGAAAAGGAGGATAGGAACTTCAGGAAGCTCACAGAATCATAGGATCCTGGATCTAGGAAAAGAAAAAACTTAGAAATCATCTAGTTCTTTGTTTGCTAGAAGAGGATCTGAACCTCCTTTCCCTAAAATGGTCATCCAGTCTTGAGTAGTGGCCTTTCAAATAATTGAAGACAGTTGATCACCCTTTGCCTTGGAGAAAGGAAACAAATAAATACTGATATTACTATATGTGTATGTGTATGTATGCATATATACATACATACACGCATGCATATGCATATATAATTATTTGTAAACTTTAACGTTCTATATAAATGCTAGGTAGTAGAGTAAATGCTTAACAGTTTATTTTTTTATTCATGCATTCCTTATTTCATGTGTCCCGCTAAATCTTTTCTTCTTCAGATTGGTCATTCCTAATTCTTTCAGGTGACTCTCATGGCATCAATCAATCAAACAACAAACAAGTCTTAATTAATTAAACTCTTAGCATTTGCCAGTCATTTTGTTAAGTACAGAGGAAACAGAGAAAATGAGGAAATTGCTCCTGCCTTCAAGGACCTTACATTCTACTGTGAGAGACAAGAATATAAATACTTATACATAAAATACCTATGGAGTAGATACAATGTAACATTGGAAGAGACAATAGAATCTAGAGAAAATGGAAAAACCTTTTGCTCCTGTCTCTTCTGCTGGGCCTTAGATGTTCAGCTGGGTCAGGAATTTTAAGAGAAGAGAAAGGAGATCATTTTAGGCACTGGGGACAAACGGTGCAAAAGCTGGTTTTTGGTTTAGGCTACCCTACCCCCAATTACACACATACACACACACACACACACACACACACACACACACACACACACACACACTCACGGGTCTTTGCACCTAGTAGGCGATCAGTAACTGTTTGCTGCTGAATGAATCGCACAGGAACCAGGGCATGTTTCTGGACAGGCTGTAAGGAAAACAGTTGCAGTGAAGATGACAAAAGAATGTCATTCATTCTCTTTCCCGGGGGGTGGGATGACGAGGGAAGTGTTGGGGAATAAGAGGGAGAATGAAAGTGATTGACAGAAGCTGGGGGAGGAAGGGACGTGGGGAGTGGGGTGGGGAGGTGGGAGGGAGCAGTGTAGAGCAGGTTACTTTAGGTGACACCAGCCACAAAAATCTTTTTCTCTCCCAAAGTGACAAAAGGGGACAGTTCTTCCCAGACATCCCACCCCAGTCTCTCTATCCCCTATCCCCAAGGGCTCTCAGCTAAGAAAATACACATTGCATTTGATTGCACAAAAGGTCCCAATCCTTTTATCTCCTATTGCTTTTCATGTTCCCTGGGGCAAGCTTTGCTTAGGGACCATGGCTGGTCTCCAGTGTGTAGCATTTGAATGTTCTAAAGGTTAATAAAGTGAAGGGAGTGGGGGGGGGGGGGGGTGTTTTGTAGAACCTCTTTCTCAATCTAGCCCCTTTCTTAGAATGAGGAATCCCCCTTGCAGGGAAAGCTCAGACTCCTTGGAGTCTGCTTCCCCTTGCTCTGCTCCTATGGAAACAAGGCTGCCTCCTCTGCCTTTGAGTACAGTGACTGTGGGACCCAGGTGGGCTGTGGGGGTGGTCTTAGTGAACTTCTATTAAGGGGAGGTGAATTTTGAGGGGAATTTCTCTCCCTATTTCCCCAGTTCTTCCTCTCCTTACTTTTCCTTTCCCTCTCCCTATTTTATTTCTCCTCCTTCCCCTATATCCCCTTCTCTCCCCTTCACTCTCCTGTCTTTTCTCCCCTCTTTCCTTTCCTCTCATTCTCTTCTACTCCTTCCTCTCAGATAAAGGGATTCTCTTGATCTGGTTCTCTGGGAGGTGGATGAGCTGCTATGGGTCTCCAGGCTGGGGAGGGGCCTCAGGCTCTAGGACCCTCTTCTGCCTGGAGTCGGCATGGAGCCTGAAGCTGGAAGCATGTGGTTCTGCTGTAGTTTCTCAGTCTATTACGTTTATTCTTCCACTTTGGGGTGAATAGATAGAAGACCACTAGGGTACTGTGAATTTCCAAAGGTCAGGAAGGGGAGCTAGCTGAAGTCCCAGTAACTGGAGCCCATGCTGGGATTTGCTGGAAGTCAGACAGTGAGCAGCCAAGCTCTGAATCACCTTTTGGCCCAGCTCGGCAGTGAGAGAGTTGCTGCTGCATGCACCAGCCATCGCATCACATTTGAAAGAAAATGTGGAAGAGGAAACACTAAGTAAAAGCTATTCTAGATCTGATCCCATTCTCTCCAGGTGGTAGAGAGAAAAGTGTGCTCTCAGCTTCTACAGGGGAAATTTTAGTACTTCCCTTCTTTATCTTTGAAGTCAATGTTCCTCTGGAAAAACTAATTGATATTAATTGGGTGAATGGAACTGGGGCTTTATCCAGTAGCAGCTGATGTGAGGAATGGGAGAAACATACCAGATTTGAGGCTGAGCTATCCTGATAGGGTTAAAGGCAGCTACCTCAGGTCTACCACTGAAGGGAGCTGTAGAAATCCTTGCCTGAAAGAGTGAGTCCATTCACTAATGGTTTGGACACTTTGAAAGAGAAACAGATCAAGTCAACTATTCCACAATGAGGCTTTCCCAGTTGCTGAAATGTACCCAGTCCAGATTTCTTCCATCTCTGTATTACGCCTTGGTCCCTTGCCACTCTACCTTCCACCACCGGACCAATCCTCTGTTCTAAGAATTGCAATGTTTAGGCAATGTTTATTCTACCAAAAGAAGTCCAGAGCCCTGAACTTTCAATTTCAGGATTATAAGGAAGACCCCCAAGATCAGCACTGTCTAGTAAGTCTTTTTTTTTCTCCAACTAGAATAGAATTCAGGAAAACCACAGTCCAGAAATGTTTCTTTGCCCCACTGTGTGCATTTGCCATGAGGTTGCCACCAGTACCTGCACTCCCAGGATCTTTCTGCAGAAAAGAGAAAAGAAGGGAGAAAACATAGCTTCTCTGCTTCCTTTTATATTTTGGCTAGTACAAAATAGATGGATCTTCCCATGAATATATCTTAGCACCAAGATCCCAGACCAATCAATCTATCTTGGGGGTAGTGATCATCAGTGAAACCAAGAGGCAAGGGGTAGTACCAACCTAGCCAATTCATCTTGGGGACAGCACTAGTCATATTTAACACCACTAGTGTTTAGTATTTAATTGGATTGAGTAAACCCACCTTGAAGGCTAGCTCCTTAAGAGCAGGGACTATACTGTTTTTCGTTTCAGTATTCCCAGGTCTTAGCAAAATGTCTTTCACATAGTAGGCACTTGATCAACTATTTCTTAAATTAAATCTATAGACCAGATTTCTTAATCTGCTCTCCTCAACTTGAGACCCTCTAGCAGTTAACAATAAAGCATGCAAACTGGAGGTTTTCCTGTTTAATGCCCAGGCCAGGAACAGCCTTTTAAAGTACACAGTCCTCTGTGGGATGTGACTTCAGAACATGTTTGAAAACAAACTGTTACCCTTCTGAGATACAAAACGCCACCACCGGTAGTAGGTGACACATCCATTCTGGTAACAAAATGCCCCCCAGTCCCCCATCCCATTGTTTGTGCTTTGAGTCCTTTTCATGGTAGGAGAAATGAGTTTGTGTTGAGCTGCTCACATCTTATGCTCAGTCAACCAAAACATGGCTTCATTCCTCTCCAGATTGTGTTCCTGACTCTAATGATTTTGCTGTCAAAACTCAGTTGCCTTCCCACTCTGGAACCTTCCTCAGGGTCTGGTGCCTTCTCACCTGGAGACATCCCTTTGCCATGCCAGCCCCTCCCCCCTCATTGGCCCTTTCAGGGCCTCTATTTTGGGAGCAGCCATGCTTCCCTTCCCTTCTGACTTGGATGACTTTGCCATCATGTCCTCACAGGGGTACTCCTTATCATCCAACCCAACCCCTCCACTGCCCAGCTCCTTTTCATGATCTGTCTTTCTCCATTAGAGTGTCAACTCCTTGAGGTCAGGAACTGTCTTCTATTTTATATGTAGCCTCAGCACTTAACACGGTGCCTAGAAGATAACCTAACATGCATAAAAGTGCACAAAATGCTTGTTGCCTACCTATGTAAAAAACATTAAGTACTTACTTTGTGCTAGGCACCACAGACATAAAGACCAATATGAAGTGTATCTTGTTCTCAAGGAGGTTATATTCCATTAGGGAAGAAAATATTTTCATTTAGAAAACATATGGGGCAGCTAGGTGGCACAATGTATGGAATACTGGCCCTGGAACCAGGAGAACTTGAGTTCAAATCCAGTTTCGGACATTAGCTGTACGATCTTGGGAAAGTCATTTAACACCCACAGGCTAAAAAAAGAAAGATAGGTGCTTTTTCTTTCTTGTGCCTGTATGCTGTGACTATAGAAAAGAGATGTTGAAGTGATTCACCTGGTGCTGTGACTTGCAGAGTCTAAATAGAACAATCTGTGGCCATTCTAGGCTTAGAATGGGATAAGATGACCACATAGCACACATATACCTATGCACACACACACATACATACAAACACACATGTACCACATATATACAAAGATACATACTCATATATACTTTGTGATGACCTTTGTATTCAAAGCCAAGTTTCAATCCAAATAGTTCTCATTGCTAGTTCTGCTGTTTAGCTTAGGATTTTGAGCTATATAGAACCTTAGAGACATTCTAGTCCAATCCCCTTATTTCAAAAATGAGGAAACTGAAACTCAGAGGGGTTTTGCTTATGAGATTCACAGATAACATGAGACTGGCAAGGGTTAGTTAACACACTAGATGACAAAAAAAGAACATTGGGTCAAATTTAATAAGATAAAATGTAAAAAAAGATAAATATAAAATCTTTAACTTTGCAGATACAAAGCAGGAGAGGTATAACTAGAAAATAGCACAATAGACATAGGGGTTTTACTGGACAACAGACTCAAGATGAGACAACAAAGTGAGGTAGTGTTCAAGAGAGCTGATGTGACCTTAGGTTGCATTAAGAGAGGAAGTGTCTAGGACTAGGGAGGTGATAGCCTCCCTGAGTCAAACTGTCTGAAGTACTGTGTTCAGTTCTGGGTACCAAGGTTTAAGAAGGCCATATGTATGCTGGGTAATGTCCAGAGGAGGGTGATCAGAATGGTAAACAACCTTGAATTCATGCCATATAGGTTGAACCAATGAGTGATATTTAGCTCGGGGACAAGAAGATTTATTGACCACATGATACTTGCCTTCAAGTATTTGAAGGGCTACTATTTGAAATAGGGATAGAGTCATTCCACTTGACCCCAAAGGGGCAGAAGGAGGAGTTTTGAATGGAAGCATCAAAGAAGCAAATTTATGCTGTAAATAAGGGGGAAAATTCCCTACTAATGAGAACTACCCTAAAGTAGAATGGACTGCCTTGGGAGGTGGTGGAGATCTCCTTATTAGACACCTTCAAACAGAGATTACACAATCATTTGTCAGGTATTCAGTTCATTAAGCTGGCTAAGCAGCCAAGAAGCATTTATTAAACACCTCTTATGCACAAGGCACTGTCTGAGATGCTGGGGATACAAATATGAAATAGATACAATCTCTTCCCACAAGGAACTTAGATAAATAAAAGATATATCCCAAACAGACACAAAGTCATTGGAGAAGAGGACCCACTAATAACTAGGAAAATCAGGAAAGATGAAAGAAATGGCCCTTGAGCTGAGTGTACAAGGTAACTTGAAATTATAAGAAATGCAGAAGAGAAGAGAGAACATTTCTGGAAAGGGGAGCAGCCTATGTGACTTGCAAGGTAGTTGTGCCTTTGATATGGAAGTTAAGAAGGGAGGCCATTTTTTTGTTTGTTTTTGAAGGGGAAGAGTATATGCTGAGTGCTGAGTTTGAGAGATCAGTGAGACAGCCAGTGGAGCTGTCCAGCAGTCTATTGCTGATGTGGGACTGAAACTCAGGTACATTGAGGGCTAAGGTTCTCGTTCATTTTCAGGGTAGGTTAGATGATCTCTATGGACTTTTCTAATTCTATGGTTCTATGGACCATGGATGTAGAGCTGAAAGGGGCCATATTCCTTTTCAGATAAGGAAATTAAGGCCTAGAGAAGTTAAATGATTTATCCAAAGTGGGATCAGAATGCAAACCAAAGCACTGATCATAGCATAACAGATTTTGATTTGGAAGGGACCTTAGAGGTCATCTAATTCATCCTCCTCATTTTACAGATGAGTAAACTGAGAATCAAGGAAGCAAAATGCCTTGGTGAAGGTCACAAATATAGTAAGTGGCACAGACTAGATTTGAACCTAGGTCATTTTAGTTCAGGGGCAGTTAGGTGGCACAGTACATAGAATGCCAGACCTGGAGTCAGGACAACTCATCTTCATGAGTTCAAATACAGTCTCAAACATTTATTTTCTGTGTGACCCTAGGCAAATCATTTAACCATGTTTGCTTCAGTTTCCTCATCTGTAAAATGAGTTGGAGAAGGAAATGACAAAACCCCTTCCGTATCTTTGCCAAGAAAACCCCAATGGGATCATGAAGAGTTGGCCATGACAAAAAAAAACCCAACAACAATAACTTTATTTTAAAAATCTATTTTTTTCATTCATGATCACACAGGTTATAAGTCTAGCCAGGTTAGTCTGAGACTAATTTTTAGTGGTTCATATCTCAAAATACTTAATCAACTTGTTTTTATTATTGCCATTATTACCATCAATGTCATCATATTAAAGTCATATGGAAATAGGGTAAGGTACATATTATCCCTGTTCTGTTCTGCTGGATTTGAATGTGCAGAGTGAGCCTTCAGAGGTTATCTAGCTGTGCAGAATATTAAATGTAAAATAATAATAGCAATGTAATGCCATGTCCCCAAAATGTTTCTCTTTGAACTCCCTAGAAAAAGAGAATGATTAATGAAAACCTAACTCATAACATTAGTAGAAATTATGAATGAATGGACATCTATTAAGTACTATTGCAAAGTTCCTTACTAAATGCCAGGAATTCAAATTGGTCGATTATTGTCTTTCATTCTTGAAAAAGACCAAAATGACAAGACTCTGTTGGTGTCAAGATACAGGGTGTCCAAGTGTGGCTGATCAGATGAACATGAGCTCAGAAGGCTCTACCATAGGGAATCCAAATAGAAAAAGTAAGACAAGTCTTGCTCTCAAAGAGTTCACAGTTTGATATGAGGGGTGATGTGTACTGGAGGGTTCAACTTAGGATAATAAAAAGGGGGAAGAAATATGTCTACAAAGCATTTGATCTTGGGAGGAGGGAAACACTCGGCGTCCAAATGTCCTAGATGACACAGAAAATGACATGCCCCCAGGTGATGATCCAGAGGGAAATATATACTGACCCACAATGACAAAGTTAGGCCAGTCACTGGATGGAGCAGCTTAGCCTCCCCCAGGTTCTTCATGGGCTTTGTGGCTCTATCCAAGCAAAGATATGTTATCCCTTAAGAACATCTTGCTTGCTGCTAATCTGCCTCATTTAGGCAATGTATTATCTCAAATGATTCTCACAACACCTCTGCAAAGTAATCAAGTCAATGGCATGGAGTGAAAGGAGCACCTTGGCTCAAGTTAGAGGTCCTGAGATGGAATCCCCACTGAGCTATTTCTTGCTTTTTTCTTCCAATTTTTTTTAGCAATTTTATTTAAAGTTTTGAGTTCCAAATTCTATTCCTCCCTCCCTCCCCCCTTCCTCCGTGAGACTGTAAGCAAGCAGATATAGGTTACACATCTGCAATCATGTAAAACATTAATATTTCCACTGAGCTATTTCTTACAGGCATCATTTTAGGCAAGATACTCCCCCCTCTCTCAGTCTTAGTGTCCTCATCTGTAAAATGAGAGGGTCAGGTGATATGGATTTATAATACTTCTCCAAACTCTAAATCAAATTTTTATGAGCTCAGTATGGGCCTCAGTTTACTCCTTAGTAAAAAGATTAGGGTACAGTGGAAAAGATCTCTATGTACAGAGGTAAAGGACCTGGGTTCAAATCCCCACTCTGTCACGTAAAGCTTGTGTTATGCTGAGCATGTCACTCAGTCACTCTGAGCCTAAATTTCCTCAACTGTAAAATGAGGGGATTGGACCCAATGGTCTCTGAAGTCTCTTCTAACTTAAAATAGATGATGCTTTGATCTCTATGGACCTCAGTTTCTCCATCTTTATGATGAGGTAATTGGACTAATTGAATTCTATGGTCCCTTTCAGGTCTAAGTTTTATCCAGAACTTGGTTTCTTCATATGTAAAATAAATTGGATAGAGGAAATGAATTCCATTTTCTCTTCCAGGTCTAAATCTATGAAACGATGACCTCTGGGGGCTACAGTTTTCAGATCTAGAGAAACAATTGGTGACATTTGCTGCTCTCATTCAGGTGTTTCAGGTGTGTCTGATTCTTCATGACCCCATTTGGGGTTTTCTTGCAAAGATGCTGGAGTAGGTTGCTCTTTCCTTTTCCAGCTCATTTTACAGTTGAGAAAACTGAAAAAAGCAAGGTTAAGTGACTGATCAGGGTCACACAGTTGGTAAGTATTGGAAGCTGAATTTGAACTCAGGAAAATGAGTCTTCCTAACTCCAGGCCCTGGTCACTCTATCTTAGTCTAGAACCTTATGACCTCTATGACCTTAGTTTCATCACCTGTAGAATGGATGCATTGGGTTAAATTGATTTAAAATGCCATGATTAGTTTTACTCATCATCATGCTTGAATGCAGATCACAGAGCTGACCCTAGAACCTAAATTCTTGGTGCCCTTTCACTCCTACTGACAGCAGAGGCCTCAGCCCACCAAGCAGCAGCCCAGGAGGGGAGAACCACCGCTCTCTGGCTTTGCTGGTTACTGCCTCTGTTTTGTTGATCTCCCCATTGACGTTGGCACTGGGTCTGGGAACAAGATGAGGGCATCTGAGAGAAGCTGATGCAGCCCTGACCTCTTAGGCTCTGGGGGAGGAGAGAATGGAACCTCCTGGCTCCAACTGCTCAACTTTTGTTCCCTCTTTCCCTTCAGTGAGATGGCTTTTTAATCGGGAGCTCATCTGGAAGCCCTCCCAGAAGGCATCCCCGCCCTTCCTTAGCCTCTCTCTTCTCTCTTTTATTGCTACCATCAGCCCTTCCTCCCTCTGGCTCCATTTGACCTTTAATAAAATGGGGCTTTTGTGTAGAAACACCGGTGAGTTATTGCCAAGCCAGAGGCTCCCGGGGGCTGGCTACCTACCAGGCCTGTGGTCTCATTGCAGCTTGTAAGGCAAAATTACATTTTGATCTACATCCCCCATTTCCATTCTCTGCCACCAAGCTTTGGAGACAAAAGGAAGAAAAGCATGTTTTCTTTTCCTGTCTCTCTCTCCTCTTTTAATTTTTTTTAAGTCCTTGATTTTGTGTTTCTAGTTTTTTTCTTCTTTCCTCACTTCCCTCTCCTTCATTTTCTGATTAGAGCAGACTCTCAGTACCCAGGTAGATATACTTCCTTGGACCCTTCCAGAACTGTGATCCGGTAGCCCTGTGATTGATGACTCCAGAGGCCAGGGTGAGACATCAGCTAAGAGGTCAGGGGCAGAGCCCTTTGGGGAGCTGCAGAAATGCAGATCAGGGGATCCTTATAGCCTGGGTGTAAAGCTTGAAGTCACCTCAGAGGCCACTTATTTCAACTTGCTATTTTCCAGGAGAGGAAACTGAGGTCCAGAGAGGGTTAAGTGATTTGCCCAAGGTCACATAGGTAGTAAGTGACAGACCCAGGATTTGATCATAAGGTCATAGATGTAGATCTGAGGACTTCAGAGGCCATCTAGTTCACCATTCCTTATTTTCCAGGTGAGGAAACTGAGGCCCAAGGAAAGTTCAGCAACTTGCCTAAAGTCATACAACTAGATGGCTCATGGGGCAGCTAAGTGGCTCAGTGGATAGAGCACTGGGTCTAGCATCAGGAAGACGTAAGTTCAAATCCAGTCTCAGACACTTATTAGCTATGTGACCCTGGGCAACTCACTTAACCTCTGATTGTCTCAATCCACTGGAGAAAGAAATGATAAACCGCTCTACCCAAGAAAAGCCCATGGACAGTATTGGCATGTTATGGTCTGTGAAACTCACAAAGAGTTGAACACTACTGAACAACGACAGGTAGTACCCATTCAAGTGGGATTTGAACCCATTTCCTCTGACTCCAGAATAATAGGACTTTCTCCACCATATCATAATGCATATTATTGACACATAAAGGTAAATTGCCTCATCTATAGAGTACAATTATAACTTGAAGAAAGTCTATTAAGTAGTTGGGAGTAGATGGTTTCACCCTGGAGACCTCTCTCTCAGAGGTGACCAGTCCATGCTTCTTGGGGGCTATTGAGACCAGTCTGATCCTTGGAAAGGAAAGCTAAGGTGAAAGAATTCTGGGGGTGTCAGTCAGTGCCAGCTACACCCCACACTTCTGAAGGACCTCCAGGTGAGGCAAAAGAAAAGCAATCTCTTGAAGAGGTGCTCCCTCCATGTTAACACCCTGTGGTGACAGTGGCATTTACATTCTTGGTAGACATACCTCTGAGGATCTGGAAGTATGGGATGCTTATAAACAAAGTCAAATGAGTAATTCCCTTTTTTGCAGAATAATCAATAAACTCAATGGGAGATGATTCTCTGGGAATGGGAGAGGGGAGGAAAAGAGCTGTAATGGAAGAGGATCTAAAAACAAAATAGGAAGAGGATTATAGTAATCATGAGGAGAAAGGAGAGAAGGGAAAAGGGATGAAGGAAGAGAAGAAAGAATGAAAAGGAAGACAAGGAGAATGAGGAGAAAAAGGAGAAAGGGGAGAAAGAAATGATAAAGAAGAAGTAGAGGGAGAAATTAAGAAAACAGAAAGCATAAAAAAAATCCAGAAGAGGGTAGTGAGGGAACTATACTTCAATCGTTCAGTTATTTTTCTCATTCATTCATTCATCCATCCAATGGTCATTTCTTGAGTCTCTAGTGGGAGATGCAAAGATTGCATAGACTTTTAGAGCTACCAAGGGCCATAGGACTTTGAACTTTCTCTAGAATTTCTCTACCTTCAAGGAGAAAAATAATTTCAAACCTAACCCAAGGTAGTGCTTGAGTTTGCTTTAAAGAACTTATTCTGTGGGCAGCTTGGTGGTGCAATAGATAGAGCAGTCACCCTGGATTCAATAGGACCTGAGTTCAAAACCAGCCTCAGAAACTTACTAGCTTTGTGACCCTGGACAAGTCAACCCCAAATTCCTCAAAAAACAACACAACTCAGTCCATCAACAAGCATTCAGCTAGCATCTGCTCTGTGCACTATCCTAGATAAAAGGGCTGCAAAGACAAAGAAGAATATAGAGATTTTAAGGGGTAGAAGTGAAGGGGTTCATGCCAGACACAGGGAACCACAAAGAAAGGTAATAATAATAGTTGTTGAAATTTCTATACTGCTTCAAAATGTGCAAAATGCTCCTCAAGGATTATCTCATTTGAGTTTCACAGTATCTTGTATGTGATGGAGGAGGGGAGGAGACACCAGAGATATTCTTCCTTTTTGCAGTTGAGGAAACTGAATCACAGAGAGGCTATGTGCCTTGTGAATGATCACATTGTAAGTGTTGAAGGTAGGTTTAGAACCCAGGTCTTCCTGACTCCATGTCTGGTGCTCTATGTAGTGTTCAAAATGTCATAATTTCACACACTCAATATAGCTCTAGTTCAGCATGCAAGGAATAACCCATCTCTGAAACTTACCACCCATGTGTCCTTGAACAGTTTCTCCAACCATAAATGAGGGGGTGGAATTCAATGGCTCCTGAGGTCCCTTCTAGCTCTAAGTCTATGCTTCTATTGATGATCCACAGCCTGTAGCTGGAGCAATCTCTCTACAATCTCTTTCTACCCTGGATGTAGGCTAGATGAAGAGATTTCCAGTCAGCTTCTCTAGCCTGATCCATCAGGATTCCCCTCTTTCCACACCTCTAAGGCCCAGAAGGGATTAGCCCTATTTGCGTATCAAACAAAATCAGACTACAGGGAAGGCAGTTCAGAGCCAGCCCAGAGCCTATAACTGTAGACCACCATTTCCTAGTCTGGTCCCAAATTTTCTAGACATGCTTGTGTCAGGAGATGATATTACTGAATGGAGAGATTGGTGGTGTGGAAGGTAGTTAGGAAGAGCCCTGTAATGGCTATCTGTTGCTCATTAAGCCTCACCTAACTAGTGAGAGACATGTGGGATAGTAAAGAGACCATGGCAGCGACAGGATCAGACCTGGAGTTTAGGGAAGTCCTCTACCTTAGCTAAATCAACTCATTCACTACAGGACATAAGATGGGCAGCCACATGATGCAGTGGATAGAGAGCTGACCCTGGAGTCAGGAAGCTCTGAGTTTAAATATAACCTCACACACTTACTAGCTGTGTGACCCTGAGCAAGTCACTTAACCCTATTTGCCTCAGTTTCCTCATCTGGCAAATGAATTGGAGAAGGAAATGTCACACTACTCCAGTATCTTTGTGAGGAAAACCCCAAATGGGGTCAGGAAGATTGAGATGTGACTGAAACTGACTGAACAACAACATGAGACAGAGGGTTTCCCAGCAATGGTTCTGGAGTCACTCCATTTCCTCTGAATTTCTAATTCCAGCTCTCTGTGACCTTAGATAAGTAATTTAAGCTCCTTTAGGCTCAGTTGTCCCATCTTTAAAATGAGAGCCTTAGACTAAATAATCTTAAGGCCTTTTCCTATTTTAAAATCCTGTGGTCCCATAAATGACTTTGCAAAAGAGATGGTTTTTCACTTAGGTACCTGACTGCCAAGAGGAAGAAACAGCAGAGATGGATGGACCGTAGAAGAAGGAGGGAGGGAACAGGAAAGGAGATACCTGGATGCATTAAAAAAGATCATGACAAGGAGTTATTTTTCATTGTCCCCCTTGATAACTAAACAATTTCAGAGGAGTGAGGGGAGGGATGATGGAGCATAGACTGGGACCTGGCCTAGGATGCTGGGAGATGAGTGATCCCTTTGGCATACAAGCATCTGGGAGCTCACCCTGGGGCAGCTTTGACCACTGGATCCTTCCTAACTGTTCACATTTGGGGAAGGTTGTCTTTTCAGAGCATTCATTTCTGTTTTGAACAGAGCATTGCTCTTGGAGCTGGAGGACTTGGATTCTAGCCCCAGCTCCACCCCCTCTATGAGGGTGCTCCTAGTTCTAGGGATGGAAGGGCTATCAGACACCATCTAGTTTAAGTCTGTTCTTTTACAGGGGAGGAAACTGAGGCTTGGAGAACTCATAGGCAACTAGGTCCAGGGAAGTCACAAAATGATAGACCTAGTGGTGGAAGGGATTTTGAAGGTCACCTTGTCCAACCCCATTATTTTACAGAGGAAGCAAATGAGGTCCAGAGAGGCTGTCATAGAATCCTAATTCTAGAACTGGAAGGGACCTCAGGGGCCACCTAGATGTATCCCCTAATTTTACAAAAGAATAAACTGAGGTCCAAGGAATTGAAGTAACTTGCCCAAGGTTAGTTCATAAACATTCAAGTGCCAGGCATTGTGCTAAATACTGGAGATACAAATGAAAATAAAAACAAAGTTCCTGCCCTCAAGAAGCTTACATTCTAATGGGGGAGACAATACACAAAAGGGAACTGAAAAGGGGGTTGGGGGAGAGAAGTTACTTGACTCAAATTCTACTCAACCTTCTCTCCCCCTCTTTTATAGGGGAAGTCCTCAGACTTCCAGGGTGTGCTGGGAACAGCTCCCACCAGCTCTCAAGAACCAATCTTAATTTTTCTGTGTGAGCAGTTATACATCAGAAGAGTTCCAAAGAAGCCGAAATCATCATATGGGCATAATTAAAAAGTGGCTAAGCTGGGCTTCAAATACAGGTCCTCTAACTCCAAATTCAGCATTATTTCCCCCATTTCATTTTGAGTGAACTGAGATAAGTCACTTCCCTTTTCTGGGTCTCAGTTTTGTCCTCTGACAAATGAGTACTACATGACTTCTAAATGAGAACTAGATATTTTCTGACATTGTATGATACCTAGACTCTAGGCTTTCAGTTTCACTTCAGCTGCCCAAATCATCTCCCTAAAGCATGAATCCAATCATGTCATTGAGGTTCTTGCCTCCAAAGCCTCAATGTTTCTATCTGGTCTCTGGGATACAATATAAGCTCCTTTATTTAGCATCTGAAGCCCTTCAAACTCAGATTCCAGCCTCCACTTCCAGGTTTATTTCATTTTATTTTCCACCCCCAACACACTCCATTCTAGTCAAACTGTCCTAGTTACTGTTTTCTGAACTTTCAGTTCCATATCTCACTACTGACTCCCTACCTGGAATGCCTTCCCTCCTCACCTCCATCTCTTGGAATCCTCAGGTTTCTTTAAGGAGCAATTTGCACCATCTCCTATATGAAGATTTCCCGGCTCTCCTCTCCCTATTTGTTAATGTTCTCTCTCTCTCTCTCTCTCTCTCTCTCTCTCTCTCTCTCTCTCTGTCTCTCTGTCTCTGTCTCTGTCTCTGTCTCTGTCCTCTCTCTCTCTCTCTCTCTCTCTCTCTCTCTCTCTCTCTCTCGTAATCCCTATTTCTTAATATTCTCTCTCTCTCTCTCTCTCTCTCTCTCTCTCTCTCTCTCTCTCTCTCTCTCTCTCTCTGTCTCCCTCTCTCTCTGTCTCTCTCTCTCTCTCTGTCTCTCTCTCTCTCTGTCTCTCTCTCTCTGTCTCTCTCTCTCTCTCTGTCTCTCTCTGTCTCTCTCTGTCTCTCTCTGTCTCTCTGTCTCTCTCTCTCTCTCTCTCTCTCTCTCCCCCTCATAATCACTTTGTATTTTCTTATATGGTTTCATGTTTTATTCCCTAGTAGGATGTAAGCTCCTAGGTAACAGGATTCACTTTGACTTTGCATCCCCAGCACCTAGAGCAGAACCTGGCAGAAAGCAGGTGCTTAAGAAATGCTTCTTGGACTGAATTAGAATCTGGGAGTCTATAAATACCACTCTATAATACAGTAGTTAAGAGAAACTGACTTAACGATCTAGCAGACATTTATTCTCTTGGTTTTATTGAAGGAGATTGGTCTTAATTGACATTTAAACCTGATTTTGCCTCTAGAAAAATGTTGAGAGATGATGGCAAATCCCCTGCAATATGACTTGCCATGAGACTTGTATATTCCTAGGGAGGCCACCCAGTCTAGAACTGGGAAACACCTGGACTCCTGGTCACTCTTACATTCAACTGAGTTGACAGAAGCCTCTCACATGTTAGTCTATTTTGTTGCATGTTTTCTTCTGGTGGTCTTGTGTGGTTAAACTCCATGGGGCTCTTGTATTTCTTTCTTAGACTTCTTTCCTACTCCACTGCCCAGATCCTAGTTTTCATATCCAGTAGGTGTTTAATAAATCAGTCTGAATTTTGGTGTCAGTAGAGACACCAAAGACCACTCAGTTCAACCCAGAGACCTCCTACAATTTGGCCCATCAATGGTCATCTAGCTTCTGCTTAAATCATCTACCTCCTAAAACAGTCCAGTTTCCTCTTGGTTATCTCTAACTGTCAGGAAGTGATATCTTGTTTTCTTCTGGTATCAAGTCTCGATATGTCAATATTCAGCTTCCTCTCTTCACTTCTGGTTCTACCTTCAGGGCTCAAATGGAACAATTCTAAGCCCTTTGTTACTTAGCAGTCCTTCAGATACTTGAAGGTGGCTATATGTGACCTCCTGAATCTTCTTTTCTAAGGATAAAAATCCCAGTTTCTTCAATGGATCCCCAAATCAGGTTTTTTGCCACCCTTTTACTGTTGTTTAGTTGTTTTCAGTTAAGTTTGACTCTTCATGACACTATTTAAGGTTTTCTTGGCAAAGATACTGGAGTGGTTTTCCATGTCCTTCCCCAGCTCATTTTAAGATGAGGAAACTGAGGCAAACTGAGGGTGAAGTGACTTGCCTAGGGTCACACAGCTAGTAAGTATCTGAGAGTGGATTTATACTCAGAACCAAGAGTCTTCCTGACTCCAGACCCAGCACTCTATCCACCACCTACCTGAATGTTTACCATCCTTGTGACTCCCACTGCTTCTTTCTCATCTTATCATAAGATCATAGGTTCATAGATATAGAGATTTTTTTCACTAAAATGTGGTCCCAAAGACTGAACATAGTATTCCAAGTGTGGTCTGATGAAGGCACAATATAATTAGATTATCACATATCTAATTCTGGAATCACTTCACCTCATTTAATGTGTCAGGATTTTAAACCCTAATATTCCTATATGGTAAGAATATATCTGTTATTCAGTAAGTGTGAACCAGGCTTGAACACTTCCCCAGGTGCAATAGGAAGTCTGTTCAGATTGACTGAATGTCTTGGCCACATTCTTTGAGGCCTGTGTGTAACTGCTCAACCTAGCTACAATCAAAGTGTCTAGCAGTGGAATGGAGAGAGCGCTCCAGCTAACTGCCTGAGAAGAAATCAGCAGAGAGATAGGATCAGAGCCCGAGGTTTTGGCCTTTGCCTCGGTCTCCTCCCCCTTCCCTTTGCTTGAGGAACCTCATCAATCCATTAGTCAATCAATCAATAAACATTTATTAAACACCAACTACATGCCAAGCCCTGTGCTGGTACAAAGAGAAGTAAAAGACGGTCCCTGCCTACAAGGAGCTGACAATCTAAAGGGGGAGACATCATGCAAACAAATATATACAAAAAAACAAGTTAAAAACAAGGTAAAGAGGAAAGAATCAAAAGAGAAAAGAGACTGGAATTAAGAGATGTTGGGGAAGGCTTCCTGTAGAAGGTGGGATTTTAGTGGGGACTCATGAATTTCAGAGGATCTAGAAGTATTCCCAGTAGCATTACCAGACCAGCTGATATTAGTGTCTAGATTAGAAGCTGTGGGATAATGAGGAAAGAATCAAAGGTCTTCAAAGAGCCCAGCAGAAAAGCTATGTCATACCTGAGGGAACATGTTGAGGATTTTATCCAAAGTACTCCCAGAACCTGAGAGTCACTCCTTTGCCACCATTGTTTTTCAAGTTTCAGCCTACTTTCTGACTTTGTATGCAGTGGTAGGAAAAAGTGCCATAAACTTTTAGGGGTTTTTTGGTAACAACTGTTTTTACTATATATATGTATATATATATATATACATATATATATATATACATGTGTGTGTGTGTGTTTTGGTAAATATTTTTTTCCTAAAAGCTAGTTAAGTCTGCTTGACTGATAATTAACTGATAATCATGGTAAGAAAAACACCAGTGGGGGCTTATGAGCTGTATAGCACTAGATGAACAACCCCACCCTCAATCCATAGAGCTCCCCTTAGATCCCTGAAGAAGCATAGCTAATTGAGTTTTGAGGACCCAGCATGAAAGGGGAGTTACAGTTGGGGTAGTTGCCCCAGAGCATGTTACATCTTAATGGACCCTAAGATTGAATGAAATAGTTTGGGGACTATACTTAATATGAGCACAGGTTCTCTGACACCAGGGAAAAGAATATCTCAGAACAGATGGAGGCTGCCTCTGCCCAGTCTTAGTTGGCAAAGTTATCCTCTGTACAGTGAGGTTGAACAACCCCTGGGCACTCTATGTTCTTGCAATCTGATAAAACACTATGAAACACAACTCGAGCCCACATGCGGGCACTGGGGGAAATAGAAAGCATTACACAAGATTAGTACTATCAATTCTGCTCTGTCTCTGGGCCTATGGCTCCCTGGATAGCACAGCCCTTGCATCACCTCTGCATCCTCCCTTTCTGCTGCAAAGGCCCTGCTCTGCTCATTCTCTTCCTCGACTCATCTGTCATGAAAGTGGAGCCAGCCTAGCCTCTTCCCCTGTACTTTTCCTTTCATGATCTCTTCACACTAACGATTATTTCTAATTTTGCTGGAGGTCCAGATGCTGAATGAGTTACAGATGAACTATCTTCCCACCTGCAAAGGAGGGGAAGTTAAACCTATTCCTGTGGTCTTTGAGAGTCCACAACAGGGTTCAGGTAGAAGCTATCAGACAATGAACAGTGGACAGGAGGAGAAAAACAGGTTGATCCAATCAATCTGCAAGATGAAGAAGATGGGCATTATTCATCGCTTGGGTCTCTTTCCACTCTACATCTTGTGATCTTATGAATCTCACATTATCTTTTATCAACCTGCTATATACTTAGCACTATGCTGGGTTCTGTGCTTCTAATTTCATAACTTCAATTCAGAAAAACATTTATATTAGCATTTACTATGGACTGGACTTGGTACCACACTAGGCACCAAGACTCTAAAGACAAATGCAAAATATTTATTCCATGTTATTCTGAGGAGGAGGAGGAGGAGTAAGAGAAAAAAGAAGAGGAAGAGAAAGTGAAGGAGCAATACAAGGAGGGAAAGAAGGAGGAGGAAGAAAAGAAGAAGAAAAAGGAGGAGGAGAAATAAGAAGAAAAGAAAATGATATGAGATAAGTAAATATTAAATATAGACAAACTAATGAAAAGTAATTTCAAGAGAAAAAAACATTAATCCCTGGGGTATGAGAGGAAGATATCAAGAATAATTTGAAGAGGTCTTACATAGTAGGTGGCACCCTGGCTGTGTTTTGAAGGAAGATAGATATTCTAAGAGGTGGAGGTAAGGAAGGAATGCATTACAGACATGAAAACCACCTGGGAAAAGATGTGGAGGTGGAAAACAGAATGTGGAGACACCTAGGTAAAATAGGGGTTAGATCACTGGACTCTGAATCAGGAACATCTCAGTTCAAAATCCTCCCTCAGACATTCATTAGTTGTATGGCCAAGGACAAAGTCACTCAACATCTTTGTTTCCTCATGTATAAAATGACAGAATCAGATGCTATTAAGATCCCTGCCAGCTCTATATTTATGATCCTAGAAGGTCAGTTTGATTGGACCATTTAGGGGAGTGCTGAAACAAGACTGGGAAGTTTAGGATGGGGGAGCCAGACTGCAAAAGACTTTATAAAATCTTGAGGATTTTTAATTTACTTCTAAAGGGAATAGGGAACCACATACAATTCTTGAACAGAGGAGTAATGTGGCTAGATCTCTTTCTTTCTTTCTTTCTTTCTTTCTTTCTTTCTTTCTTTCTTTCTTTCTTTCTTCCTTTCTTTCTTTCTTTCTTTCTTTCTTTCTCTCTCTCTCTCTCTCTCTCTCTTTCTTTCTTTCTTTCTTTCTTCCTTCCTTCCTTCCTTCCTTCCTTCCTTCCTTCCTTCCTTCCTTCCTTCCTTCCTTCCTTCCTTCCTTCCTTCCTTTAACTTTTAACATTCATTTTCACAAAATTTTGGGTTCCAAATTTTCTCCCCATTTGTCCCCTCCCCCCCACCCCAAAACACCGAGCATTCTGATTGTCCCTATCACCAGTCTACCCTCTCTTCTATCATCCCTCCCCTCCCTTGTCCCCATCTTCTCTTTTGTCTTGTAAGGCAAGATAACTTTCTATACCCCATTACCTGCATTTCTTATTTCCTAGTAGCAAGAACAGTACTCAGGAGTTGTTCCTAAAACTCTGAGTTCCAACTTCTCTTCATCCCTCCCTCCCCACCCATTCCCTTTGGGAAGGCAAGCAATTCAATATAGGCCATATCTGTGTAGTTTTGCAAATGACTTCCATAATAGTCGTGTTGTGTAAGACTAACTATATTTCCCTCCATCCTATCCTGCCCCCCATTGCTTCTATTCTCTCTTTTGATCCTGTCCCTCCCCAAGAGTGTTGACTTCAAATTGCTCCCTCCTCCCCATGCCCTCCCTTCCATCATCCCCCCACCCTGCTTATCTCCTTCTCCCTCACTTCCCTGTATTGTAAGATAGGTTTTCATACCAAAATGAGTGTGCATTTTTATTCCTTCCTTTAGTGGAATGTGATGAGAGTAAACTTCATGTTTTTCTCTCACCTCCCCTCTTTATCCCTCCACTAATAAGCCTTTTGCTTGCCTCTTTTATGAGAGATAATTTGCCCCATTCCATTTCTCCCTTTCTCCTCCCAATATATTTCTCTCTCACTGCTTAATTTCATTTTTTTAAGATATGATCCCATCCTATTCAATTCACTCTGTGCTCTCGGTCTCTGTGTGTGTATGTGTGTGTGTGTGTGTGTGTGTGTGTGTGTGTGTGTGTGTGTGTGTGTAATCCCACCAACTACCCAGATACTGAAAAGTTTCAAGAGTTACAAATATTGTCTTTCCATGTAGGAATGTAAACAGTTCAACTTTAGTAAGTCCCTTATGATTTCTCTTTGCTGTTTCTCTTTTCATGCTTCTCTTCATTCTTGTGTTTGAAAGTCAAATTTTCTTTTCAGCTCTGGTCTTTTCATCAAGAATGCTTGAAAGTCTTCTATTTCATTGAAAGACCATTTTTTTCCCTGAAGTATTATACTCAGTTTTGCTGGGTAGGTGATTCTTGTTTTTAGTCCTAGTTCCTTTGACTTCTGGAATATCATATTCCATGTCCTTCGATCCCTTAATGTAGAAGCTGCTAGATCTTGTATTATCCTGATTGTATTTCCACAATACTTGAATTGTTTCTTTCTAGCTGCTTGATATTTTCTCCTTGACCTGGGAACTCTGGAATTTGGCCACAATGTTCCTAGGAGTTTCTCTTTTTGGATCTCTTTCAGGAGGTGATCAGTGGATTCCTTGGATACTTATTTTGCCCTCTGGTTCTAGAATCTCAGAGCAGTTTTCCTTGAAAATTTCATGAAAGATGATGTCTAGGCTCTTTTTTTGATCATGGCTTTCAGGTAGTCCCATAATTTTTAAATTGTCTCTCCTGGATGTATTTTCCAGGTCAGTTGTTTTTCCAATGAGATATTTCACATTATCTTCCATTTTTTCATTCTTTTGATTTTGTTTTGTGATTTCTTGGTTTCTCATAAAGTCATTAGCCTCCATCTGTTCCATTCTAATTTTGAAAGAACTATTTTCTTCGGTGAGCTTTTGAACCTCCTTTTCGATTTGGCTAATTCTGCATTTTGAAGCATTCTTCTCCTCATTGGCTTTTTGAACCTCTTTTGCCAATTGAGTTAGCCTGTTTTTCAAGGTGTTATCTTCTTCAGCATGTTTTTGGGTCTCCTTTAGCAAGGTGTTGACCTGCTTTTCATGCTTTTCTTGCATCACTCTCATTTCTCTTCCCAGTTTTTCCTCCACCTCTCTTCAAAATTCTTTTTGAGCTCCTCCATGGCCTGAGCCCGTCGAATTTTTATTTTGGATGTTTGGGATACAGAAGCCTTGACTTCTTTGTCTTTTCCTGATGGTAAGCATTGTTTTTCCTCATCAGAAAGGGTGGGAGGAGATATCTGTTCACCAAGAAAGTAACCTTCTATGGTCTTATTTTTTTTCCCTTTTCCCATTTTCCCAACCAGTTACTTGACTTCTGAGTTTCCTCTCCACACCCACCTCGCCTCCAGTTCCACCTAGCTAGTGCTTGGGGTCTGAGATTCAAATGCTGCTTCCCAGCCTCAGGGCTTTCGGCAGGGGCTGGGCTGCTATTCAATGTGAGATTAAGTTCAGGCGCTCAGGTGGGGGCAGGGCTACCACATAGGGCTTAGTTCCCTCAGGGGGTTTATGTGGAGGCCTTCAACAGTGGATCCAGGATCCTGCATGTTTTGGGAGCCCCTGTCTGCTGCTGCCTCCCAAGGGGGCCTGAGTTATGGAGACACCCTGCTCCCCTCTTGGCAAGCTGAAAAGACCCTCTCACTGACCTTTGGCACCTGTGGGTGGAGGAACTTGTGCTGCCACTAGAGATTCTGTCCCTGAAGCCTACTCAGATCTGCTCCCCTCGGTGCTGTGAGGTCAAGGCAGGGCTGGGCTCTGCTCCAGGTCCAGTGTGCAACAGACCTTTGGTGTCTGTTTTCAGGTCTCTCTGGAACAGAAGTCTCCTCCACTCCATTGTTCTGTGGCTTCTTCTGCTCCAGAATGTGTTGGGAGTTCTTCTTTACAGGTATTTTATGGACTGTGGGTTAGGAGCTAGCATATGTGTATCTTTCTACTCCACCATCTTCTACATCTATTTCTAAGAAGGTTATTTGGGAAGCTGATTGGAAGATTGGAGAGTGGAGAAGTTCAATGCAGGAAGACCAATTACTGGTCTTCTGCAATAATATAATTAAGAGATGATGGAGGACCTGAACTGGAGTGAAAGCTATAGAAATTGGAGAGAATGGGACCAATGGTACGAAAGTGTAGAAAAGGAAGTTCAGGAGAATAGTGCATAGAGCTCTGAGCCAGGAACCAAAAAGGCCTGAGTTCAAATCTAGACCTAGGTACTTAACTAACTGTACTAATTAGTAGAAGTTAGTACATGGACAAGTCACTGAACTTTGTCTCAGTTTCCTCAACAGCAAAATGGTGATAAAAATAACACTTACTTTGTAGGATTGTTGTGTAGATCAAATGAAGTATTTGCCAAGTATTTAACATAGTGTCTGGCACATAGGAGGTATTTAAATAAATACTTGTTTTCTTGCCTCTTGAATTGGATCACACTCCATGGATCATATTATAAACATAAAAATTGACAAAACTCAGCAACTGATTAGTTATGGCAAGGCAAGAGTCATGTCAAGATGTCTCTAGTCATGGTCATGGCCTCAACAGAAATAGGGAAGTTTGAAGGAGAAAAAACATTTGACGGAATATATAATAAGTCTACTGGCATGTCTTGAGGTGCCTTAAAGCAATTGGTAATCGGAGACTGGACATCAGAGGAGAGATTAGGGAGGGTTTAGTAAAGGCACAAGACAGAGGGCAACTAGTTGGCATAGTGGATAGAGTGCCAGGCCTAGAGACAGGGAGGCTCATCTTCCTGAGTTCAAATCTGGCTTCAGACACTTACAAGCTGTGTGATCCTGGGCAAGTCACTTCACTGTGTTTGCTTCAGTTTACTCATCTGTAAAATGAGCTGGAGAAGGAAATGGCAAGCCACTTCAGTATCTTTGCCAAGAAAACCTCAAATGAGGTCATGAAGAGTCAGCAATGATTGAAAAAATCACTTCAACAACAAGTAAAAGAAGAGTAACTGACTTATTTAATTCCTCCTCACTTAAAGTGTGATTAGCCAATTCAATCACAGGCCTTAAGACTAAGGAGAAAAAAAAATGATGTTATGCAAGAACCATGTTTGACTTGGCTGAGAAAATTTGATCACACAGTAGGGATCAACAAAAATTATCAAAGAAGTTGAAAAGGCAGAGAAAGCTTTAGCCGAGTCTCATGCCCACCCATCACTTTGAGTCTAGAGAATTTGGGGCTTTCCAATTTCTCATTCATATTCTAGCCACATCTTCAGAGCAACTCATGGCAGTGTCTTCAGCAGGAGGCAAGGACATACAGTTGCAGGTTCAGTACGCTTAAGGGAAATATTTTGAGTACCCCAAAAGTGGGAGAGAAGGACTTCCAGTGACTAAGATCTGTGAGCTAACCTTCTGCTACATGTGTTCCCTACACTGCCTGTTTTCCCATGGAGTATTTCTATAATGATGGGACAATGTCTCACAAACTTTTTTTTTTGCGGGGTGGGGAGTATCTTGTTCCAATTGTTGTGCTTAAGTAAATATCCTTTTATTAAAGCTATTTAAGTCTCACTGACTAATGTGATTCCTACTGAGCATACTGGTAGAGGCTTGAGCCAATAGAACTAGAGAATTATATCCCCTCTTTACCCCTCAGTGGTATACATAGAACCCTAGAATGTGCCATTTCCCCTGAAAGGGAAATGGAGCCAAGCTCTGAGGACCTAACTTGTCATTGGAAATGGGAATTAAAGCAAAGATTCCTAGACCTTATATTTGTTACAGATATATTGAATCAGGAATCATTTGCTTTGAGTTGATATTTGAATTCATGGCAGATTTTAAGATTGCCAAAAAAAAAAGTGGAGACAGAAGAGAAAGGAGCTTGGACAGAGCCCTGGGGAATAGGGTGGGTGGGGAGACTGATGTATGATACTTAATGAGAAGGATATGGATGATGGACTAGAAAAGGAAATTGAGAAGGTGCTATTAGACAGGTTAAGAGGAAAATAAGAGAGGGGGGGAGAGAGGGGGGGGGAAAGAGGAGAGAGAGACAGGGAGAGGAGGAAGAAGAAAAAGAGAAAGAAGAGGAGGCAAAGAAGCACTCATACAGTGCTTTAAGATTTGCAAAGTGCTTTATAAATCACTTGATACTCATGATAATCCTAGGAGGGAGATACTATTATCCCCAATGTGTCCATTGCATTGGTTCTGATGCCAAAGGACCTGGATTCAAATCCTGACTCTGATGGCTACTTCCTGTGTGACCTTGGACAAGTCAATTCAATTCTTTTAGTTTCAGTCTCCACATTTGTAAAATGAAAGAGTTGGACTAGATGACCTTGAGGGACTCTTACAGCTCTAGATTTATGATCCAACAATCCTGAAGTCACCTCCCTGCTCTTTGCCTCAATTTCCTCATCAGTAAAATGAAGAAGTTGGACAAGATAGTCTCCCAGTAATGCTAACTCCCCTGTTCTGAAGAAGAAATAAATAAGTTTACTTTACAGTTTATAGTAAGTTTACAAGATTGTTGCTGTTCAGTCATTTCAGCCCTGTCCAACTCTTCCTGATCCCATTTGGAGTTTTCTTGGCAGGGGAACTGGAGTACTTTGCTATTTCCTTTTCCAGTTCATTTTACAGATGAAGAAATTGAGGCAAACAGGCTTAAGTGACTTGGAGAAAAGAATCATAAGGTAACAGATTTAGAGTTGGATGGAACCTTAGAGATTGAGGTTCTGGATGGAGAAAGTGAGGCCTGTCAAGGTAAAGTGAATTAGGATGATAAAATTAGAGCTAGGAAGACCTTGGGAGTCATGTTCAATCCCTTCATTTTAGAGGAAAGGAAACCAAGGTCCAGAAACTTGTCCAAAGTCACATATGTAGTACATGGGAGGTGGAGGTTATTATTACCTCCCATAGCAATTGGTTCTACTTCTGGACAACTTGTATAGGCTGAGTGTAGCAGGACAGTAGATTTGGATGGGGCCTCAGAAACCCATCCAGTTCAGGGCTGGGGAACCTGTGGCTGCACTTGAGGAGCTAGAGGGTCACATGTGGCCTCTAGATTCTAAGTTCCCTACCCCTCATGTAGTCCAACTTCATTTTGAAGATGAGGAAGATGAAGCCTTGAATGACTTGCCCAATGTCCCACAGTGGTGAGTGGTAGAGCTTAGCTCTCTGATTGCAAATCTTACTCTCCTGCCATTCCCTGCTTTCTGAGCCTGTTTCCTCAGTTATAAAATGAAGATCCCAGGGTGAAAGAGAGGAAAATACTTTGAGTGATACAGAAGTGGAAACTCTTACAAGGAACATTGACCCAAGTACCCCTCCTCCTGCAAGCCCATTGGTCAGGAGAGAGCCCAGCACTGAAGGAGGTAACCTTGCGAACATCAAGACCCTTCTATCCAAAATGCACCAAGGTGTGGGCTTCGGGCTGAGTGATAAAAACATGGCCTACCAACAAGCTGTGGAAGAAAGAAATGCATACTGTTATATGTGTGATAAAAGTCCCATCAATCACTGCCAGGACCAAGCAACTACACTAATATCTGGGCTACATGATTACGCTTTCTTGGGCTTTTCTGTCAAACTGATGTGTTCTCGCATACGAAATCACCAGCAGATATAAAACACTACGAGGCAAAAGAAAGAAGGAGGAGGAGGGAATTCATAAAGCAAAACAGACCAAATCAAACTAACAAAACTCTAACTGACCTACTGTCTAAACAACTGGGTCCTAGCAGAAGAACTTTGCTAATTAGTTTAATTTTCCCAAATCCTTCATTGGACATTTGTCATTTTTACAAAATGATACTTTGAGATATCTTCTCCACCACTTAGCCTACTCAGACTTTTTGTATTTATTTACTTATTTTATTATTTATAAATAAATATTTATTTTTATTTGTTTACTATTTATTTTATTTATTTATTATTTAATTATTTGGTCATTGTTTATTCAGTTTTTATTTTATTTTTTATCAGTCAGTTAACTTGGAAAGTTTACCAGCCAATGGGAATACTTCACTGATCCTCATGGATCAGGACTAGGAATCATTACATCACCAAAATGGGCCACTCAACTTGGAATGTTTACCAGTGAATCAGAATTCTTCATTGATCCCCATGGGGCTGGACAGGAAACTGACATCACAAGCATCATGGTTGATGTTCTAATGGTGTTCATGGTAATTCTAACCCAGTCTTTCATTGGTGGTACATTGCCTATGGAGAAGATTGCCTCTTTTCTTGTCTTCACACACACTCAGGATCATGAATTCTAAGTATCACTTCATAAATTCCAAGTCCCATTCAATTCACTTCAACCAGCACTCATTGAACTGAAACATCTACTATGTATAGGCACTATTCTAGGCACTTGGAATACATTGATGAAAAATAATGCCTACCTTCATTTTAATGGGGTGGGGATGTGTAAGTGGTGCTGAGAGAAATAATGAAATGTTTTCCTAGTATTTCATTCTCTTTAAAAACCCATGCCCTGGAAATATTCCTTTATAACCTTGGTACTGGCACAGAGTCAATGGTTAAAATTTGCCATTCACTGCTTGCCTGCCTTTTTTCCGCACCCTCCTCTCTTCACACTTTGGGAAACTCCACTGTACCTGGGATATTGAGCTGACCACACTATATTCTCTGAGGCATTTAAGAGGATGTCCAGAGCTCTGATCCTTAGTTCTCTCCCCCTTATTATAGTGTCTCTGAACCCAGGAGTTGGGAACCCAGTGTGTTACAATGGAAAGAGTTTTACCTTTAGAATCAATAACTCAAAGTTCAAATCCCTTCTATGATACTTTCCTATGCATGTGGCTTTGGGCAAGTCACTTAAAGCCTCTGAGTCTGTAAGCTAAGGACCCAATGATTTCTCTCCAAGGTCTGCTCCATTTTCACATCTATAAGTCACATAAACAGTCAGAGAAGAGCTGAATGGGAGCCACAGAGATGAAGGAACCAAACCAGACATTGGGTTCTTCTCGTTTCCCTTAAATGGAAAAAACTGGACCCACCAGCTCCTCTCCAGCCTCCAAACTATTTGTCAATGCTTTCCCAGTGGGCTCAGGGCTGGCCTGCCACCCTGCACAGGTATTTAATATGGGAAAACTTTAATCACATTTGTTTTCCTGTGTTTTGTCCCTCCAACAAATCATTTTTAATGGGAGCCAAGGAAGAAAAAAAGTTGTAGCAAATCTTGGCTGACGGTTTTATCACCCATCTAACATCTCCATGCCCAAGGATGGCTTTGCTGCCTGCCACCTGCAAATCATCCTGAGAGAGGGGGGAGAGAAATAGATAAAGAGAGAGAAAAAGAGACAGAGAAAGAGAGAGAAGGAGGGAGGGAGGGAGAAGGAAAGAGAGACAGAGAGAGAAGAGAGAGACAGGGACAGAGAGAGAGAGAAACAGAGAGAGACAGAAAGAGAGAGAGAGAGAGAGAGAGAGAGAGAGAGAGAGAGAGAGAGAGAGAGAGAGAGAGAGAGAGAGAGAGAATATACAAGTTTAAACTTTTGTCTCTTGAGTTTTCATTATAGATGATAATCCCATTGTATTCTGCCCTGTCTCAAGTAATGTTATTAATTCTGGGAGTTACATTTTAGGAAGAATTTGCTGAATTTGAGATCATCCACCACAAGAGGGTGACTGGGATAGTGAAGGACCTTGAGTTCATTTCATAAGAGAATCAAATGAAAGAATTATAAATGATTACTTTGGACAGAAAAAGACTTGGGAGTGGCAGAAAGAGGTAGAGAGTGTTGGCTGTGCTCAAGTACTAAAAAGGACTAGTTGTGATGGCAATATTAATTTGGCATTTCATTACTGCCCTTAGGTCAAGACATAGAAAATGGGAAGGTAGGGCAATATGGCATGTAACAGCAGGGGAGGTGACAAGATGCTAAGACTAGGTTGGCCTTAGTGTCCTGGCAAATGTAAAAAGTAGTCTGGAGACAGCTAGATTCTTTCATTTTGGTTCTTAAGTACCTTACCCATGGTCACTCAGCTAATTATTGATACCACTACTGCCATCATTATTATCATCATGGGAGTTGACTGTCTTCCTCATCTGTGAAACTGTCCCATATTAGGGAAGTAGAAGTTGGTAGGTAGATGGGGCCATAAAGTAGGTATTTACTTCCTAAATCAGAATCTCTCCAGTTCTGACACTATTTTGCCAGGACTTGGACACTTTCTTTTTTATTTTTAGTTTTCAACATTCATTTCCACAAGATTTGGAGTTTTCCTCAGATTTTCTCCCCATCTCTCCCCTTCCCCTACCCCAAAATGCTATGCATTCTGATTACCCTTCCCCTAATCTGCCCTCCCTTCTATCACACACCTCCCTTCCCTTATCTCTATCTTATCTCGTTTCTTGTAGAGCAAGATAGATTTCTATACCCCATTACCAGTATTTCTCATTTCCCAGTTGCATGCAAAAACAATTTTCAACATTTATTCCTAAAATTTTCAGTTCCAGCTTCTTTCCCTTCCTCCCTCCCCACCCATCCCCACTGAGAAGGCAAACAATTCAATATAGGCTACATATATATATATATATATATATATATATATATATATATATATATGTAGTTTTGCAAAAGACTTCCATAATAGTGATGTTGTGAAAGGCTAACTATATTTTCCTCCCTCCTATCCTGCCCCCCATTTATTCTATTCTCTCTTTGCACCTTGTCCCTCCTCAAAAGTGTTTATTTCTAATTACTCCCTCCTCCCATTTGCTCTCCCTTCTATCATCCCCTTACCCCATTTATCCCTTCTCCTCTACTTTCCTGTACTGTAAAATAGATTTTCATACAAATTGAGTGTGCATGTTATTCCCTCCTAAAGCCAAACGTGATGAGAGTAAGCTTCACTTTTCCCCTCTCATCTCTCCCCCCTTTCCCCTCCATAGCAAAAGCTTTTTCTTGCCTCTTTTATGAGAGATAATTTGCCCCATTCCATTTCTCCCTTTCCTCTCCCAATATATTCCTCTCTCACCCCTTAATTTTATTTTTTTAGATATCATCCCTTCCTATTCAGCTTACCCTGTGCACTCTCTCTCTCTCTCTCTCTCTCTGTATATATGTGTATGTATGTGTGTGTGTGTGTGTGTGTGTGTGTGTGTGTGTGTGTGTACGATCCCGCCAACTACCTAAATACTGAGAAAAGTTTCAAGAGTTACTAATATTATCTTTCCATGTAGGAATGTAAACCATCCAACTTTGGCAAGTCCCTTATGATTTCTCTTTCCTGTTGACCTTTTCATGCTTCTCTTGATTCTTGTGTTTGAAAGTCAAATTTTCTATTCAGCTCTTGTCTTTTCATCAAGAATGCTTGAAAGTCCTCTATTTTATTGAATGACCATTTTTTCCCCTGAAATATTATACTCAGTTTTTCTGGGTAGGTGATTCTTGGTTTGAATCCTAGTTTCTTTGACTCCTGGAATATCATATTCCAAGTCCTTTGCTCCTTTAATGTAGAAGCTGCTAGGTCTTGTGTTATCCTTATTGTGTTTCCACAATACTCAAATTGTTTCTTTCTAGCTGCTTACAATATTTTCTCCTTGACCTGGGAACTCTGGAATTTGGCCACAATGTTCCTAGGAGTTTCTTTTTTTGGATCTCTTTCAAGAGGTGATATGTGGATTCTTTCAATATTTATTTTGCCCCTGGTTCTAGAATATCGGGGCAGTTTTCCTTGATAATTTCATGAAAGATGATGTCTAGGCTCTTTTTCTTTGATCATGGCTTTCAGGTAGTCCCATAATTTTTAAATTGTCTCTCCTGGATCTATTTTCCAGGTCAGTTGTTTTTCCAATGAGATATTTCACATTATCTTCCATTTTTTCATTCTTTTGATTTTGTTTTGTGATTTCTTGGTTTCTCATAAAGTCATTAGCCTCCATCTGTTCCATTCTAATTTTGAAAGAACTATTTTCTTCAGTGAACTTTTGGACCTCCCTTTCCATTTGGCTAATTCTGTTTTTTAAAATGTTCTTCTCCTCATTGGCTTTTTGAACCTCTTTTGCCAATTGAGTTAGCCTATTTTTCAAGGTGTTATTTTCTTCAGCATTTTTTTGGATCTCCTTTAGCAAGGTGTTGACCTGCTTTTCATGTTTTTCTTGCATCTCTCTCATTCCTCTTCCCAGTTTTTCCTCCACCTCTCTAACTTGATTTTCAAAATCCTTTTTGAGCTCTTCCATGGCCTGAGCCCATTGAATATTTATTTTGGATGTTTGGGATACAGAAGCCTTGATGTTTATGTCTTTCCCTGATGGTAAGCATTGTTCTTCCTCATCAGAAAGGATGGGAGGAGATATCTGTTCCCCAAGAAAGTAACCTTCTATGGTCTTATTTTTTTTCCCTTTTCTGAGCATTTTCCCAGCCAGTTACTTGACTTCTGAGTTTCCTTTCCACACTCACCTTGCCCCTAATTCCACCTAGCTGGTGCTTGGGGTCTGAGATTCAAATGCTGATTCCCAGCCTCAGGGCTTTGGGCAGGGGCAGGGCTGCTATTCAGTGTGAAATGAAGTTCAGCTGCTCAGGTCAGTGCAGGGCCACCACATGGGGCTCAGTTCCCTCAGGGGATTTATGTGGAGACCTTCAACAATGGATGTTAGCTCCTGCCTGCTTTGGGAGCCCCTGTCTGCTGCTGCCTCCACTGCTGCCTCCTGAGCGGGCCTGAGTTATGGGGACACGCTGCTCCCCTCTCAGCAAACTGAAAAGCCCCTCTCACTGACCTTTGGCACCTGTGGGTGGAGGGACCTGCATTGCCTTTGGAGATTTCATCCCTGAACCCTGCTCGGATCTGCTCCTCTCAGTGCTGTATGGCCAAGGCAGGGCTCTGCTCTGCTCCAGATCTGGTGCACGACAGACATTTCACATTGGTTTTTCAGGGCTCTCTGGAACAGAAATCTCCTCCACTCTGTTGTTCTGTGGCTTCTTCTGCTCCAGAATTTGTTGGGAGTTCTTCTTTACAGGCATTTTATGGGCTGTGGGTTTGGAGCTAGCATATGTGTATCTTTCTACTCTGCCATCTTGGCTCCTCCCCCCAAACCCAAAGTTCTTGAGAGAGACCTTGAGAAAGTCCTTGTATTGTTTCTTCTGACTACCATGTGATCACCTGCTCCATGTGAGTTCTCCATAAAATAGTCTTTTTGGCAAACATATATTTTGCATTCAAACAACATGGCAAGCCAATCAGAGTTGCAATCTCTGAAGCATAGTTTGAATTCTTGGCAGTTTGGTTCGAGCAAGGACCTCAATGTCTGGCACCTTATCCTGCCAGATGATCTTCAGAACCTTCCTAAGACAGTTTAAATGGAAGCAATTCAGCTTCCTGGCATGGCTCTGGCAGACAGTCCATGTTTCACAGGCATACATCAATGAGGTCGGCACATCAACTCTCTAGACCTTCAGTTTGACAGTCAGTCTAATAATACCTCTTCTCTCCCAAACTTTTCTTTGGAGCCTCCCCAACACTGAACTAGCTCGGGCAATGCATGAATCAGCTTCATTGTCAATGTGTACATTCCTGGAAAGTATACTATCAAGGTAAGTGAACTTATCCACAGCATTCAAAACTTCTCCATCTGTTGTAACTGATGGTTCCATGTATGGATGGTGTAGTGATGACTAATGGCACACCTGTGTTGATTATTAGGCCAAAATGAGCACAGGCAGCACAGAATTGATCCATACTTTGTTGAATCTCAGCTTCAGAGGCTCATTGAGTGCACAATAATCTGCAAACAGAAAATCATGCACCAATGCTTCCTCCATTTTGGTCTTGGCTTGTAGCCAAATATGCATACACACACACACATACCACGTGTGTGTGTGTGTGTGTGTGTATGTGTGTGAAATGGTGGCCTTCTTTAGTGTGAGGTGGAAAGGAGGGAGAAAAATAGTTTGGAACTTAAAATGTAACAAAAAATTAAATTTAAATAAGATTGCATTAGTTCACTTCATGCATTTTTGATGTATTCTTTCTTTCACATTAGCCTAAGCAGAATAAGTAGAGCACCTATATGTAATTAGAGTGTGCAGAGATGATTTAGCCTTGCATCCCTTTGGGAATGAAATTTTACATGGAATAAATGTAGAATTCATACAACTTCTAGTTTGGGGATGGCCAGGTCCAAGAAACACCAGACCTTTACTGTTCCCATTGATTCAGGCCAAAGTCTTTCTCAGTCAACCCCCACCTCCAAAAACCTTTTTCTTATTTGTCTCTCATCTTCAACACTTTCCTCTTTATGGCCCCATTTGCATCTCCTCTTTCTTTCAAATTATAGTTACTATATGAGTTTACAACTCTTCAGAGATAGACAGGATCTCAGAGGTCCTTCTTCACTCTCATTCCATTAGAGCCAATAATTTGCAAAATGGGATCTATTCCATCTCAACAAGATCTTTTCTGTCTATTCACTCTTCTCCACTAACATAGACTCCAATTTGGACAAGAATCATGGATCTCTTCTACAGAACACCTAATAAGTGGTCACCTAGGATTTGCTTGAAAACTTCTGAGGATGGAGATCCCAATACCACCTAAGGAATTATACATCTCTTTTGAACAGTTCCATTGTTTAGGAAAATTTTCATCACTCAAATTGCAACATTTACCTTCTGTTTCTAGATCTGCCCTCTAGGACCAAGAAGAATACATCAAAGACTCCTTCCACATGACCGATTCCAAAATATAGAGAATGTTTCCATGCTAGTCTCCATGTCAGACATAAATACTTAACGCCGTCCCTTGGAGGACTCCTGCTTTGTCTCAAATACTGAAATCTGGACATTGGCCAGAGTGAATCAAGGGAATCCAAAAGAAATTTGACATGGTGAAGACTTACATTCTTGGCCTGGGATTGATGATATAATTACCCTGGGAGGCAGTTGTATTTCATTACAATTAGTTTTCTTTTATAACCCTACATACATTATTTTGTGTACTTTAAAAAATGCTGAGAAGGGACCTATAATCTTCACCAGGTTACCAAAGGGGTTCATGACACACACTCAAAAAGTTAAGAATCCTGTGTTGGATAGAATGATGGGTCAAATCTAATAAGATGAGGGGACAGAGCCAAGATGGCAGAATAGAAGGATAAAATTGCTCTATCTCTGTCCCTATAGATAATAAAATACCTGTAAAAAATGACTCTAAACAAATTCTAGAGCAGCAGAATCCACAAAACGACAGATTGAAAGAGATTTCCAGCCCAAGACAGCCTGGAAGGCCAACAGGAAATGTGCATTGCACTGGGCTCAGAGAGGAGGGAAGCTCAGTCTTGCAGGGACAGGACTGGAGCAGGGTTCAGGTGTGGAACAACAGGCAGCAGCTACAGTTCTCAGATTACTAAACCCACAAACAACAAAAACAGCTTCGAAGGTCAGTGAGAAACCTCTTTCACCTGGGTAAGAAGGAAACAGGGTCCAGGCCTAACCCTGGCCCCAGGGAGTTGGTAGCCACAGTGGCAACAGCATCCATTTTTGGAGCCCTCTGATTAAAGACCCTGGGGGAAATGAGTGGCCGATCTGGGTGTCCATTCTGAGTGGTGACCCTGGGGTGAGGAGGAGTGCTGGCATGGTAGTGGCTCTGGAGAGGGAATCTTACTTGCAAATCCTGAACAGAAAAGCTTGTGATTGCCTCCAGGCCAGAGTGCAGGCCAGGAGAGAAGTAACTTCTCTCCCTTGATTGTACCACCTTCAAGGAATTGAGAACTTACAGGTCCCTAGAGTATACCCTTCACTTAATAAAGGACTCAAAAGTGAAGTAACTGTCTGGGAAAATGCCCCCAAAAAGGGAAAAAATAAGATTATAGAAGGTTACTTTCTTGGTGAACAGATATTTTCTTCCATCCTTTCAGAAGAGGAAGAACAAAGCATACTATCAGAGGAAGACATCAAAATCGAGGCTTCTACATCCCAAAGCCTCCAAAAATATATGAAATATCTTCAGCCATGGAAGAGCTCAAAAAGAATTTTGAAAATCAAACAAGAGACATGGAGGAAAAATTGGGAAGAGAAATGAGAGGGATGCAAGAAAATCATCAAAAGTGTGTCAACACTTCTAGTCCTTACTAAAAGAGACTCAAAAAATGGTGAAGAAAATAGCATCTTTAAAAATAGACTAACCCAAATGGCAAAAGAGGTCCAAAAAGTCAATGAGGAGAAAAATGCTTTAAAAAGCAGAATTAGCTAAATGGTAAAGGAGGTTCAAAAACTCACTGATGAAAATAGTTCTTTGAAAATTAGAATGGAGCAGATGGAAGCTAATGCCTTTATGAGAAAATAAGAAATTACAAAACAAAACCAAAAGAATGAAAAAATAGAAGACAATGTGAATATCTCATTGGAAAAACAACTGACCTGGAAAATAGATTCAAGAGAGACAATTTAAAAATTATGGGACTACCTGAAAGCCATGATCAATAAAAGAGCCTAGACATCATCTTTCATGAAATTATCAAGGGAAACTGCCCTGATATTCTAGAATCAGAAGGCAAAATGAATATTGAAAGAATCTACCAATTACCTCCTGAAAGAGATTCTAAAAGAAAAACTCCTAGGAATATTGTAGCTAAATTCCAGAGTTCCCAGGTCAAGGAGAAAATATTGCAAGCAGCCAGAAACAAACAATTTGAGTATTGTGGAAATACAATCAGGAAACACAAGATATAGCAGCTTCTACATTAAGGGATCAAAGGACTTGGAATATGATATTCCAGAAGTCAAAGGAACTAGAATTAAAGACAAAAATCACTTATCCTGCAAAACTGAGTATAACACTTCAGGGGAAAAAAAGGTCATTCATTGACATAGAGGACTTTCAAGCAGTCTTGATGAAATGTCCAGAGCTGAGTAGAAAATCTGACTTTCAAACACAAGAATCAAGAGAAGCATGAGAAGATATTCAGGAAAGAGAAATCATAAGGGACTTACTAAAGTTGAACTGTTTACATTCCTTTATGAAAAGACAATATTTGTAACTCTTGAGACCTTTCTCAGTATTTGGGTAGTTGGAGGGATTATACACACACACACACACACACACGTGTATGTGTATATATATATAGACAGAACACAAGGTGAGTTAAATAGGAAGGGATAATATCGAAAAAAATAAAATGAAAGGGTGAGAAAGGAATATACTGGGAGAAGAAAGAAATAAATGAAATAGGGCAAATTATCTCTTATAAAACAGGCAAGAAAAAACTTTTTCAATGGGGGGATGAGAGGGAGAAAGTGAAGCTTATTCTCATCGCATTTGGCTTAAGGAGGGAACAACATGCACACTCAATTTGGTATGAAAATCTATTTTACGCTACAGGAAAGTAGGGGAGAAGGGGATAAGTGTGGTGGGGGGATGATAGAAGGGAGGGCAAATGGGAGGAGGGAGTAATTAGAAGTAAACACTTTTGGGGAAGGACAACATCAAAAGAGAGAATAGAATGAATGGGGGACAGGGTAAGATGGAGGGAAATATAGTTATTCTTTCACAACATGACTATTATGGAAGTCTTTTGCATAACTACACATGTATAGCCTATATTGAATTGCCTGACTTCTCAGTGGGGATGGGTGAGGAGGGAGGAAGGGAGAGAAGTTGGAACTCAAAGATTTAGGAATGAGTATTGAGAATTGTTTTTGCATGCACCTGGAAAATAAGAAATACATGTTATGGGGCATAGAAATCTACCTTGCCCTACAAGAAAAGAGAGAAGATGGGGATAAGGGAAGGGAGGAGTGTGATAAGAGGGAGGGCAGATTGCTGAAAGGGGTAATCAGAATGCACAGTGTCTAGGGGTGCGAGGAGGGGAGAAATGGGGAGAAAATTTGGAACTCAAAATCTTGTGGAAATGAATGTTGAAAATCAAAATTAGATTAATTTTTAAAAATCTAATAAGATGAAGTTAAGATATATAAATGTAAAGTGAGAAGTCTTACATTTTGTTTCAAAGGTCAATTTCACAGGTTGCAAATACATAGACAGTTATTTTTTTGAAAAAAATTCTAGATTTCTTTTCGCAAACTTTGTAAGCTCAATCTATTTCAACAATGTGATATAATAGGCCAAAAAACACAGCCTAATTAAATTTGAGGTTCTATTAAGAGTTGCAAGGTGGTGAGATCTCACAGACCTGTCATTCTCTGCCTTGATCAGAACATATCTAGAGTGCTGTGTTCAATTTTGGGAGCCATAATTTATAAAAAGTACTGATCAAGTGGGGAGCAGCCAGGGGAGGGAGATGGGAACAATTAGTGAATTAGAGATCAATGCCATATGAAAATTAGTTGAAAGAACTTGAAATGTTTAGTAAGAAGATAAGACTTAATCCGACATCAACAGGAGTTTTCTGAACATCTCCTTCTGGATATCCCATATACATCCAAAACACATGTCCGTAATGGAACTTATTATTTTTTCCCTAAACACATTGTATCTAATTTCCCTATTTCTGTTCAAGGTACCACTGTTTTGCCTGTCATCCAGCTTCACAATCTCAGAGTCAATCTAAACGCTTCACTCTCCCTTATTTCTCTAGATCTGATAATTTGCTTTGTCTTATCTATTCAACCTCAACAGAATCTCTTGTATCCAAGGCAAATATTTGTTAAACACCTACTATGTGCCAGATATTGTACTAAACACTAAGGATGCAAAAAGGGGCAAAAGATGGTCCCTGCATATGAAAAGTTCACAACATCTGGAGGGAGACAACAACAAGGCCCCCAATATGCACAAACATGCTATAAACAGGATAGATAAGAAATAATTAAGAGAAAGAAAGCATAAAAAATTAAGAGAAGTTGAGAAAGGCTTCCTATGGAGGATGTGATTTAAGTTGGGACTTAAAGGAAGTCAGGGAAGACAGTAGGCTGAGACGAAGAGGGAAGGCATTCTAGGCATGAGAGAAAGCCAGAGAAAGTGCCTGGAGTCTAGAGATGAAGTGTTTCATTTATGGAACAACCAGGAAGCCACTGTCACTGAATCGGAGAGTATGTGTTGGAGAGTAAGATGTACGAAGACTAAAAATGGAGAAGCAGTCTAGGTTAGGAAAGGCTTTGAATGTCAAAGCATTTTATATTTGATCCAGGAGGTAACAGGGAGTCAATGGAATTTATTGAGTAGAGGAATTACATGATCAGACTTGCATTTTAGAAAAATGACTTTAATGGATGAATAGAAGATGTATTGGAGTAGGGAGAGACTCAAGGCATACAGACCCAGAGTAGGTTATTGCAATAGTTCAGGCATGAGATGAAGAGGACCTGCACCTGAGTGATGGGGTTGTCAGAGGACAGAAATGTGTATGTTTGTCCTTCATTTCCGAAGAAGACCATGACATCAGAAAAATGATGACATGACTTGCACTTGACTTTGTTTTGAGTGAGAGAGGGCTGTTCAGGTCACCAGCCTCACTTCTCCTCCAGAGCCATCTGAATCCAGTGATCAGATATTCATCAGGATGACTGGAGATGACCCAGTATGAGGCAGTAATTGGGGTTAAGTGACTTGCCCAAGGTCACACAGCTAGTGAGTATCAAGTGTCTGAGGTGAGATTTGAACTCAGGTCCTCCTGACTCCTGCACTGGTGCTTCTATACACTGTACTACCTAGCTGCCCCCAGAGGGCAGAAGGGGGGCATACTGGATAGATGTTACAAAGGTGAAATCAATGTGCCTTGATGGATGTAGGGTGTGAAAGATAGTGAGCAGAGGATGGCACTTAGGTTGTGAGCCTGACGGATCAGGAAGATGACTTTGCCCTCACCAGTAACAAGGAAAGTAGGAGGGGAAAGAGTTTGGGGGAGAAGATAATGACTTCTGTTTTGGGCATGTTGAGTTTAAGATGATTACTGATTATCTTAAGACTGAAATGTTTGAAAGTCAGTTGGAGGTCAGAATAGAGAGTGTAATTAAATCCATGGGTATTAATGAGACCACCAAGTGAAGTAGTATAGAGGGAGAGGAGAAGAGGTTTTAGGACAGAACCCAGAGGGGCACCTGTGGTTAGAGGGTGTTAGCTGGATAAGGATTCAGCAAAGGAGTCTGAGAAAAAGAATTTAATAAGCAAGAGGAGAGTGAGGGGAGACTGGTGTCCTGAGGAGAGGGTAATTAACTGTGTCAAAGACTGCAGAGAGGTCAAGGAGAATAATGATTGAGAAAAGACCATTGGATTTCTCAACTGAGATCATTGGTAACTTAGGAGAGAACAATATTGGTGGAATGGTAAGGTCATATAAGCTGGATTGTAAGGGGTTAAGAGAAGAGTTAGAAGAAAGTTGAGGCACATACTATAGATGGCATTTTTGAGGAGTTTAGTTACAAAGGACAGAAGAGATGTAGGACAATATTTAGTGAGGATGAAAGGATCAAGTAAGTTTTTTTCAAGAATAAAGAGGCATGAGCATGTTTATAGGCAGAAGGGAATGAACCAGTAGAGAGAGAGAGGTAGAAAATAAGTGATAGTGTGGGAATAAGCGAGGAGGTAATCAACTGGAGAAGACGGGATGAAATGGAATTGCTTGAGGAGGAAGAGGGGTTAGCCTTGGTAAGGATAGTGTCTGTCTCATGTGAGAAAAGAGTGAATCAAAGATCATGGTAGAATATAGATGACTGATGTGAGATGAGAAGAGGACACAAAAGGGACCTCCCAGAAAACAGCCTCATTTTTTCCTGTAAAATATGAGGAAGAGTCTTCATTTGAGGTTGGGAAGACAGGGAGCCATGAGATATTTGAGAACAAATGAAAAGTTTTGGAGAGTATATGATTGGATAAGGGGAGTTTAGTAACATTGCCTAGCAGCAGTGAAAGCCCAGTTGAGGTTGGCAGAAAAATTTAAACAAGTAATATTACCTTATAATTGCTATTATACTCTCTCAAAAAAGACATCAAACATGAAATATTTTGTCAAAGCAACATTTCATATTTCACATGTTATACATTGTCCAAATAATTCCTTCAAGCTAAAATCTTTTGACAAGCCAGTCCAGAAGTAGGACTGATCATTCTGCAGGTGGTCATACTCTACAATGTAGAAATTCCTCATGCTGCCAATCTAATTCTAACTGAAGGACCCAGGCGTTCCAATCTCGAGCATAAGACTGCTTTCGAGTCTGGAAATTTCCATCTTAGGATCATAATTCAATCATCCACACTCAGGAAAGATATATAAAGCAGAAATGTAGCCAGGGTTCTAAGAGTCATGGTCAACAAGACTAGCCACACATTGCGTTTTAGCTGCCATGTTGAGACGAAGAGTATTTCCTTTCTTCCACCTCTCAGAAAGCTCAAGGAGAGCAATCTACTTGCCAAATATCCCAGAGTTACAAAGAAAGAAAGCGAATCAAAAGTTACTTTTTCACTGATACAGCACTCTCTTCTCCTGATAATGTTATGACATGTGGAAGGAAAGGAAGGATGGCCAAAGGACCACTCAGGATTTGTCGGGTCATGCCAAGGTTCAGCATTGAGTCACCTGAAATTGGCTAGGGACCATGCTTAATATTCAATAGTTAGTCACTGTAGATAAGAAGGATCTACATTTTATCTGGGTTTCATCATTATGTATTAAATGTACATATTGCATGTTAATATATTTAAAACTAACATTATTAATGATGTATAAATGTATGTAATTGAATGGTACTGAGTCCAAATCTTATCTCGGAAATTTACTAGCTGTATGACCCTTGGTAAATAATTTAATTCCTCAGGATCAATATTCTCATCTGTAACATGAGAATAATAAAAGTATTTACCTCCCAGGATTGTTATAGCGATCAAATGAGAAAAAATTTGTGAAGTACTTTGTAAAACATTTAAGTAATATGTAAAGACTGGCTGTTATTATTGTTTTGGGTTGCATAAGTAATACCAAGGGGAAAATGAAATTGCTTATATCTGAGCTTAAATTATTATTTAAATAAGTTCTATTTGAATATGATTTTAATTATTTATATAAAAATAGGCCTAGCAATTGATTCTCTGTCTGTCATCCGTTAACTGACTCAGGTGAGTTTAGAGACTTTTTTCACCAGTGGAGATTCACTGGGGTACCAGTGCGAGAGTGCAAAGTCAGAAGACTTCATGCAGAAGGTGACAGCTTGAATTAATTTTGAAGGTGAGAAAGCATCCCACAAGTAGGGATGAGTGGAAAGAGTACCCATTCCAAACACAGGAGAGCCATACCCTAGCAGCCCTGTGGTAAAACTCATACCCTGAGCAAGAATCCCTAGTATAAAATACCCGTTCAATGGCCATCCAGATATTCCTTGAAGACCTCTAGTAAAGAGGAACTCACTACTTCACAATGGAATCCCATTCTACTTTTGGACAATCTAATTGTAAAGAAGCCTAGTTTAAATTTTTCATATACATACATACATAAATCTATGTGTATGTGTATATATATGTATGCATTTATATCCTGTTTTTACATAGTTGCTTCCCGTTGACTCTCTCTTTCTTAGACTCAATGCCTTAAGGCCAAGGACCACCTTTTGCCCTTCTTTGTATGGCTAATGCTTAGCACAGTGCCTGGCATGTGGTAGTCATTTAATGGATGCTTACTAATATCCAAGCTAAATGTATCTCTTTGCCACTTCCATTTATAGTTCCTACTTCTACCTTCTAGTACTAAATATTACGGTCCAATAAGCTAACTTGTTGCTCTCTGAACTTGCTGGGTCCCCTCCAGACTCTCTGCATTTATTTTTTACAAACTGTGTTTTAGTCATTTTGAACGAGGCAAACACAAACACCAACTTTTCCTCCTATAAGGAAGAACAGAAAAAAGGGATTGCATATGAAACCATAGATTTCGTTTGAGGGAGGTTTTTGGTTGTTTTTGTTGTTCTATACTTGTCACCATTTTGTATTCCAAAGCTGTCTTGCTTGTCAATATAGAGTGGTGTGTCTTTTTTACATGGGAAGTTTTGCTTATAGAAAAGAACAGAAGCAAAGGCAGCTAGAAGAGACACCATGAAAAAAGAAAACAACTCAAAGAAGCGTTCATTCACAATAAAGCTAAAGCAGTCAGTCTGGAGTGAGGAAGGCATGAGATCAAATCTAGCCCCAGACACTTACCACCTTGTGACCGTCAGCCAGTCATTTAACCTCTATCTGCCTCAAATTCTTCATCAGTAAAATGGTGCTGATAGTAATAAATAACATTTATCTCCTAGGGTTGTTTGGAAGAAAAAATAATGTATTTGTAAAGCATTTTGCAGACCTTTGAAGTACTATGTAAAGCTATTATGGTTGGAGAGTCCTGTTTCCCAGCGTCCAATTTACACGTGTCTGATATGATGACTTTAAAATTGATCATTGGAAAACCCTAATGCCTAAACTTATTTGATGGCTATGGGACAACTCTATATTACATATTTGCATACTAGCTGAAAGAAATATGGATTTTAGTTTCTTATGTAATAAAAGTGAATCATCTCACAAAAAAAAAAAGAATGTTTGATCAAGACCAAACTGAGGGACAAGACCAGATTTTTAAGTGGATCTGAGAAGAGTTCAGCCCAGGAAGTGATCTCAAAAGTGTATCCCAGCAAAATCTCTCTTCTGGATGGAAAGAGCTGATAGTAGGAAAAGCATTTTTTTCTCGGCAGATCTGAGCATAGGGGACAGGTTTTACCTTTACCTTTTCCTACACTGACATCTGTTAGCTTAGAGCTAGATACCTCTCAAAGCCCAGTTAAGGGGCCAGCCCTGGAAAAAGCTCCACCATACCAAGGCTGAGTAAGTCAATCAACAAGCATTTATTAAGAATTTACTCTGTACCAGGAACTGTGTTAATCACTAGTCATGCAAAGAAAGGCAAAGACAAAAACAAAATTGAAAAAATAAAACCCAGTCCCTGCTCTCAAAGAGCTTATAGTTTAACTATGTACATTAACTATGTACAACCAGGCGATATACAAGATAACATGGAAATAATAAACAGAGTGAAGTAGAAATTAGTATCAAAGGGGTTTGGAAATGGCTTCCATAGAAGGTGGAATTTTAGCCTGGACTTGAGGGAAACTAGGAACCAGAAAGTGGAGATGAGGATGCAGAGCATTTTAGACATGCAGTTTAATCAGTGAAAAATGTCTGGAGTCTGGAGTTGAAGAATTACAAATTATATTAGCAGATTGGTTGGTTGTCCTTTCTCAAAGACAGTCAAGATGACATTACTATGTTGGGGTCAAGGTATAGTGTGTCAGACTCTGGCTGATGAGACCAAAATAATTGAGAAGGCTCTACTCTAGACTGGGTCCAAATGCTCCATATGAATAATTGGAGTGGAGGTGTCTCTAAATTTGCACATCTTGGGTTTCTTTTGAGTTACTTCAATTCTGCTTTGCTCAAAGAGTACAGTGCCTTCCTTGATATGGGCACACCATTCTGGGTGGTCCTTTGCCAGTGTCTTCCATCTCTTATAATTGATTCCAAAGTTCTTCAGAAAGACCTTGAGAATGTCCTTGTATCACTTCTTCTGAACTCCATATGAATGCTTGCTTTGTGAATTCTCCAAAAAATTATTTTTTAGGCAAATGTGTATTTGGTATAAGAACAAAATTGCCAGATCATCACAACTGCACTTTCTGCAGTAGAGTTTAAATGCTTGGGCACTTCAGCTTGATAAAGAACCTTAGTGTTCAGTACCTTATTCAGAATCTTCCTAAGACAATTCTAATGGAAGTGATTCAGTTTCTTGGCATGGTGCTGGTAGAATGTCTAGGTTTCACAGGCATACAACAATGAGGTCAGCACAGTGGCTCTATAGACCTTCTGTTTGGTAGGCAATCTAATTCTCCCACATTTGGTAGGCAGTCTCTTCTTGCTCACATTTTCCTCTGGAGCCTCCCAAACACTGAACTGGCTCTGACAAGGTATGTCTCAATCTCATCATCTATGTGTACATCCCTGGAAAGAATACTGCCAAGGTAAGTGAATTTATACACAACATTCAAAATTTCTCCATTTGCTGTAATTGATGGTTCAAGATATGGATGGTGTGGTGCTGGCTGGTGGAGAACCTCTGTTTCCTTGGTGTTAATTGTCAGGCAACAATTAGAACAAGTGGCAGAGAATTGATCCATACTCTGTTGTATCTTAACTTCAGAGACTGCATTGAGTGTACAATCATCTGTGAACAAAAAGTCATGCACCAACTTTTCCTCCACTTCAGTCTTGGCTTGTAGTCTTTTCAAGTTAAATAATTTACCATCAGTACAATACTTGGCCTTGATGCTGTTTCTGTTCTCACTCAAGATGTCTAAAAACTTCAAGGAATGCATTATTGCAAAAAGCATGGGAGCAAGAACACAACCTTACTTCTTTCACTCCATTTGTGACTGGAAAGCATGAGAGCATTGTCTATTATCCAGAACCCAGACAAGCATGCCATCATGAAAGTGACAGACAGTAGTGATGACCTTCTCTGAGAAACTAAATTCTGTCATGATCTTCCATAGGCAGGAGGCATAAAGTATAAAAATAATGGAAAGTAAGGGTGGAAGAGAGCACAGATTATGAAGGACTTTACAAAACAAAGGACTTCAGATTTGATCCTGGAAGGGAGAGGGAGCCATGGGAATTCCTTGAGTGGGGGTGACATGATCAAATCTGCACTTTAGGAAGATCACTTTGACAGCTAAGTGTAAGATGGATAGAGTGGGCAGAGATTTAAGACAGAGACCAACAAGCAGGCTATTCCATCATCAGGGTAGTGGCAGTGTCAGAGGAGAAAGAGGAGAATGCTAGAGAAATGTGACAAAGATAAAATTAATAAGTCTTGGCAACAAATTGGATATGGGGGCAAGAAAGAGTAAAGAATTTAGGGTGGTACCTATGTTAGGATCCTGGGTAACTAGGCTGTGGTGTGCCTTTTCCAAAATGCTTTTTGTGCATTCAGCTCTTTTTAGAAAAAAGAGAGGTTTTGCTGTGAGACACCTTTAAGATAATTTTTTGTATTGAGCTATTGTTAAACCAGCTTAAAAATATGGTCTTGTCCCTCAGAATTTGATGTTAACCAACCTTCTCTAAAGCACAGTCTCTTGTGTAAAGTATAATAATAATAGGGAAGTTTGAAAGCTGGAGAAGGTTTTGGTGAAAGGATAATGAATTCAATTCTGGATATGTTGAGTTTAAGATGTCTACTAAACAATCCAGTTCAAGATATCCAAAGGGGATTTGGAAATGCAGGATTGGAGGTCAAGAGAGATGTTAGGACTAGATAATTAGACTTGTGAATCCTCAGCATAGAGATGACATTTAAATCCATGGGAATTAACGAGATTACCAAGTATGGGGAGAGGAGTGAAGAGGAACTTGGACAGAGTCCACTGGGTTCTGTTTTGCTGAAAGAACTAAAAATTGCCTTGGAAACCCAGAAGATAAGGGACAAAGCATTGAGCTTTGGTCCTGTCTAGGAGAGAAGAGAATGTTCCTTAGATAGGAAAGCAGAGAAACCTAGAATAGCAGTAGTTACATGCATAAGTGAATTTTACAGATATTAAAATCTGCAGCCCTACTTACTAGTTGTGTGACTTTGGTCACTTAACCCCAATTGTCTAACCTCCCCCCTCAAGAAAAAAAACATTGGCAGTTCAGATTTGTGAGCTTCTAGACCCAAGTTTTCACTATTCATGTGTCTCCGTATCATGGTTTTGTAAGTTTGTGACAACTCTCCACCACAGAGAAAGTGTGTATCAGTGAGAAAGTGCATTCTAGATTTGCAGGGAAAATGTCATGTTTTACTTATTCTTGCTTCATCTTCTGTTTAGCAAACATTTTTGGTTAAAAGTTAATGGGGTCATAGTTGCTGATTTTTTTTTTTAATGCAAAGAACACTAAGGGAGTTTAGGGAGTAAATATGTGGATTGTATTTGTATATTCCCTCCACCACTATGCTGAAAGTAAGTTGTACCTGCATAGCCACTCCCAATGGGAATCCCCAATCTGTTAGCATGAATATAGGTTGGATGAAAAAGCCAGCCCAGAGAGAACAAAAAGATAGAAAAGACATACTAGGTGCCCAGGGGTCAATCATATGCACATGACATATGGTAGGATTCATTCTTGGATTTTTTGGACTTGTATTGGTATTAGAGAAATTCTCTATCCAGAATTTCTTCTTGGATACTTTCATTTCACTTCATGTCCCTGGAACCCTGGTGCATAACCCTGTAGATAAAATAACACAGATGACTTGTGGAGTACCCAATGACCTAATGATATCGGGAATGTTTTACAAGATACTGTTGATAATTTATTGAAATATCAGCAATACGAGGGGTATGTGTTTTCAGTAAATTACAAGAGAATATGAACTCTTCTAAAAAACCTTAGTAAGATAAGGGTTGCATATAGTAATTGTAAACTGATGAACAAGGCTCTCAGAGGATGAGAGGATGGTAAATAGGGTTGAAATGATTTTCATTAATGAGAAAGCATTTGGAGACAAATCATTGGAATGAGATTGGAATTAAAAAGCCATCTTAGTCACCAGAAGCACCTATAGATGCTAATAGACCTCCTCATTGCATAGTGTATAGCATTATATCATGATGGAACCAGGGACTTAGGTTAGGAATTTTCTTAGCAAGAAATATTCTCCTCCCCTCCCCACCATGGAAGATATATGAGTTATTTGGGTCACAACTGTAGCCAGTGCTTTATAGCAGTGACAAGTATTCAACGTGGAAAAAAGGACAGATTGTGAGAAAGTTCTAAAGAAAAAATTTTGAAACTATGCAACATAGAAATACTACAAAATATGAAATCATATGGCAAAGATCCCTGGAGAAACTAGAAAGAAAAGTTCCTCATGGTGGAATGACATGGAAAATATATGCTAAGTTCATTCTATTATTCAACAAAAAGAGCTAGATTCTTTCAGCTGGTACTCAAGTTGACGGTCAACTTTAAAGACTGATAGTGAGAAGAGAATATGAGGAAATGGATGCAATTAGACTAGGGGGAGAGCAACTGTACAGGGATATGATGTGCCTCTGAGAGGTGAAGGCATATTTAAATGGACTTTATTATGAAAAAAAGGCTGACAGATTTTGATGAGTTGCTCAAGATAGCAAACCAGTTTGAATGCTATTTTCAACAGAAAAGAGAAATGAAAACTCAGCTCAACCTAATTTCAAGATGTTTTCCCACATATAGATGAGCATGACATCCAAATTCTCGGAATCAAAAGCAAAAGCATTACTTCTGCAACCCTAATTCCCCCCTTAATCCTATCTCTCCCTTGCAAGAAACCTCCCTTGTACTATGTTAACCTTTTGTTTTCAATCCACACATCGCGCACGTTTAAAAAAACGTATGACTTGTTCTGTCCCTCTAGTCCATTGCTTAGAAGTGATGATAAGTGTGCTCATATCATTTCTTTGAAGATGTGCCTGGCTTATTGCATGGAAGAGAGAAAGTCTTTCAAGGTGGTTTTTCTTTGTAATGTTATGTTTATTGGATAAAATGCTTTCCTGATTCTGCTCACCTCACTTTACATTTGTCCATAAAAGTCTTCCCAGGTTTCTCTGATTCCATCCTTCTCACCATTTTCGTAACACAAAGATATCCCATGAAATTTGTATGGCATAATTTGTTCAGTCATTCCCCGTTAACAGGTACCCTTCGATTTCCAGTACTTTCCTACAAAGCAAGTTACTATGAATATTTTATGCACCTTTTCGCTCTTTCACTTACGAAAAGTTATGCAAGATTTAGTGACATTGCGGGTATAGGTGCAAATTGCTTTCCAAATAATTAGGCTAATGTTCAGCTCCACCAGTTGTGTATTAGTGTGCCTACTTTTCCATGTCCTCTCCACCAATTGTCATTTTTGTTTTTAATCATCTTTGACAATCTGAAGGCTATGAAGTGGGACTTCAAAGCTGTTTCAATGTGCTTCTCTCTTATTGTGATTTTCCTCTCCTAATTCATGCAGTCAACCTCCATATCTTTTTTTCTTATCTCTGGATTTCAGACTCTTTTTTCCTTTAAAGTCTCAGTTCAATTGCTTTCTCTATAAGTCTTTCTTGTGATACAGTCTCCTATTCTGAAAGTATTTTCTCCTTCCTCTAGGGTTGTTACCTGGATCTCTCTTTGGTCTCTGTCACTGAGGTAAAGCTCTCTGTGTGAAAAAGACCCAAACTAAAAAATCTGGGCTTTGGGCCAAATAAAATTTCACAAAGTACACTTCAAAATAAACTTTGCAATTCATGTCATGAAGGTAACACAAGAAGTAACCAAGGCAAATTCCATCAAGCAGATGGAGAATTACTTATATACTACCTTATATTTAATTTTTCACCTTCTAAATTTCTGTGCATTGGGGCAAAGTTCCAGTCACTTTGCTTTAGTTAAGTTTTTCTAGGTGCATGTTATATCCCCTCCCAGGAGACTGTAAGCTCTCTGAGGGCAGGGACTGTGTCATTTTTAATTTATGTATTGTGCTAGACACAATGACTTGTATGCAAACATTTGTTTGCTGAATCGAATTGACATTCTGATCCAGAAATCCATAAAATTCTCCACTGATATCTCATGTTGATATGAGGATGGGTCTGAGTCATCTAAGGCCGTTTCATTTGCAATAGATTCAGTCTTCTCCCCCCTGAAGACCAACTTAGCTAAGCATGAAGAATCTCATCACCAGGAGGTTGACCATTTGAAGATTAATTCTTTGGTCATGGCTGGCAACTCATGAAACAAAGAGAAAGACAAAATGGCCCTCAGTCCTGTGTGATCTTTGTTTCGCAAGTAAATAGTCTTCCACACCATTTATCGTGTAGACAGTGGACCCTTCCTGTCAAATCCATGCTGGAGCCTATAGAGCCAGCCATCTCTCATTTCTCTGGCACACATGTTTATTGATGATGTGGATTAAACTTTAATCATATTGCACAGTTTCAATTTCCAATTGAAATTGGAAGTCTGAGCCTCCGCATGGGTTTTTATTGCCTTCCACTTATGTTGCTGATGAAAGCGATCGGAGGGGAGCCATCTTCCCGAGCCTCAGGTGGGATGGCTCTGTCATAAATCAAATTAATATCACAACATCCTGGGCAGTGAGTGAAGATGGGAAAAGCACAATAGAAGATGAGAGGAGGGAAATGCAATTTGGTGAGCGTAGGACCTCGTCATCCACGTGCACAGAGAAGAACACAAGACCTCTGCAGGCTGCCACTGGATGGCACAGGGTCAATGCTGAGATCCTGGGATTTACTCTGAAAGGGAAAAGTGCCATCAGAGGGCAAGCTTCTCATATCTGCAGTGTGACCACTGAAGTAGGGAACAAAATCACTATAACTTCTTTGTTCAGCCTAGGAGCTGATACCATAAGGAAGTGAGTGCTAATGAACACTCCCAAGAGAACTGTGGCAAAGGGAAGAGGGCACTGACTCTACATCCAATCTAAAGACTTAGTTTCAAATCTCTAATTTTGTATAGTCTAGCAAATCACTTCAACCTCCAGGGCCTCATTTTCTGATCTGGTAAAATGAAAGGGCTTAGACTCAATGGTTTGCGAGGTGCTTTCCCAGCTCTAGATTTATGATCCTGGCATTGTCAAAACACTCTTTGCATGGAATTTGGGTTCCAAACTGGACTACTTGCTTTGGCTACTACTTAACCTAAAATGGCCAGGGTCCTACACTACATCCTGGGCCATCTCCAGTCATCCTGATGAATATCTGGCCACTAGACCCAGATGGCTCAGGAGGAGAAAGTGAGGCTGGTGACCTTGCACAGCCCTCCCTCACTCAAATCAAAGTCAACTTCAAGTCATGTCATCATCTTGATGTCATGATCCTCTTTGAGAACGAAGGACAAATACAACAACTTGCTTTAGGGCATCTCAAACTGGATGCCTCAAACGCATTTTAAATTCAATATGTCCAAAATTGAACTCAAGATCTTCACACTCTCCCAAAATTTCCTCTTTTTTCAACTTCCTATTGAGGAAACCAAAATCTTCTCAGTCATCAGACTCTCCACCTAATTATAATCCTCATCTGCTTTCTCTCACTCACTCCTCCCCTATGCAATCTTCTGTGAAGTCTTGTGGATTCTATCTCTACAAAATTGCTCATATATTCCCCTTTTCTCTACTTACACAGCCACAACTCATCTAAGCAGCTACATGGGTCAGTGAATAGAGCACTGACCTCAGAGTCAGGAAGATTTGAGTTCAAATTCAGCCTCAGACACTTACTACCTTTATGACTCTAGGCAAGTCATTTAACTTGCATCTACCTCAGTTTCCTTGTATGCAAAATTAGTATGATAATAGCACGTACTTCTGAGAGTTGTTTTAAAGATTAAATAAGATAATATTTGAAAATTACTAGTGCAGTGCCTGACAGACAGTAGGCACCTTATAAGTATTTGTTCCCTCCTCTAATATAAGTCTTTATCACCTGGCATTTTGACGGTAACAGTGGCCTCTTAATTGTCTCCCAGCCTGAAATCTATTCCCATTCCAGTCCATCCTTCATTCAGATGCCAAAGTGATTTTCCTAAAGTACAGATCTGACCATGTCACTCACAAACACACAATCAACCCATCAACTCTAATGGCTCCCAATTATGCCTTGGAGTAAATATAAAGTAATGTCTTAAGCTTGGCCCCTTCCTACCTTTCCAGACTTCTTACACTTTCCTCCCTACCTCACACATCCTTTGATCCAGTGGCACTGTGATTTTTTTCTGTTCCTTCCACCAGAAACTTTATTTCCCCACCTAGTATTAGCACTGGCTGTCCTCATGCATGGAACTCTGCCTTCTCATCTCTGCCTCCAGACTTCTTTCCTTTAAGTCTCATCTGATTTCCCACCTTCTTCAAGAAGTCTTTCTCGATCCTCCCTTGATGCTAGGTCCTTCCCTCTATCTTCAATTTGCCTTCTATACATTTACATACAATTGTACATTGTCTCCTGCTTTAGACTATGAGCTTCCTCAGAGCAAAGACTACCTTTTGACTTTCTTTATATCCTCAGCACTCACTATATTCCAGTCACTTTGACTTTTCATGTTGGTGTGACTTGATTTGACCTCCTTGGAGATTTAGCTTAAATCTCACCATGTGCAGAAGGCATTTCTTATCTTCTTTCACCTCTCCCCATACTGCTCTTCTTCCTGAGATTGTCTCCATTTACACTGTATGTATCTTACATATGGTATATGGGGTTCTCAGGAAGACTAGCACCTCTAGCATGAGGGCTTGTTGACACCTTTTCAGGGCTGTTCACCTACCTTTGATGTCCACTTGTCACCCATCTCTCACCTATGGCTGCAAGAAGCTGTAGCATGCACAGAAGCCACACCCTAGTAAAACCATCTTGGCAGTAGGGCTAAACCAGGTTGAGATTTCTATTGGTGAGGTAAGGGAATGTCTACCCGAAGTATGTGAAGACTTTCCTCAGTGGAATGGGTGGATGTGAACAATTTGTTCTAACAGCCATGAAAGTAGCTGAATCCAACACTGTGAAGCACTTAGAGCTTGGTCAGATATTGAAGACACCAAGATCTTCCACTGCATCCTGGGGGGCGTTGCCTGTTGTTTGGTTTTTGTCTTGCCACTAGACTTCCATAACTCAGGAAGAGAGAGTGAGACTGATGACTTTGTACAACTCTGCCTCACTTACATGCAATTTCACACACAAGTCAAGATGTCATGCATGATAATTCTCTATGAAAATGAAGGACAAAGAACAACATGTATCTTACATGTACTTAGCTGTCTAGGAGCTGTCTTCCTCATTAGGATGTGAGCTCCTTGAGGACAGGGAACCATGTTTTTACTTTCTTAGCTCATCAGAACAGTGCCTGGTACATGCTAGGTAGTAAACAGAATTACTTTTTAGAAGATATTTGTTCCTAATTTTTGTCTTTCGATCATCTGTCTTTCTCCTGAGAACCCTCCTCCTACCCATCCCTAGAGTCATGCCTTATGACAAAGAATTTAAAATAAGTAGAAAAAGGAAATAAAATTAGAAAAACTGATTATTCCATCAAAAAATGTGAATATTATATATAATGTTGCACACCCACGGGTACCTCACTTTTGCGAAGAAATCATGGTGGAAGATATCCTCTCATATCTATTCTTTGAGGTACAACTTTTTCTTTGCATTTTCACAGTACTCATTTGCAGTCATTTTGTGATCAACATCCTTTCCATTCACATTGTTTAAATCATTGGGTTATTTGCTCTCATGGTCCTGTTTACTTTATTTTGTATCAGTTCACATAGGCCCTTTCCTGATTTTTTAAATTTAATTATCTGTGTACAGCTATCCCTTCCATATCACTACTTTCTCCATCAAGGTTTTGATATATCACAGGTTGGCATAAGAAATTAAATGAGAACTTGGGGAAAATTTCCCAGAAGCCACAGAACACAAATAGGCAAAGGCAGAGAACACAGAAAAAGTTTAGAAACTCAGAAATGAATGAAATATATGTGTAGTATTGTATAATATCAACATATTTTATTTTTAATGCCATTCTAATTCAGACTTCTCTGAGGGGCCAAAATATTTTCCATGGATTTTCCAGATCATGGGGGCACCACACCCCTAACCCCCATGATGTGGAATGGCTAACTATATATATTTTTCCTTCAGTATAATGTAAACTCCAAGGACTTTTCATTTTAATCTTTTTATTCCTAACATCTACAGTGTCTCAAACATTAAAACCACTTCAGTGCTTTTCGAATGATTAGTTGGTCTTCTTCCTCACTTAAGTTGTAAGGTCCCTTTGGTGGACAACGACTGTTTTACTTTTCTCTTTATCTCTAGCACCTAGCATGCACTTCTAGGCACAGAGCAGGTGCTTAATAAATGTTTGTTCAATAACTGAATGAGTGGCATGTTTGGAAACTACCTTTATCTCCCAGCTAGCTTCTACTGTTTCCTTTGGTCCCATTCCGTCTTCAGGAGTTTCAATGTGTAATAGTTGGTTTGTCTGATCTAGGAGTGGCATGTGAGAGTATCTTGAGAACTAGACTAATGAAGAAAAATATTGAATTCAAAATCATGTTTGAGATTCACTACCATTTTCTGACTTACTGATGAAATGGGATTCTTAGTTTCACCATCTCCATTTATAAAAAGAATTCAAACATTTGCCTTTTTTCCCTCCTCTTTTCTTCCTTTTCCTTTTCTTTCATCCCCCCTTCTAGATCTTTCTTTTTTCATTCTTTTTCTTTCTGTCTTCCTAATATCTTTTCCCATCTTTCATCCTCCTGCTTCCTTTTGTTTTCTCTCCCTTCCTTTTTGTCCACCTTTCACTCTCCTGACCTCCTTCTCTCCCCCTTCTCTCACTTCTTTACCTTTTCTTCCCTTGACTTTCCCTCTTCTGCCCTTCCCCTTCCTTTTTTCTTCCTTCTTTCCCTGCCTTCCTAGGTTAATATGAAAAAAAAATGATATAAGTGAAAGGTGCTTAGAGCTCCCTGGAAGAGACGGGCTCTGGCAATCTCAAAGAGGTTTCTTCATAAAAAATGCATAGGTCGCTGCTGTCTGGGAGTTTGAAATGGCAGCCCCCAGGTGACACCCAGTTGCAGACAATCCTAATGCTAGATCCCCTCCCCTCCTCCTAAAACAAGAAGACTGGCTGAGGAATGGTTGGAGGTGGGGAAAGAGAAGCAGTTTTCTGATATTAAGCAGCCTTTTGGGAGTACTCAGAGTCTGGTTGAAGCCATTTAAACAATTCTCTCCAGATACGCTATACCTTCACAGGCTGACTTTAATGAGCCAATCTGGTCCAAGTGGCCTTTAACTGGCCCCAGGATTTGTTGGGAACCTGTAGGGCAGATGGTGTATGACAGGGCGACAAGCAAATACCCTGGACTCCTCAGATAGTCAGGATTCTTTACAGGCACCTGTCAGCTGGCACAGACTAGGAATCCAAAGCCCAGCCCTTTTGATGGGAACAGGAAAGAGATGTGTATTCTCTGAATTGCTTTCAGCAAAGATAGTGAAATGGAGCAAAATACTGATACAAGACTCAATGGATTTGATCATTCAAGGGATAGAGGCTATCTAATCTAATGATCTCATTTTATAGATGAAAAAACTGAAACCTAGAGAGGTCAAAGTCACACAGGTGAGTGGAAGAGTCAAAATTCAAAACTAGACCATCTGACTCAAAATTCAGTTTTTTTCCTGCCATGTTCAGGTACCTAGAGAATAAGATAGAGGTATGAATCCCACTACTAAGTGATAAGGGTCCTATCTATAGGTATACTAGTAAATATTTAACAACTGACTTTCTCTAAAAATACACTTGTAAGCTTAATCTGCAGTTTGAACATTTTTTCCATCACCTTCTTAACTCTAGAGTCGACAGTCAACAAAACAAGTGAATCCCTTATTTGTATCATTTGCCAGTTTCCAAGTTGTAAATGCCCCCACTGAAAATTAAACAACCAGCTCTCTACTGCCAATTTGAGATAATTCTAGCACCTCCAGGGACCTATATATCCATCACTTTCCACATCTATAAAATGATGACCACACAATCACCTCTTTAGAGATGGAAGAGAACTTGGAGATCCCTCATGTTACAGATGAGAAAACTGAAGTCCAGGGGGAGCAAATGACTTGCTCAAAGCCACACAAGTCTTAGTGTCCAGAGGTAGGATTGGAACCTAATTTCTCTGACTCCGGAACTTGTGTATTCTTGACTGTACCATGCTGATGGCTTGCCATGACAATGTCACCTGGTCGTTATTAGAAATAAATAAAAATAGGCATGAAGGTGCTGTGAAAAGCAGGGAATCTTGCACCCATATGTGTGATATAACAAAACTTCAGAGTGAGATCAGTATCTGGACTTGAAGAAGCTTTGGGCTGGACCAGTAGAGACCAGAGAGTCAGTTCCCAGCTACTCTCTTCACAGACCTTTGTGTAGCTGATTCCCTTCCCCACCCCCTTTTATCCCTTTTGAAAGCCTGTCCCGTTGGCTCTCTGCACACATTCCCTGAGCCTCTGCAGGCAGCAGATTATGCTGATCAGAGTTAGGGTTTATGAGAAGGAAGAAACAAAAGCTGATGCCTTCCTCAGCCAAACTCCTAGGCATTTGGAAGAATGAGAAAGCAGATGATTGTGGGGTTTTTTTCAGGAGGAATATGAGTGTTCAGCAGCCTCAGGTTTTGACTTTGGGGGAGCCAGAGGTGTTGGTTAGATCTCAAGGGATAAGGGATGTAGAGAAAACCTGGTCTCAAAACTGACCTCCAATGAGTGAGGATGAGGAGACAGGAATGGAGGGGTGAGGGCAGGATTATTTAAGGAAGCAACTGGCTTCTCTGGATTTCTCAGTCTGGTTCAGTGCACAGATCAAGTTGGGAGGGAGGGAGAGGGAGAGAGAGACAGAGAGAGAGAGAGAGAGGGAGGGAGGGAGGGAGGGAGGGAGAGGGAGAGAGGGACAGGGAGAGAGGGAGAATACTTTAGATTTAGACCTAGAAGGGAACTTAAAGATCATCTAATCTACCCTCCCTCTTTAGAAAGGAGAGGTTTAGAAACTTAGACCAAGATACACAGATAGGAAATGACAGAATAGGTACTCGAACTCAGACCTTCTGATTTCAAATTCAGTGTTTGTTCTGTTGTATAATTTTAGAAAATTTAGTATTTTATTTTCCCCAATTACGTTTAAAAATAATTTTAACATTTGTTTTTAAAATTTTGAGTTCCAAATTCTCTCCCTTTCTTCTTCCAGAGCCCCCCTCCCCATTCAGAAGACAAGTAATTTGATATAGGTTGTACATGTGTAGTCATGCACAACATTTTCATATTAATCATGTTGTGAAAGAAAACAGACCAGAAAAAGCTCAAAAAAAGAGAAAATAAAAAGAAAGTGTGCTTCCATCTGTATTCAGACTCCCTCAGTCCTTTGTCTGGAGATGGATAGCATTTTTTGTCTAAGTCCTTCCGAGTTGTCTTGGATCATTGCATTGCTGAGAATAGCTAAGACATTTCTGTTGTTGTATTCTGCCAAGAGAGAAAAACCAGAAATGAATGAAGATGACATAGTACAATGGGGGAAAATCATAGAATCTGAAGGCAGAGGACCCAGTTCTTATACTCTGATGCCTGCGTAAACTTGGGCAAGTCATTTCAACTGCATGTTCCTCAGTTTCTTCATCTGAAAAAAGGAGGGAGCAGAGTAGATGACCTCTGAAATATCTTCCAGTTTTACATTTATGATCTTATGATTATAAGCTACAAATCTGCGCATAATAGAAGGAAAATCCTCATAACGATTGGAGGCGTGGAGTGGATGTCCTCAAAGATACTGGGCTGTCCCTAACTACACAATAGCTATTCTCAGTGCTTTGCACAGTATCTGGTACATGGCAAGTTCTTAATAAATATTTGTTGACTGACTGACTAGCTAATGGATTTATGTTCTGGTCTTGCTTCTGACCCATTCTGGCTGTGTGATCATGAGTATATCACTTTAACTTTCAATGTCCTGATTACCTCTTTCACAATATAAGTTGTAGAGAAAATGCTGATCTTCTTTAACAGAGTGTACTTACACATACAGTAGTTTCTTATTCTAATGAAATCACAATTTCAGCCCTATGTATATTTTGTACACACACGTACATTATATATGTACATATATGTAATATATGTATATATATGGAGAGAGATTATTTCATTTCTTTTTCTATCCCTGGCACTTAGCAGAGTGCTGATTAATTGATCGATTAAGTGGCTACTATGTCCCAGACACAGCCTCTTACCTCCAAGATTTGGTACCTCTTACTCCCCAGTTCAGTTCGCCAGACTCTGACGAAATTGCCGCTATAACCTCCTGATATGCTGTTACACCAGCACAGATCCAGATGTTTCCAGCGTAAGAAATCGGGCCTCCCTTGTTAACCTTCATTTGGAAAGCAATTTAACTTCTTGACATTAAAAATTAAAATATAAACAGCCTGGGTGCCTGATTTAATGGACAATTAAAAAATAAATTAAGTTAGTAAGTAATGAGCTAATAACTATGTTATCGTAACCATATTGGTGGAATGCTTTGAGTGAGTAGTATAAAAGGCAGGAATAGACCCCTCTGACAAAGGGAGAAAGAATCAAACTCATGTATCACATATTTGTTCTCTAAAGTCATTTATTTGTCTGATATTTACTTGAAATATTGAGATGGTAATCGGTATTAATGATTTGATTTTTAAAAATGAAGTTAAAGTTATGGTCAAGTTACAGGGCAAACAGCTGTATTAAAGTCTTTCCCAGAAACTAAAGGTTGTAGTTGCCTTTTAAATCAACTGTTTATAACCCCTCCTGAATGGTCACAAATATCCTACATCTGTCTTGAAAGTATAAAAGCTGATGGCTAAAGAGAGGAAGAAAGAACCCATGATGGGAGCCAAGTAAAGGATCTGGAGGAATGCAGCCTGGAAATGAAGAGTTAGCTAACCTAGGCACTATCCTTAAATGGAGGTTCTAATAGGCGACATTTAGTTAGAGGAAGGGGCCCTAGGAGCTGAGAGTACTTCTGAGGTGTGAGTTCCAGGGATGAAGTAACCCTTTAGGATGTAAATCAGTTTTTAAAATAGATTTTATTGATTATTTTTTGTTTTTACAACTTCTAGATTTCCCCTGTGTCCTTCTGTCCCCATTCCCAGAGAGCCATACCATATAACAAAAAACTTTTTTAGCAAAGAAAAAAGAAAGAGAAAGAAGGGTAAAAAAGTCAGTGAAACATCATCAACAAAAAATTCTGATGTTATATGGAATGTTCCTCCAAAGGACCCTGATCTCTTCAAAGGAATGAGTTGAGACATTCTCTTTTATCTCTTCTTTGGAGCCAAGATTGTTTTTTATCATTTTACAACCTTCAATTTTGATACTTTTGTTATTGTTGGTGGTTCTGTTTACATTGATATGGTAATTGTGTATGTGGTTTTCCTGGATCTTCCTTCTTAGCTCTGCATCAGTTCATGGAAGCCTTCTCATGCTTCTCTGTGTTCATCATGCTCATCATTCCTTATAGCACAGTGATGTTCCATGACATCCATGTGCCACAATTTTACTTATTCTCCAGTTGATGGGCATATACTCATTTTGTCTCTCCTATTTGATTTATACAAAATACATACAAGGTAACTTGGGGGAAGATGCTAACAGCTGGAGAGGTGTTTGAGGTGAAATTTGAGTTAAAATTCTGAAAGAAATTAGGGATTAGAAGAGACAGAAGTGAGGGAATACATTCCAAGCTTGGAAGCCAGACTCATCGTTTGTTGATATGAATTAAAATACTTTGCTGGGAGTCAGGAAACCATGGCACTGGTCCCTCCTCTGCCATTTTCTTATCGTGTGACCTTGGATAAGTCAATTTTGCTTTCTGGACCTCTTTTCTCCTTTGTAATGTGAGGGACTTGAATTAGATCATCCCTAAGACACATTTTCAGCTCTAAATCTAGGATCCAATGGCTGCTGGGCCAGATTGGATTGTTATTAGTAATAATTAAGATTCTCAGGGCTGGTGGAAGTAGGGATCCTCTCTTAGGAGATGGTATGGCGCTGTTGACTGAGAGAATTTTGAATGGAAGTATTTATTGGTTATTCTTAATTGTGAGACTAGCTGAGGGGGGAAGTCATTGGTGGAACCATTGTAAAGATTTAGTGAATGTGCTGGAGTCAGCTTGGTACAAGAGAGTCAATTGTTAAATTTTCAGAATTGGAAATGGGCAAAGGTTACAGATCAACACTTGATTTATTGTTTTCCTGATTGCCTAGACTTTCTTCAGAAAGTTATGGCAAAACTTATTACATTTGAGATTAAACTCAAAAATGGCTGGAGGACCAGTTGGTGAACATTTACCAGCATGCCAGTTTTCAGTTCTAAATCTGTGATGATGTCTAACAGAAAAGATTACTGCAGCCTAGGAGCACCTGACTCTTGGATGAGGGCAAAGGGTTCTCAAATATAATAAAAGAATACCAAAGGGGGAAACAGAGGCACAAAAATGACCCCCTTGCTCATTGCATAATTATCCCTGAGACAACACTGAAAGTCAGAACTCTGAAGTTGGGAGGTTGGGCCAGTGTGCTAAGCCAGGGGAAATGGAAGTGAGTAGGAAGGAGGTTGAGAATATTTTAGAATTATAGAATGTATAATTTGGAGAGGTTAGAAATAATGTAGTCCATCCATTTTGCTCCTAAAAATGGAAAGTGAGGCCCAGAGGAGTCAAGTGAGTTGCTGAAGGTCACAAACATGGCCAAGAGAGCAAGGTTTTGAACTCAGATCTTTCATCTGCATGTGCAGAGCTCTCGTTTATAACTCCTTGTTTTCTTTCTTATTTCCTCTGGAGGGTTGGCAACGAGGTTTAGATATCTGTTGGGTTGCCTAAATGGAATGGCCAGTTCTTCTGAATGAAGTAGTATGGTCTAGAGAACTTAATGTCAGAAATGCCACTGCTTTGTGCCATTGGGTAAGTCTGAGCCTTAGCTCTTCCTATCTTTAAATGTGTAATCTTATGATCCAGTAAGCTTAATATCTATGCCCCATGGCTTCTTAGGGATGAAATTTTCAAAGTTAAATGCCAAGGTGTGACACCTTAGAAAACTCAGTATGGTTAAGATGTACATTTACAGCTTCATTATCCCTAAGTTGAATAAATGTGATCCAATGAGGCCTTGGAACTCTTCCACTTTGGAGGGACCTGATTTGGAAGGTTTCAATGGGAGGAAAGGCTTGGAAAGAGGTGATGATATAATCTTAACCTCGTCCCAAAGCTCCCTCAAAGGTCTATTCTAAACAGGCCTAACTAGGCTATGTCAAGAGTCAGTTAAGCCTTCCAAAGGAAAATAGAACAATTACTGAAAGAATTGATTAATTCTCATTTTTATTGCTTGTCTGGAATAGTTACCAGAAATTAGTTTTCCAGTGTAACTTTAGTCATCCATCTTCTCTGGGAAAGGAAGGGTAGGATTCTATGTAGGTGGAAGGAAAGCTTTCTAATGAATAAAAGATACAGTCCCACTGGCCTGGAGTCTAGATCTTCAGCTCTGTACTCAACTGAGCTCAGGAGAAATTTATTAAACACCTACAATATAATGGGCTTTATGTTTGGCAATGAGAAGAATACAAAGATGAATAATGAATATACTGTCCTTTCCATAACATATTTGATTCTAGAGAGAATCAGGATACTAACAGAGATCTTGACAAACTAAAATGGTGGGCAGATGCAGATTTAAAAGGGATAATAAATGCCAAGTCTTACACTTGACTTCAAGAATTACCTTCACAAGTACAAGATGGCAAAGCCACAGTAATATATCTCAGAAAGACCTGGGTTTTTTCAGTGCACTGTCAGCTCAACATGAGCTTATAATACTGTGACCTTTCCTCCCCCAGTGCCAAACAAAAATACAGTCTTAGATTGCCTTAAGAATGGAATGGTAAAAATGCTCTAAAGCACTATTGATTAGAGAAATGCAAATTAAAACAACTCTGAGATACCACTTTACACCTATCAGGTAGACTAATATGACCAAGAAGGAAAATGACAAATATCAGAGGGGATGTGGGAAAACTGAGACACCAATGCACTGTTGGAGTTGTGAACTGATTCAGCCGTTCTGGAGAGTAATTTGAGAAGTATCTCCAAAAGACTATAAAATCATACATACCCTTTGACTCAGAGATACCACTACTAAGTAGTAAACAAAAAGGACATATACATACACAAATATTTATAGCAACCCTTTCAGTGGTGGTAAAGAATTAAAAATTGAGTGGATGTCCATCAGTTGGGGAACAGTTAAACAAACTACAGAACAGAATTGTGATGGAATACTATTGTGCTATAAGAAATGATGAACAGGACCCAGGATGGTGAAGGAACATTCAATCCTGCTAAGCTTCTGGATATAGGCTTTCAAGAAGCCTTGGAAGAGTATGACTATGACTGCTTTGTATTTAGTGATGTAGATCTGATACCTATGGATGACAGGAACACCTATAGGTGTTTTGAGCAGCCCCAGCACCTCTCCGTATCAATGAATAAATTTGGATTTAGCTTACCTTATAACCAGTATTTTGGAGGTGTCTCCGCTCTAAGTAAAGAACAATTCTCCAAAATAAATGGATTTCCTAATAACTATTGGGGTTGTGGAGGTGAAGATGATGATATTTATACCAGATTAGTTTATAAAGTCATGTCTATATCATGCCCAAATGCTGTCATTGGAAAATGTCATATGATTTGCCATTCAAGAGACCAAAAAAATCAACTCAATTCACAAAGATCTGACAGAATTGCACACTCTAGGAAGACCATGAACTCTAACGGTTTGAACTCACTTAAGCACCAACTTTTGAAAATTCAGAAGTACTCTCTGTTTACCAAAATCACAGTGGATATTGGGTCACCAAGTTAGCATCTCAGTGAGCTCAATAAAAAAGCAACAGTCAAGGACCTATGCTGACTCTCTTTGTAAACTTGCTGGATTTTTTTCCATTTTTGCCTTTTGTTTTACTACAGTCAGAATGAACAGGAATCCTCATATAATTATTCAAAACTTTTCCAATTCACTAGGATGAGTGGGACTTCTTGCCTCCAATTTGACTCTGCATGTGACTTTTCTAGCTGTAAGTTTTAGAGACTGTATATAAGCATTGTTGTTTATTTATACCCTCATTGGGGGGTGTAGGGTGTGTTCAGGCAGGACCAGTACCAGTACCTTTGGTGTGATGGCTGCCGAGCCCTTTTCAGGGCTCTTCTACCTTGGTGTCCACCTGTTCCACCTAACTCTCACCTGTGGCTCCAAGAAGCTGCAGCATGCGCAGTGGCCACACCCTGGTAAAGAGTTTCAGCAGACGAGCCAAACCAGGTTGAGAGTAACCAATGGTTCTTAAATCCATTGGTGAGTTGGGGGGGGGTGTCTACCCCAAACATATGAAGACTTCATCTGGTGGAATGGGCAGATGAGAACAATTTCTTCCAATGACCATAAAGGCTATTTATGGACCAAAAACCTATAGTGCATCACAACTACTCAGTGCTGATAGAGCCACATTGATTAGTGATAAGGACATGATTCTGGAGAGATGGGCTGAACACTTCATAGTATTCTCAACAGACCATCATCAATCAATGCTGAGGCCATTGACCGTTTACCTCAGATTGAAGTCAATCCCTCCTTAGCTGAACTTTCAGCTGAAAAAGAGGTTTGGAGGGCCATTAGGCTCCTCTCATGTGGCAAAGCACCTGGTGCTGATTCTATTCCAGCTGAGATTTACAAGGTAGGGGAGCCATTGCTCTTACAAAAGCTGACTGAAATTTTCCAGGTTATGTGGCAAGAGGAGGTTATCCCCCAGGAGTTCAAGGATGCCTCTATTGTCCATCTCCATAAGGGTAAAGGGAATAGGTCATCCTGTGACAATCACAGGGGGATCTCTCTCTTAGTCATTGCTGGCAAAATTCTTGCTAGAGTTCTCCTTAATAGGCTGATCCTTCACCTGGAAGAGAGCAAGTGTGGCTTCAGAAAGGGCTAAGGAACAGTTGATCTGATGTTTGCTGCCAGACAACTCCAGGAGAAATGCCAGGAACAGAACAGAGGTCTGTACACAAAGTTTGTAGATCTGACCAAGGCCTTTGACACTGTTAGTCATGAGAACTTATGGAAAACTATGTCAAAATTTGGTTGACCAGAGAAATTCATCAATATTGTATGTCAATTTCATGATGGCATAATGGACAAAGTTCTCGTGCCTTTCCAGTCACCAATGGAGAGAAACAGGGCTGTGTGCTTGCTCCCATGCTTTTTAGCATGATATTTTCAGCCATGTTGTCAAATGCTTTCAGTGAGGTTGAACATGGCATCAAAGTCAACTACCATACTGATGATAAATTCTTCCATTTGAAAAGGCTACAAGCCAAGACCAAAGTGGAGGGCGTGTTGGTGCATGAGGACTGTGCACTCAGTGCAGCCTATGAAGCTGAGATGCAACAAAGTATGGATCAGTTCTCTGCTGCCTGTGCTAATTTTGGCCTAATAATTAACACCAAAAAAACACAGGTGCTCCATCAGCTACAACTACACTATCTATACGTGGAACCATTGATTACAACAAATGGAGAAGTTTTGAATGCTGTGGATAAGTTCACTTACCTTGGTAGTGTACTTTCCAGGGATGTACACATTGACAATGAGGTTGATACATGCATTGCCTGAGTTAGCTCAGTGTTTGGCAGGCTCCAAAGAAAAGTTTGAGAGAGAAGAGGTATTAGACTGACTACCAAATTGAAGGTCTACAGAGCCATTGTACTGACCTCATTGTTGTATGCCTGTGAAACATGGACAGTCTACTACTGCCATGCCAGGAAACTGAATCGTTTCCATTTGAACTGTCTTAGGAAGATTCTGAGGATCACCTGGCAGGATAAGGTACCAGACATTGAAGTCCCTGGTCAAGTTGAACTGCCAAGTATTCAAACTATGCTTCAGAGAGTGCAACTCTGATGGACTGGCCACGTTGTTCGAATGCCAATGTACGCTTGCCAAAAAGAATATTTTATGGCAAACTTGCATGGGACAGGCAATCACATGATGGCCAGAAGAAATGATACAAGGACATTCTCAAGAACTTTGGATTTGACTGTGCAACTTGGGAGACACTGGCACAGGACCGCTCAACATGGCATGCCCACATAAGAAAAGGTGCTTTTCTCTTTGAGCAAAGCAGAATTGAGATAGTACAAAGTAAACTCAGGAAGTGCAAATTTGAGATATCCGCCCTAAATATTCACACAGACTATCTGTGCCCAACCTGTGGTAGAGCATTCTGAGCTCGTATTGATCTGATCAGTCACAGTTGGACACACTGAAATTTCACTTTACAATGTTGATGTCATTTTGGTCCTCTTCGAAGATGAAGGACAACAACCACCACCCTCATTGGAGACTATCTGATTATGGTTCTTAACAGCTTAATCTATAATAAGTTGACAATTGTGAACAGCTAAAAATCACTGTGTTCTAGTTTCATTGATTGATGGTTAATTCCCAAGGACCAATCTGCCAAATTTTCATGTAACATGTAAGAATTTTGCTTTGAAAAAAAGAAAGAAATGATAAACAGGAAAAATGCAGAAAGATTTACATGAACTGATACAAAGTGAAATGAGCTGGGTCATGAGAATATGGTACACAGTAGCAGCATTATTGTATGATGATCAACTGTGACTATTCTGAGGAATATGATGATCAAATACAATTCTGAAGGACTTATGATAAAAAATGCTATCTGTCTTCAAAGAAAGAACTAATGGAGTCTGAATACAGAGCAAAGCATGCTTCTTTTTCTTCATTTTTCTTTTTGTCTATGTTTTCTTTCACAAGGTGACTAATAGGGAAATACGTGATTCATAACCACACATATATGACCTATATTAAATTGCTTGTCTTATCAATGAGGGGGGATATAGGGAGAAAATTTGGAACTCAAAATTTTTTAAATGAACATTGAAAATTGTTTTTACATGTAATTGGAGAAAAATATTAAAGAAAAAAGGTATAGTAGTGTTCAGAATGAGGAAAGTGATAGGCCAACTGTTCTCTGCCCTAGTCTGACCACATATCCACTTCTGGGCACCACATTTTAGGAAAATATCAACATGTCTATCCAGAGAAGAAGACCAGATATAATATGGGGACCAATTGAAAAAAAACTGGAAATTTAGGGCCTATATAGTAGAAGATTTAGTGGGGAATACAATAGATGTCTTGAAGGACTGAAAAGGCTGTCATGGAAGACAAAGACTAGATCTTGTATTTGCTCCCAATGGTTAGCATATCCCTACTCTTGGGAATGACTTCTATTTACCAAGTACTGATTTTGGTGTATACATGTTGTTCTCTAGACCCACCCCAGTAGCCTATAAATTTCATAAGGGAAGGGGTCATTTTTATTTTTGTTTCTGCTTTCCCAAAACATAACACAAGTATCTGGCACAAAGTAGGAGCTTAATAGATGTCTATTGGATTCTTTTGACCTAACCTTAAGAGGACTTGAGCTTTAAGCTGTGTTTTTGCTTTCCTGATGGTGGGGATGGTTTGGCACTGATTCATTCCCATCTTCTTGCCCGTTCAACGTTCTGAATATAAATTTGTGCACCAAGATGGCTGGAATGCACTCTTCCTTCATCTCTGCCTCTCAAAATTTCTGTTTTCCTTTAAGACTCAGTTCAGTACCATCTTCTTTTCCTCTTTTTCTCCTGATGTTTTCCGTCTTTGAACTCCTTTGTAATCATTTTATATATCTGTCCATGTGGTGTCCTTTCATTTGAATGGAAACACCTTAAAGACAGAGGCTATTCTTTTGCCTCAGTGTCTCCCAGTACCTAGCACAGTGTCTGGAATATAGTAAGTGCCTAATGAATTTTTTTTAATTGGACCTGGAATGAAGCAAAACTAACTGCTCTGCATGGGACTTGAACTCCTGACCTTGTTCTTATCATTACCAGGGTCTAACTCAGGGAGCTAGCCAGCTGAGTTAGCACAGATGCATGTTGCTGATCTGAGCAACCACTGTGCCATTTGGATCAATGTGATTATTAGAGATGCCTGGCCCAATGATTATTTTGAAAAGAATCCCTAAAATTAGCTGCATTAGCAATCTCTGATAACTGGCTCTTTGGGTTAATTGGCACATTTATGTTCCCTTTGAGGGATGCCAGAGAAGAGTATCCTCAAATTCCTCTAACAAGCAAGTTTGGGATGACTCTCTGCCCCGAGTGCTAATACATATTACAAATTAGAGCTATTACCATTATTTTGCAGTTCATCTCAATAGAGATGTAATGGACCCAACGTTCCTGTCTCTACAGAGATGTAAAACAGCTATTTCCTAATTGCTCTCTTTTGGAGGGTGTGGGTGGTGATTGTTCTATGATAACTACAAGGCTCACCCTACAACATCTTCCATAACTTTGGACAGGTACAGAGTCCCCATCTTTGATAAAAGACAGTGATTTTCTTCCATAGAACCTCTGAATGCTGGACAAATCACTTCATCTCTCAGCATCTAGGATTTTATTCTGCACTGATAAAGGGGGTTTGCTCAAAGGGAGTTTCTAGACCAATAAGATTACAAGTTCTGTTAAAAAAATACTGATCTACCCTGATATTATTGGGAATTTGAGAACCTAGGTTCAAATCCTTGCTCAGACACTTATTTCCTGTGTGACTTTGAGTAAGTCACTTAACACTTCTGAACCTCATTTTCCTCATCTGTAAAATGAGATTGGATTAGATGAACTCAGAGGTCCCTCCCCTGTCTAAATCATATGATCCTATGAATTAAATTGAATTTTAGAGTAAAAACGTATTTCAATATATTAATTTGCATAGTGAATAGATTGCTGGACTTAGAAACAGGAAGACCTGTATGCAAAACATATCCCCGACACTTAATAGCTGTGCAATTCTGGGAAAGTCATTTGACCTGCCTGTCTCAGTTTCCTTATGAGTAAAATGGCAGTTAATAATAACATCTACTTCTTAGGATTGTTGTGATGATTTAACGAGTTAATCTATGTAAAAGACTTTTCAAACCTTAAAGTCCTACATAAACATTGTTTGAAGACAGTTAGGTAGAGCAGTGGATAGAGCACTGGACCTGGAACTGGGAACACTTGAATTCAAATGCTATCTCAGATACTTACTAGCTATGAGACCTGGGCAAGTCTCTTGCCCTTTGCCTACCTTAGTATCTTCACTCATAAAAGGAGGATAATAATATCCCTTACTCTCTCCTTCCCCAGGTTGTTGTGAGGATAAAATGTGTTATTTGTAAAACACATTGAAAAGCTGAAAGTGCTATGATTATTACAATGGAAAGAAATTGATAACATTTATTAAATGTTTCTTATATTTCAGGTTCTGGGAATAAGCATTGTGTTTGAAGTCAGAGGTCCTTGACTGAAATCCTGCCTTCTTTCACTTACTCCCTATGGGACGTTGGGCAAAATGCTCACCCACTCTGGGCTTCAAGTTCCTAATCTGTAAAATGATCAGAGTCTATGAGTTCTAACATCCCTCCCAGTGCCATATTTATGATTTCTAACTGGCGATACTTACCTTGGAGAAGCACCAGAGGGTACATGAGAACTCTTCTGGAATATTTGAAGGGCAGTCCAATAAAAGAGAGATTAACCTTGTTTTCCCAGAATTGGAAAATCCAAAGAGTTGGAAGAGTACCTTCTAAGTCATCCAGTCCAAGAGGCATCACTTCTATGTTGTACCCTGGTCAGCCACTGACCACCATAGGGTATGATGGCTGACCATTCATCCTCCACTTGAAAATGTCCAGTGACCCAAAGCTACCCAATCTCCTTTGAGACAGCTCTAATTACTGGGATTTTTTCTTATATATTGGGGTGGGGCAGAGGAATCTGCCTTGGCAATATTTGCCTATTGCTCTTGGGTTTTACCATCTGAAGCTAAATATTCTGTTTCTCCTCCCACATCCTTTTCCCATTCCAACAGTGGGAGGGGCTGCCCTTCATGAGAAGTGCTTGATCAAAGACTGGACCATCACATGTCAAGGGTGTTGATGAGAGGATTCTTGTGCTGGTAGAGGTTGGATGGGATAGCTTCTGAGCTCCCTTCCAATTCAAAGGTTCTATAAATCAGGAAAAACATGTTTAATCCCTCTTTTACATGACAGCCCTTCTAATGATTGAAGAGAGCTCTCATGTGCCTTCAGAGACTTCTCTTCCCTAGGCTAAACATCCTGAGTTGATTCAATTGTTTCTTATCTGCAATAAGTGGGGCTCACCACACTCTTCTTATTGCTGTCCTTTGGACATGCTCAAAAATTAAGATAGTCGGGAGTTTTGTTCATAGGCTTTAGAACAAGAAGGGACCTAAGACTACGGAAAGTCAGAACACAAAACTAAGAATGTCATCACTTTAATGTGAGCAAAATTCCAACACTTTCCTTCAAATCTGGTTTTAGATATTTACTAGTGTGATGCCCCTGGGCAAGTCACTTAACCTCTGCCTGCCTGTTTCTTCAACTATAAAATCAGGATAATAATAGCACCTATCTCCTAGGATTGTTTTGAGAATAAAATGAGATAACAACTCTATAGTACTTAGCATAGTGCCTAGCATGCAGTTGGGGCTTAATAGATGCTCTTTCCCCTTCCCCTTCCCCTGCCCTTCCCATTTCCCTTTCCCATTCCTTTCCCTTCCCTCCCTTTTCCTTTCCCTCTCTCTTTCTCCCTACCTCCCTCCCTTCCTTCCATCCTTCCTTCCTTCTTTTTTCATATAAGCCTCTCAGTCCTGTAAGATGAGTGCTACTATTTCCTCCAATTTCATAGAAACTGAGAAAGATTAAATCTATTGCTCAGAGTCATATAATTAATGAGTCTGAGGTAGAATTCGCACTTAGATGTTTGCTGATTCCAGGCCAAGCACCACCTAGCTGCTTCCTTGTACCAAAATGCCTTCGCTTGAGCTTCACATGGCATGGCTTTGAGTCTCTTTGCCTTCATCATTAGTACAGCTCACATTAGATGGTCTCTGAGATTCTCCAACATGGAGGTCCTTGACTTGCCCCATCCTCCCTCTCCCCCATTCCAGTTTTCTAGTTCTGTGATAACAAGTCACTGACTAAATGACTGTCAAGGCCAGGATGAGAAGGAAGGTCTCTTGATTTCCTGACCAAGTGACTTTTCCACTGTATCATATTGTTTTTTGATATTCAGCCCATGCATTCCTTCAGAATCCCCATCAAATGCACAACATGAACTAGCCTTCCACTGAATACCATCATTTGACAATATCCAACTGAGTGGCCAAGCACAGACTCCGGGCAACCCAGCAGGCAACTGTATATTCAATCTGACACCTCTCCAACAAGAACCATTCTCGGCCCTGCAATTAAAGCGGCCTTGGAATGAGCATCTGGGTTAGAGTGGCAGTTGCCCCAGGTACCCAGTGAAATGATGCATTAGCCCTGAACCTACCACTGAGTCCAAACAGTGATGTTCACATCAAGGTTTTCTTGTGGCTTATTTTTTCCTTTTCTCTCCTCCTCATTAGCATTCTTATCAAAGCCCTGGACCCAGTCCCAGCAAGAGGAGCCATTTAGATACCTTGACTTTGATCAGTGATCTTTGATCAGTAGCATTTGATGGTCCTGTGGACTCTGGGACCAAATTGAAAGAACTGACCCTCCCTATCTCCAGCAGAAAACTCTGAGAGGATGAAGGAAGCGAGATAGAGAATGTTCCTACTACTCCTCCAAAAGATCTTTTCAAAGAGACCAACTTTCATTCTCTGTCTGGTAGATAGAGTTGCTGTCTGAATTCTGAGACTAAATTAAACTTGTCTCATTCTGTGTGATGAGTATTTCTTTAATGTCTCTCAGCCTTAGTTTCCTTATCTGTAAAATGAAGACATTAAACTTGATGACATCTGAGGCTCCTTCCAACTCTAGATCTAAGACTGTAAATTCATAGGACCATAAGTATAGAGCTGAAAGGGACCTTAGAGATCATCTAGTCAATCAATGAACAAGTGCATCTCTTATGTTCCAGGCACTGGGGATACAAAGGTGAGACAGTCTCTGCCATCGTGGAGAGTGTAACCTAACTTGGGGAAATACAAGTACATATATAACCACATGCAATATATGTTGAAAATGGTTATACTGTGATCAGGATGGGGGAGGAGAAGATAACCAGCAGCTATTGCCAATTCTAACCTTGTGCTCATATACCTCTCTCTGCCCCTAACAGGTTAGAAGTCTGAACATTAGCTTACTCTAGGAATTCTGAGATAGGGGAGTGACAAGGGCATTCCAGATATAGGGGACAGCCAGAGCAAAGGTTATAGAGATTGGAGGTGTAGTGTTTTTTTATGGGGAACAGTAACTGAGGCCCAGAGAGGTTCAGCAACTTGCCTAAGGTCACCCAGGGACCAAGCTGTGGGAACAGGCAATGAGCTGTCCAACACATCACAGAGACTTTGAGTCTCTCTACATGTTAGCTGTTAGAGTCAAGGGACCTAGAAGGAATGTATTCTACAACCACAGAATGAAGAAGGGTCAAGGAGCCTTCATCCACCTTAACCCCAGACACTGTACATCAAAGCTATCCCAGAAACTAAGCATCTTGCTTTTAGTCTCCCCCTTCTCCCCTCTTCCTCCTCCATCTCTGCCTCCTTCTGAGAATCCATTTTTCAAAAGTCCTGATTTGTTTCTTCACATGCTGTAGGAACACATTAGTGCATCATCCTCACCTCGTCACTCACACACCCAATTCTTGTTTTGCACACACGATGTTTCATCTCCCATCTCTGTGCCTTTGCCCTGGCTGTGCCTCATGCTTAGAAGATTCTCTCTCCACTTCTTCCTCCATGGTTTTCTTCCAGATTCAGCTCAAGTACTACCTTCCTCATAAAGTCTTTCCTTCTCCTCACCTCCACCCCTGAGCTGCTAAACCTCGTATAAAACTACTTATACTCATTTTCTAACTCTTTTGTGTATACTTATAGATGTACATGCTGTCTCTCCATTAGAATGTAAGCTCCTTGAGGGCAGGGAATATATAGTTTTCTTTGTATTCCCAGCACTTGACAAAGTGCTTGGTATAGAGTAAGTGCTTACTAAATGCTTGTTGATTTACTATTTAGAAAACTTCAAGATTGTGAGCTAGACATCTCTATACCTTCTCTTCAATTCTGAGTCCTCCTCCCCTGTAATCTGCTGAGAGGGGCAGGTTCCCACACCGAAATATTTTTTTCCTCCTCAGTTATATGCACTCATGGAACTTAAGGGATTTAAGAATACATAGAATGTTAATGCTAGAAGAGACTTACTTTCTTCAATATTCCAAGCACCTACTACCTCCTACATAAGGTCTTTCCTGAGTTCCCAGGCTGCAAGCACCTCATCTCAGTTACTCTGTAATTATTTTACTAATATTTTATTTTGTCAGTCTTTATTATTTAACTTATATATATACACCTGTTGTCTTCCTTTAAAGACTGGAAGGTCCTTGAGGGCAAGGATGGCTGCATTTTTGTCTTTCTGTGTCTAGCACCTAGCACAGTGTCTGACCCATAATAAGTGCTTAATAATTACTTGCTAATTGATTGACTTTAGAGATCAATTTTTCCAACCTTTTCATTTCTTAATTAACAGAAGAAGAACCTGGACTCTTTCTACTCCACTGTATACTGATCTATAAAATTGGAGTGTATATACATATATATACACACACACACACACACACATACACACACACACACACACACACACACACACACACACACACACACACACACACATATATATGCTTCCTTATTCTGAAGACCAAATGAGTAAGTTTTGGCCAAGGTCAAGATTGTTGTTGTTGTTGAGTAATTTTAGTCACGTCCAACTCTTCCTGACTCCATTTGGGGTTTTCTCAGCAGAGACACTGGATTTGCCTTTTCCTTATCTAGCTCATTTTACAGATGAGGAAATTGAGGCAAACAATGACTTGCACAGGGACACACAGCTGTTGGATTTGAATTCAAGAAGATGAGTCAAGAACAACAAAATGTATGTATATGTATATATATATATATATGCACATATACACACAGACATACATACATATGTGTGTATATAGCCTTCTAACCTGCACATGCACACACACACACTATGGCAGACATGAAGTACCATCACTATAAAGAGTTCTTGGTCAATATCTCCACAATTGATCAGTTTATGGGCAGTGTTTGATAGATAAAGGTGAATATCCTCTTGTTGTTCCTTGAAATCAGAATGGGCGTGGATGGGGACAGTCGAATATTCTCCACAAGAAGTGAAATCAGATATGACCAAATGATTTGGAAAAAGCCCAGCTCTCTGTGACTTGTAAAACAGTGGAAAGACAAGGTTTCTGCTGTCCATGGAACAGGGCAGTCAGGCCTTGGTCAATCAAAGGAAACAAATCACATGGTGATGCCCACTTAAACCACAAATATAAAGATTCAGCAGTGGTGTTGAAAATTGGGGAAATAGACAGCTGGGACTTGGATCTTGGTATTTAGAGCCTGAAGAGACTGTGGAACACAGAATATTAGAGCACAGGAAGCCAGAGCTAGAAAGGATCTTAAAATATAGAATGTTAGTACATAAAACAGAATATCAAAGCTAGAATGACCCTTAGAAAATAGTTTTAGAACATACAATAAAGACTGTCAGAGTTAGAAAGGAGCTTAGAAGATAGAATATTTCATCATTGAATGCCAGATCTGAAAGAGATTACTGGACTGTCCTAGCCCAATCCTTTCATTATACAGAAGGCAAAACTAAGGTGCGGTCTTTTGACTGAGTCCAAGTTTTACAAAACAAATGCTTTGATTAAGGGGATTTGTTCTGTAAAGTTTGGATTCAGTCAAAGGGCCCCACTTGAGGACCTAGAAAGCCACATGTAGCCTTGAGACCACAGGTTCCCCACCTCTGAATTCTAGTCTAATCCAGACCTGTTTAAGAACCCCCTCTACGACTTCTTTCCCCCAGCCAATGATTCTAGAGAAATGGACCAATGATGAAAAATACTTCTCTCCTCTTCACAGAGATAAGAAATTTAAGGTGAGGAATGAGACAGATACTTTCACGTGAGTAATGTAGGAGTTTGTTTTGCTGTACAATATATATTTGTTGCAAAAAATTGTTTTGTTTTCTTTTTTCTAGTGTGGGGGGGAGTTTAAGGGGAGGGAAAGTAAATGTTTGTTAATTTAAAAAATAAAACTTTGCAATCATCCAACCTGCATTTGAAAATAATAAAAGCTAGGGTGCATGTAACATTTTAGGATTTGCAAAGTACTTTACAAATGTTATCTCATCTCAACAACCCTGGGAGGTAGCTATTATTATCTGTATTTTATAGATGAGGAAACTGGAGCAGACAGGTTAAGAGATTTGCCTAGGATCACATGTCTAGAAAATGTCTTAGGCAAGGTCTTCCTAACTCCAGGTCAAGCACTCTCTCTACTGTACTGCTTAACAGATTTTAAATCTCCAGTGAGGAGGAGATCATTATCTCCTGAAGCAGTCAATTCCATTTTGAGTCAATTATTATTGTTAGGAAGTTTTTTGTTACGTAAGACTGAAACTTCCACTCTTTTCATGGCATCTCCAGTAAGGTCCTTTCTATGATGTTCAGACAATTACTAGCTGTGTGACCCTGAGCAAGTCACTTTATCCTGTTTGCCTCGGTTTCCTCGTCTGTAAAATGAGCTGAAGGAAATGGCAAACCACTCCCAATCTTTGTCAAGAAAACCCCAAATGGGGTCACAAAGGGTCAGACTTAACAGAAATGACCCAACATCAAAATGATGTTTAAAGATTGGAATGATTCCAGCTTTGGTCCTCCTATACTAGCCCAAAGCATTTTTTTCCAGACTGTATTTCTTAGGCTGAAGGGAATAAAGGATGCCTGGAGGAAGCTGATGCCTATTGCAGAAAGACTTGCAGCTCATTCTGAGTGACAGGTGCTCTGTAAATAGAAGTTATTTTCATGGATGATGTCAACTGAGTTCTACTGGTCTTGGCAAGTTCACCAGCTCTGGAATGCTCCACCTGCAGCTCCAGAAAGCCAGCTTGCCATCTGGAGACAGCTCTTCTGGGCTCCATCATGCCTGCCCCAGGAAGAGGGCAGAGTACCCTGCTCTCCAGAGTCTGTCTTATTAGGAGGACTGGGAAGTTAGATGGTTCAGCAAAGTCATGAATCAAGGTCCCACCTGTGAAGGGCTACATCCAGTACTAGTGACTGGGGTTGTGGGGGAGTATGCATTCACATGCAAATAATTGATTTAAGTATTCCTACAAAGTACCTGGGTCCCTATGAATAGTGCAACCTGAGATGTTAGAGACTCAGAATGTCAGAGCTGGAAAGAACCTCAGAACACATAATGTTAGAATCAAGAACAACTTTCTGAAAACAAGGGATGTGAGGGCTGGGAGGGGTCTTAGAACAGGGAATATCATGGCTGGGAGGGGGCTTGGAACAAGGAATGTCAGAGCCTGGAGAGGCCTCAGAACAGGGGATGTCAGAGCTGGGAAGGGTCTTAGAAAAAGAACCTCAGTGCTGGGAGGGACCTTAGAGATGCTCTAGTACAGTCTTCTCATTTTACAGACTAATTTTGAGTCCTAGAAAGAGGTAGCTGACCCAAGATTAGACTGTGAGAGGCAAAGTTGTAAAATAAAAACAACAAAACCACAAAAACATGTTTTCTTCTTCTAAGTTCAATGTATTTCCACTAATGTGAAAGATGCCATTTCAGAGTTTAAAGGGACCTTAGAATGTAGAATGTCAGAGCTTGAAGGGACCAACACCCTCATTTTACAATCAAAAACTAAGACTTTGTTAAATGTTTATTATGTGCAAAGTATTCTGGGAATATAAAACCAAAACAGTCCCTGTCCTCAAAGGGTTTACATGCTAATGGGGGAGACAATGTACACAAATAAGAGTATACAAGATATATACAAAGACAATGGAAGTCAGCCTTACAGATTAAGGCTTTAGCTGTAAGAAGACACTTGAACTAATTCTTACAGGAAGTCAAGGATTCTAAGAGATCTAGAGAACATGGTGGAGAATATTCCAGGCAAGGAAAAACAGTACAAAGTCACCTAGATGGGAGATGGAGTGGCTTGTGTTTGGAACAGCTAATAGGTCAAAGATGGCTGGATCTAAGTGTGAGGAGGGGAACACAATCTAAGAAGACTGGAAATGTAGGAAGGGGCTAGGTTCTGATAGATTTCCAAAGCCAAGCAGAGGGACAGCTAGATAGAGACATGGATAGAGCACCAGCCCTGGAGTCAGGGGGACCTGAGTTCAAATCTGGCCTCATCTACTTGACATTTACTAGCTCTGTGTGACCTTAGGCAAATCCCTTACTCCCAATTGCCTTGCCAAAAAAATAAAGCCAAGCAGAAGGTTTTGTATTTAATTGTGGAGGCAAAAGGGAACCACCAAAATTTATTGAGTAGGGTTTCATTAGTAGCTGAGTGGATGGTGGATTGGAGTAGAGAAAGACTTGAAGCAGGAAAACCAATGAGAGGCTATTACTATAGAGCAGATGGGAGGTGACAAGGGCTTTCACAAAGGTGCTGGCTGTGTAAATGGAGAGATGAGAGAGCAGAAACCAAAATATTTGGCAATGGATTGGATATGTAGGGTGAATGAGAGAGAGGAGACAATGACACTGAAATTGCTAACCTGAGTGACTTGGATGGTGCATTAAAAAGCAATAGAAAAATTCAGAATATGGCTGGGTCAAAATAAAGCCTGTTCAGGCATGATGGGTGTGAGTTATTTCCAGGATTTCCAGTTCAAAATGTCCTCTAAGTAGCTGGTGATGTGAGACTGGGAGAAATAAGTTATCAAGTTGTCTGGATAGAGATGATAATTCAGCCTATAGGAACTGATGAAGTTACCAATAGGGAGCAAAAGAAAAAGAAGTCAGATCAGAACCTTGAGGGACATACAAAGTTAGCAGAGGGACATGCGTGATGAATCAGTAAAAGAGACTGAGAAGGAAGAGTCATTCAAGTAGAAGGAGAACCAGTAGAAGGCAGTGTCATACATATACACATACAGAAAGAAACAAAGAGACAGACAGATGGAGATAGAGAGACAGAGACACACAGAGAAAGAGGGGGAGGGAGAAGAGAAAGAAGACAGACAGAGAGAGGGAAAAGGAGAAAGGGAGAGGGAGGGAGGGAGAGTGAATGAGAGAGACAGAGACAGAAACAGACAGAGAGACAGAAAGAGAGACAGAGACAGAGAGAAAGATCCTGGAGGTGAAGGGGATCTATAATGTCAAATGCTGCAAAGAGTTCAAGAAGAATAAGAATTGAGAATTAGAATTAGAAGCCAGACTCCAAGAGGTTAAGAATAGTCAGAGGAAAGGAAATGTAGGTAATGAATTATGAAATGAAGACAACATTTTCAAGGCATTTAGAGAGAAAGGAGGGAGAAAAGATGATAGTGGGTTCAATCTGTTGGAAAAGGTGAGCAGGGATGAGATCAAGGAGTTTAACTGAGAAAAGCAGGAGATAGAAGATAAAAGTTAATGGGATTGGTAGGATCTAACGAGAGTTTTTTTAAAGGATGAATTAAACTTGGTTGTGTTTCTTGCTAGCAGGGATGGAGGCAGAAAATAGGGAGAGACTGAAGATTAAAGAGATAGGGATGCCATCTGTTGGAGCACCAGTCTGCTAGAGAAAATAGGAGAGGACAGGATGAAGGTTATATGCAGAGGGGTTGATCTTGGTGTGAAGGGCCACCTCGTCACCTATGACTGGAGGAAAGAAGAAAATATAGGAGTTGATGTTAAGGGGTTTTGATATGAGGAAGAAGAGTCTGGGGGCTAATGAGGGGAAATCAACTTTGGGTGTGGAGCTAATTCAGGTCAATGGGGTAGATTTTTGTTTTCATCCATGTAGGGAGCTCGCAGTAGAAAAAATCCCTTCGCCAACATAGATGAGCATTTGTACCACAACTTGTTATTTGGAGGATAGTCTGGGAGTGGGTCACATAGGCAGAATATCAGTGGTAGGACTTGAACCCAAATTACTCTGCCTCTAAGGCCAGCTCACTCTCCTCTCTTCCATATTGCCTCTCAAGAATAATCATCATAGTGGCAATACCTCTCATTTTATTGGTTTTTTTTTAGCTCTTTTCCATCTCTTACCTGACTTGAGCTTACCAGTAGCCCTGCGATGTGGGTTGACCCATCACTAGCTTCTTCCTGAGTCCCTTAGGAATCAGGACCATGACTGATTGGCCCCTGGCACCATGCCTCTGAGCCACTTGGTTCACATATGCTAGAAAAATGGAGAGAGCCTGAGGCTTGAGTTCAGAAGAGTTGGGTTGAGGTCCTACCTCTGCCACCTATTAGCTTTGTAATCTTGGCCAAATGCCCCAACTTCCCTTTGCTTATTTCCACATACAAAATGAGGATACTGGTTCTTGAACTCCCTATGTCCCCACATTGTTATGATTCTCCACCAAGAGAATAGATGTAAACCTACTCTGGTCCACAAAGTGCTGTATAGATGTGAGCCTTTTATTTTTCTTCTTCCTTCATTATTTTCTTCTTACACTCTGGGGGAGTTGTTGCTATTTCTTCTTTTCTGGGCAAACCATAACTGGCCTCAAATCCAGTGTTCCTTCTGACTTCTTCTGGGAGTTGTCCTGGACAAAGTACTGGGTCTACAGCCAGAGTTCCCAGGTTCAAGCCACAAATTTGATGTTTATAATGAATGCAGCTTCGAAGCACACACACAAACCTCTCTGTGCCTCAGTTCCCTTGTGTGAAAATGAGGGGTTAGTCTAGGTTACCTCTGAAGTACCTTGCATCTGCAAATCAAGGATTCTATGGTATATATATATAAACTTTATTTTAGAGATCTCAAATATTCTCTTTCCTTATTCACTCTAATAAATCCCTATGAGGGAGTGAAGCTCCTCATAAGTAGATATTATATCATTCTTTGTACTTGTATCCCTAGTGCCTGGCACATAGTAGGTCAGGTCAATAAATACTCGTTGATTTATTTAAAAGAGGGAGGGTAGTGTTATTTCCATTTCAGATGATATGATAAGACATCAGGAAAAGACAAGGATTGCCTGGCATATTAGAAGAGAGGTAAGAGTAAGAATGTGGGTCATCTAATATTCATCATGCCTCAGATAGTTACTAGCTGTGTGTCCCTGGGCAAATCACATATCCTCTCTTAGCCTCAGTTTCTCCATAGGTAAAAATGGAAATAGTAATAACAAAGACAGCAATGATATAGCCATTCATTCATCGATTTTGCTTTTAGGTAGCAGCACCCACCTCACAAGATCGCTGCGAAGATCAAATGAGAACACGCAGAGTGCTTTGCAAACCATGAAGTATAATATATGCATTATTTATCATCATTATTGTATTGTTATTAATGACCCCTTCTGAAGAGGCAAAGCAGTAAAGTAGAAAGTATATTAACCCAGGAACCCTAGACTTTTAATATTTTAATACTAGTTCTAATATTAGGTGCGTTAATTAATCAGTCAAGAATTCCCCTAGTGTCAATGTTTTCATTCTGTGAAATGGGACTAATCACTTCTGCCCTCTTACCTTACAAGGATTGGCTGTGATGATTGGATGAGATAATAAATACAAAAATATTTTTGTAGACTCTAAATTCAACTATAATAATAATAGTGATAAAAAAGAATAATGGCTAGCCTTTGTGTCACTTTAAAGTTTGCAAAGTTATTTATACATATACATATTTGCAAATATACATATACATATACAAATATACCTATATACATATTTATGTTTATATGTGTATATATGTATATATACATATGTGTGTATATATATGTATATACACTCCTTAAATATTCAGAACATGGCGGAGGTAAGTGCTGTAATTGTGACCATTTTATAAACAAGGTAACTGAGACTGATGCAGGTTTAGCAACTTAACCAGGGCCACATCAGTAAGTGATGAAGCAGGATTTGAACTCAGGTCTTCCTGACTCCTAATTCAATATTCTGTATGGTCATAGGAGCATAGACATAGATATGGAAGGGACCACAGAGGGCATCTAGCATAGTCCTCTCATTGACAGAGGAGGATGGTAAGGCCCAAGGGCTTGAGGGTTTGGCCATGATCACATAGATGTCCCACATCAGAGGTGAGGTTTGAACCCAGATCTTTTGACTCCAGAACCAGTTTTCTTTCTTCTGTTATTTTTTTCTCAGTAAAATCTAGGTATGAAATATGTGAAAAAGCACCTTGCCCAAGGACACACAGGTAGCAAGGGACAGAACCAACATTTGAAGTTAGTACCTTTAGACTTTAAGCAATCAATAAATAAACATTTATTAAGTGCTCACTATATTCCATTGCTGTGAAAGTTCCTGCCTTCAAGGTGCTTATACTCTAATAGATAGATAAAATATGATTTCAAGGTAAATTTAGAGGGCCATTGGTCATATAGTCCAACACATCTCTGAGCAGAAATTCTCTCTAAACCAAGCCCAGTCAGCATTCATCTTGGCTTCACTTGATGGTCTCTACAGATGTAGAACCCACTCCCTTCTGAGGTAGCCCACTCCAGTTTTGTCTAACTGATCTCCCTAAAGTACAGGTCTGTTCATGTCACCTCCTAATTTAGGAAAACTTCAGTGTCTCCCTATTACCTGTCAGAACAAATATAATACTCTCTGTTTGACTTTGAAAGTCCTTCATAAGTTGGACACTTCCCAACCTTCCAGCCTTCTTACATGTTTTTCTCCTCCTATTCTCTGATATTAAATGCTACTGTCCTCCTTGCTGGTCCCTGAACAAGACATTCCATCTCCTGACTCCAAGAACATTGCATCCCTTGCCTGGAATGCTCTCCTTTCTTATCTCTGCCTGGATTTGAACTGAGGACTTCCTGATACCAAGCCCAGTGCTCTCTCAGACAGTGAGGTCCTTACTTGAACTAAACTGTCAACCACTCAAATTCAGCTTCAGAGGGCACAACTCCAGTGGGCTGGCCACAGTGTTCGAATGCAAAACATACACTTGCCAAAAAGACTATTTTATGGAGAACTTACATAGGGCAAGTGTTTACATGGTGGTCAGAAGAAACGATACAAGGACACTCTCAAGGTCTCTCTTAAGAACTTTGAAATTGATTGTGTGACATGGGAAACAATGGCATAGGACTGCCCAGCATGGCATGCTCACATCAGAGAAGGTTCTGTGCTCTACGAGCAAGGCAGGATTGAAACAGTTGAAAGAAAACACAGGATGTGCAAATTTAGAGTATCCACCCAAATGTTCACACAGACTATTTGTGCCTGACCTGTGGTAGAGCATTCTGAGCTCATACTGCTCTGATCAGTCATAGTTGGACACATTGAAACTTGACTCTAGCATAGTGATGTCATTTTGGTCCTCTTCTAGAATGAAGGACAACCAACCAACCAACCTATCAAACTACCTATTAGAAAACCTGTAAGGATCCAACTACCTCCAAATCTGTGAACCAATGATCCGTCAACAAACGTTTATTAAGCACTTACTATGGGTCAAGAACATATTATGGGCCAAGCACTGGAACAATTTCCAAGACATGTCAAAATAAGCAGAAGATTCCAGATAAGGTCTGATCATGACACACAAAGTACTAGAGTGAGTGCCTGAAGCATTCTTTAAATGCCCTCTTGCAGAAAGAGACTAGATAAGCATCTGTATGTAATGGTTTCACCAATTGTCCTGCCAGAAATCAGAAAATCCTTTCAGATAATCTCTTGAGGACCTTTCCATCCCTAAAAGCATCTTCTAAGACTCTGATTTTTTTTTCTAGAATTCAATTGTTTTATTTTGTCTGTGATTTTTTCTCATTTAAACCAACGAGTTTTACTTGTTTATGGCTAGGAGTGCAAATGTTTAACAACCAGCTCCGTGAGAGGAAAATTGTATGTATGACACACTTCTAAGTTTAATGTTTCCTGATTTCTGAGGAGCGAATGTTCTCCCTGAATATTTAACAACAACCCGTCCAGTGTGATTTGTGTCTGGTACCTCAGTGTCGATGGCCCATCAGGGTAGGCGCAGATCATTCTTTTGCTTGCTGGCTCCCTTCTACCCCTACCAAGGAAATATGGCTACCTCTAAATTCCCACTCCTGCTCTACCCCTTTGGATATTTCACTATCTTGTGGCACAGACCAAGAGGCTGACTGACATGTCCTCTACTTTGTCCTCTGCCTCCATGCTCCCTTCTTCCCTCCTCCCCACCCCCCCAATCTAATCTCCCCCACAGAAAACAGGACTGGCAGATCTTCGACAGCCATTTATCAGGAGCAAGGAAATAACAGCTTTTAACCACGGTTCTTATGCTTGAAGACTGTGATCAAATTCCTAACCATTTCCAGAAGTGCCCCTTGGGAGCCCTGGGGAAGACGTGGTTTCCATGATAACGGGACGAGCCATCTCGAGCATCCAATCCTCAGAAAGAGAAGCAGATAATTTCTTCAGTTGGCCCTAGGTTAGATTTTGGTGTTCCTGCTGTTTAAAAAACAAAAAACCCCAAACAAAAATAACATCACCTCAGGAGCAACCACAAGTTCTTAATTGGACCTGCTGACACTTTGGGTTGGTTGCAGCTCAAGGCTCAATAGCAGCCCATGTGTGCTGGGTCCCTCTCATCTTCCTGGCACTCAACTGTGGCTGGGTCTCTGCTGTCTGGCTCCAAGAGCTCAGAGACGAGATGGGGGAACTGAAGATGAAAATGACATAAATGATCTTCCAGCGGGGTTATAGCCTCTTTCCTAGTCTATCTCAGATCTTAAGTGCTTTCTGGGGAGTGATAGAAAACCAAGCAGACTAAGAAAGAGCCTTGGAGTTAAACTAGGTGAGGTTGGGGCTGGGAGAGTCAGGGAGGAGACTAGGTGAGCTTGGGGATTCTTTGGACGATCCTCCTGATGGCACCAAGGCAGTGGACCAGAGGGTGGCGGGGATGTACGGTGGGAAGGACATGATCTTTAAGATCTTAACATTGAAAAGTGTCAAATGTGTTATGAATGCATGTACACACCTATGGATCATAGATTTAGAACCAAAAGAAATCTTAGAAACATGTAGTATAAATATTTCATTTTTACAAAAGAAGGAAAAGATGTATAGTGATTCATCTTTTTGAGTTCAAATCTGGCTTAAGACACTGACTAGCTCTGTGACCTTGAGTAAGTCACCTAATCTCTCTTTGCCTCAGTTTCTTCAACGATAAAATGGGTATTTTAAGAGTATCTACTTTACAGGATTGTTGTGAGGATGCAGGGTTGCTATGAGACTTGAGTGAGAAAAACTTTCACTGAATGTCATACAAAGTCCTATTCCCTTCTCCTTCCCTTATTTGTCAAGCTAGATAATATAGAAAGTAGCTGCAGTAAAAAATAATAAAGAGTAGCAGTTGAGAAACCCAGAAGCAGACAGGATAGAGAACCCAAGAACAGTCAGAGGTAAAATTACAGAACCACAAATGCCTATATGCAAATGTCCAAAGTTCAGGAAACAAGTAGGAGAAACGTGAACTCCAAAATCTAAGGGGTAAATTTGATTTTATCATTTGAAACTTGCTGGGATGAAATCCATGACTGGAATGTGGCTTTTTTTCAGGATCCAATGGTTAAAAAAATCATTTCTCCTTTCTGGACCTCAGTTTCCCCATCTGCTAAGGAAGAGAACCAGATAATTTGATCTGTTAGGTCCCTAGGAACTGATAATCTTTGATGTGTTTTGATATTCCAAGGGATTGATGAGGGCATGGGAAGATGGTATTAGAAGTCTTGGCTCACATAAGAGACTTCTCAAAACTTTTAAGTAGAAAAATAATTTGAAATGATCTGTTCCCTTTGACCCCCCTTCCTGATTCTTCCAGTGATCCATTGGTGATGTGACTGAGATGGATATCCTTCATGGTATCTGCGGTAGTGCAGCAGAATGGAATCCATGGCGTTGAATTTTTATTGTTACAGTTAAGTTGTTTCAGTCATGTCCAACTCTTGGTGATCCCATTTGGGGTTTTCTTGGCAAAGAAAGTGGTTTGCCATTTCCTTCTCCAGCTCATTTTGCAGATGAGGAAACTGAGACAAACATGTTTAAGTGACTTGCCCAGGGTTGTAGAACCAATGTCTGAGGTCAGATTTGGACTCAGGAAGGCGAATCTTTCTGCTCCAGATCTGGCACTCTGTGCACTATGGGACCACCTAGCTTCTCTCGATGCTGTGTTAAGGTCCTTCCAAGCTAGAACATTGTGTGGATACTGTCAGGTCCAGGAAATCTGAAATTGCAAGAAGTTCATATTATTTATTTGTTTATTTGTCTATTTTTGGTGAGGTCATGGGGTTAAATGACTTGCCTAGGATCACATAGCTAGGAAGTGTCGAGTGTCTAAGGTCAAATTTGAACTCAAGTCCTCCTGACTCAAGGGTCCAGTGCTCTATCTATTGTGCCACCTAGCTGCCCCAAGAGAAGTTCACTTTACCTGGCACTTTCTGAAAACATTGCCTGTCCCCTGGGGTTGTCTAACACAGGAGGCACGGGTGTGGGGGTGCGAAATCTAATAGATATCTCATAGAATTGAGAGTTGGAGATCTCAGTGATCATTCAGCTATTCTCCCTAATAACATCCCTCCCAAACGGAATCTGGCTTTTCTTAACTTTATCCATTTGTTTGGTTTGAGCTGTTGTTTGAAGATCCCACCTCTTCTCCATTGAGGGTGAGCCCTTCATCTCCAAGGCAGCCATTTCACATTTGGATAGCTCTCATAGTTGGGTGGTTTTCAACAACCCCAAGCTTAAGATTTCCTCTTTGGACTTTTACCCACTTCTCCTGGTGAGGCCCTTTGGAGCCAAACAGAACAGACCAACCCCTTGTCCTAATGGCCACCCTTCACATAGTTGAAGACAAAACATTGTTCAGTCACCCTCTGAAACCTTCTATTCTTCAGGTAAACACACCCAGTTACATCAACTGATGCCCATGTGCTATGGCCTCACAAAGGTCCTTCATCATTCTAGTTGTTTTCCTCCAGACTCTCTCCAGGTTCAGGTCAGATAGGTGGAAAAGAAACTGTGTGAGGTTCATGGAAATGTTTGGGGGCAGGTAGACCATGGTAATACTGCTCAAATCACACCTTGGAGGTGATCCCTTGCCAATCTGTGGTCCCAGAATGCACCCTGTTGGCCCATCTACTGATCAACCAATCATAGAGCATTTATTAAGTGCCCACTATGTACCAGGTTGGGACAATTAGGTGGTACAGGGATAAAGCACCAGACCTGGAGGCAGGAATACCTGAGTTCAAATCTGGCTCAGATGCTAGCTGTGTGATCCTGGGCAAATCAGTTAACCCTGTTGCCTTAGCTTCCTCATTTACAAAACGAACCAGAGAAATGACAAACCACTCCAGTTTCTTTGCTAAGAAAACCCCAAATGAGTCGCAAAGAGTTAGACATGACTGAAACACCTGAGCAACAACAAATCTACCAGGTACCATTCCTCCTGTAGGGAGCCTCTTTGAGGCTGACAGGTGACAGAGGATAGATGGAGTCAAGACGGCCAGAGTTCAAATCTTGCCTCAGACATTTAGCTGTGTGATCCTGGTCAAGTTACTTAATCTGTCCCTGCCTCAGTCTCCCCATCTAAAAAGGGGACACAAATAAGAGTACCTAATTCCCAGGGTTGATGTGAGCATGAAATGAAACCATACATGTACATGCTTTGCAAACCTTAAAGATCTGTAAAAAGTCTAGTTTTGGTGATGATGGTGATAATGGTGAAGGTGATGGTGATGATGGTAATGGGAGTGACCTGCATTGAAACACAAGAGTGAAAGTAAAAGCTGGAAAGGGATAGTGTGTGTGTGTGTGTGTGTGGTGAAGGGGTGTTCCAAATTTAATGAGGACCCATACTTCATGGAGGCAGGAAAGTAGGCCAGCTAATAAAAGCAGACAAGCTTGAAATTGAAGATGATCCCAAAATGGCAGAGAATCCAAACTCATTTTTTTAAAAAAATTAATCTTCAACAAAAAAGATGGAGAGAAGGAATTCGGAACAATTAAGAAGACATGAAAAACTTGGGAAACAGCCGTTGGCTAGTAGATACTAATACAGGGAGGTTAGAGGCTCTGGAGACCTAGGATTCTGCATGCCTCAGAGAGGGCAGGTGAGGGAATTGAGGGTCTTCACTAGGGTCACACCTCAAATTGGGGTTTGGAAGGTTAGGGGGAAATATTTTTTTAAGTAATAAAAAATTCAGAGTAAGGAGAAAGCAAATGGAGAAGTCATAAGTGAAGGAAGTCTGTCTACATGGGCTATTTCAAAGCCTGCACGTGAAAATTATGATGGGAAAAAAATTGGTGACCTGCCATATTGTTATTAGTAGCAGTTGTATTAGAATAATAACAGTAATAAAAATAAAATACAGTAATAATTAACGTAATTTACTCTGAAAGACAGTCTGGAATAGAGGAGAGCTAGCCTCCACATTAGGAACCTAGGTTCAAGTTCCCTCCCTGACAATATTCTTGCTGCGTGACCCTGGGAATATTACCTAAACTCTCAGTGTTATTGTTGTCCAGTTATTTTTTAGTCATGTACAACTCTTCATGACCCCATTTGGGGTTTCCTTGGCAGTGACACTAGAGTGGTTTGCCATTTCCTTCTCCAGCTCATTTTACAGATGAGGAAACTGAGGCAAGCAAAGTTAAGTGACTTGCCCAATATTACCAGCTAGTAAGTGTCCAAGGCCAGATCTGAACTCAGATCTTCCTGAATCCAGGCCCAATGCTCCATCCAGTGAGCCATCAGAACTTCCTCAAATTCTTAATGTTATAAATTACTGAACAGGTGCCCATCTGCATTGGTAGAGGGATTTTTATCTGCAGGAGCTCCCTATAATAATGACAACATAATTCAAAAAATAGTACTCTAAGCTTTGCCAAATGCCTTATAGTAAGTATAATTAAATCATTATTTTTTTCTAAAAAGCTACTTCACAGAAGGACCAAGAGAGACCTAAAAAATTGAATTTGGAAAGAAAGGATCTGGGTTTTGATCTTGTCTCTGTTACTTATTATCTGTATAGCCTAGGGCAAGTCATCTCCTTTCTCTGGGTCCCAGCTTCCCCCTCTTTAAAAATGAGAGGATTGAATGAGGCATGCTCTCTAAAGCTTCTGCCAACTCTCTATCTCTAGTGTAGTGTTCGAAGAAGGCAGACAGTCTGATACAATAGAAAGATCAGTGGCTCTGGAGACAGAGAAACTGGGTTCAAATTCTGTCTCTACCACTTGTTACCTCTGTCAGCTTGACCAAGTCATTTACCTTCCATGGGCCTCAGTTTCCTCTCTGGAAAATCAGGGAGTTAGTGATAGAAATCAATTAATTTAAAAACATTTATGAAGCATCTTCTCTACGCCACTCACTGTTCTAGGTTCAAACACAAAGAATGAAACTATCTTAAAGTTTGTACTCTAATAATGGAGACAACAACAGCATATATATATAAAAATACATATACATGTATGTATGTGTATATATTTATATACACAAATATATACATATATTCTTGTTTTCATATATGTCTTATATATATGTATTCTTGTCTTGTTTTATAATATATATGTATTTTTGTTATTTATCTCATATATACATATATGTACATGTGCACACGCTTATCATATGAAAACAAAAATAAAGAGAATTAAGACAGAGTAGCTAAATACAAGATAGAAGACAGTTTGAGAATGAAGGACCAATGGTTGGGTGGATCAGGAAAGGCTTCCTAAAGAAACTGGCACTTAATTTGCTGCTGAGAAAACTGAAGATCCTAGAGGGGAATTAATCAGGTCATACCACTCAGCTTGTAAATATCAAGGTGGGAAATATATGTCCAGTTATCTTTTCTCTTCTCCATGACTTTGCTTCCTAGATTTACTCCATCAGTAGACATATTCTGTGTATATATTGGGTGTGAGAGTTGGGGGTTGAAGGAGTGAATAAATAGAAAGACCGGAGAGGAGAGAAGAAAAAAAAAGGAAAAATGATGGGAGGGAGAAAAGGAAGAAAAGAAAGGGAGAAGAGAAGGAAAGATGATGAGGAGAGAGGGAAGAAAAGGAAGGAAAGATGATGGGAAGGAGACAAAAGAGAAAAAGAAGAAAAAGGAAGAAAAGATGATGAGAGGGAGAGAAGAAAGGAGAGACAGAAGAAGAGAAAAGGGGAAGGAAAGAGAAGGAAATATGATGGGAAAGAGAAGGAAAGAGAGAAGGAAAAAGAGAAAAAAAGGAGAGAAAGAGAGGGAAAAGGGAAGGTAGCAAAGATCAGCTGAGCTATGTGTATGGGTGGTAAAACAATAATATATGTAATCATATAATATGAAATTATGAGATAAGTATTACACAAATAAATTATGTAATTTCCATAATACTTTGAGGTTTGTAAAACATGTTACATACATCATGCCATTTGAAGCTCCTGACAACCCTGCGAAGTAAGTCCTACAGTCATCATTGTCCCCTTTGACAAATTAAGAAACAGATGTTCACAGGGTTGCAGCAGCCTGCCAGTAATCACACAGCCTGGAGATGTTAGACCAACATCAATATCAAAACCCTTACTCTGTGACTCCAAGGCAGGCTCCCTCTCCATCTATATGTGAATTATAGTAACAGGGCAGTGGAGAAGGAAGAAGACCGAAGAGGCATCCAGGGGCCTGAGTTTCAGTTCTAGCTGTATTGTTTATTGCCTGCATGTCTTTGGAGAAGAATCATGGAGGAGTAGAAAGATTGTTAACCTTAGTGTCCGGAGGCTTGGATTTGAGTCCTGCCTCAGACACATTTCTCATATGACCCTCTGCAAGTCACTTAACTATTCAGAATATTTTCTTATCTGTGAAATGAGGATAAAAATATTTGATTTTAGACTTCATTTAAAAGTTGGAAAGGGACTTAACATCCATCTAGTTCAACAGGTTCATTTTACACATAAAGGGAAAAGAAGAGGAGGGTCCTCCTCCACATTAATTCATATAATTTCAGAAAAGCCCAGACAACTCAAATGAATCAGTCAATCACAGAACTTGAAGAAATCTTCATGTGTAAACAAGTGTTTAATACCACAGGGGGCAAACTCATTATCCAGAGCATAGTAGGCACACCACTCTCAAGTGTGACTGAACCAGATTAAAATGCAGTTGGGAAATATTTAACAAAACACATGAAAATACAATAGATCATAGACAGATAGTAAGATGTGATTTTCTGAGTAGTTTTCTATTTGATATTGACACCACTGCTCTGTACCTTGAATTTTTTATTAGGTGTGAATGCTTCTTTGATTGGTTAACAAGAAACGCTTTATGATTGGTGGAGAGCATCAGTTGCATCCTATACATGAAGTTCCCTTACCTGTCCAGCAGTTGATTAGTCCACTGGAAGAAGATTTAATCTGGAAGTTGAAGACTTCAGCTCAAGGACTGGACCCCATCTGCTGGGTGGTAGGGACAGAAAGAATTTCTGTGTGCACGTGGATATTTCTCTCCATCTCTGTGTGTCTGTCTCTGCTTGTCTCTGTGTCTCCCTTTCCTCTTCCTCTCCCCTTCTTTCTCTTCCCTTCTTTCTCTCCTTTGTCTCCTCTTCCCTCTTTCTTTCCTGTCTCTCCTTCCCTATCTCTTTTTCTGTCTTTGCTACTGCCCCTCTCTGTTTTTCTGTCTCTCTCTGTTGCTCTCTGTCTCTATCTCTGTCTTTCTCTCTCTCTATTTCTGCCTCTATCTGTCTGTTTCTGTCTGTCTGTTTCTATCTCTCTCTGTCTCTTTCTCTCTCCTCCCTTCCCTGAGCCTGCTGAAGAAACTGGACCAATAGCAGAAAATGCTTTAGCCAAGATCAGACACACAAAGAATAAAGAAATGAAGAGAGATCATGATCCAGGAGGAGCTGGAGTGGGGGTGGGGGCAGATTCACTGAGCCCCAGGAGTTGGGGAGGATGGCAACTTCAGAGAGAATGGCCCCTCACAAGTGAGACTATACTGAGGTACGTAACCCTCAGAGCCTGAGGTTATTATGAGATTATCACAAGGGGAAAAGGAGCTCTCCCTACCAGTAATTATATTACTCCTTTGTCATATATGTTCTTTACATGTAGGTGTCTCCCTACCATCATGTCTCATTTCACACACCCCCCTCCAGCCTATGTGTATGTGTGGGAAAGCACCCTTCAGACCTGGGTAGTGGATGTTACTCTATGGTTCTTTCTACACTTTCTTAGTAAATATCCCTTCTAAACACTAATTGTTTAAACAATTAAACACTAAATTCTAAACAGTAATTGAGTCAACTGTCTGATTTTTCATGAAACACATACTGGTGGGTGCTGGTAAGCAACTGTGTTGGTGTTTAGGTCTTCAGAATTACCTTTAGACTCCTCATAATAGAAGCAGCTGCCCCCAGAGACCCAAAACCATGAGCGTGAGCCCATACTGCTATACTGAACCCCAAGGAGTTACTAAATAGATGAGGAAACTGAGGCTATGGAAATCTTAACTGACTTGCCCAAGATCACACAACTGATAAGTGACTGAGATAAAATTTGGACCCAAATGACTTCAAACCCCACCCTCTTCCCATGGGATTTCCTTGGCAAAGATACTGCAGTGGTTTATCATTTCTTTCTTCAACTCATTTTGCAGATGAGAAAACTGAGGCAAATGGGGTTAAGTTGGACTATATGGCCTGTTAGGTCCTTTCCAACTCTGAGATTCCATGATTCTGTGATATCAAAGGTTCCTTGAATCTCTGAAACCTAAACTATGAACTAATCCATCTATCAGTCAATTGGTCAACAAGCCTTTATGCTGTATCTACTATTTGCTAGGTACCTGGCATACAAATATAAGAAATGAAATAATCCCTACTCTCAGAGAATTTATATTACGTCAACAGCCAACACATACACATATGAGTATACACAGCACAAATATATACAGAAAACACTGGAACCAATGTATTTTCCTCTTCCATTATTTGTTAGAAGGGATGACTCTCATGGAAACTTTGTAAAATGTAGGTGGTAGAAAATAAAAGATATAGATGCAAATTTATTTTTTAATTAGAAAGAAATTTAAAGTCCTTCCTTTTCAAGAATAGGTAAACTGAGGCCCAGAGAAGGGAAGTTATTTACACAGAGGTCTTTAGATGATCTCTGAAATAACTTCTACCTTTAAATTCTTCACAATGGGAAGAATTCAAAAGTTTTGTTGCTTTTATTGACATATTTTGTTTTTGACTTCATTTCCACATTTATGCCTCTCCCTCCCCTACCCAGAGTCTTATCCTTTGTAATAGCTTTTTTTGTCCAGGCATTTTTCAGTTATATTTGACTCTTCATGACCCTACTTGGGGTTTTCTTGGCAGAGATATTGAAGTGGTTTGCCATTTCCTTCTCCAGCTCATTTTACAGATGAAGAAACTGAGGCCAACAAGGTGAAGTGATTTGCCCAGGGGCACACAACTAGAAAGTATCTGAGGATGGATTTGAACTCATGACCATGAGTCTTCCTGATTCCAGGCCAGTGTTCTATGCACTACAGCGCCACTGAATGACCCCACTGGAATAACGAGCTAGCATTGATATAACAAGGTCTGCAAAGTGCTTAACATGTTAATTCATTTCATAACTCAGTTTTGTTTAAACAAAGCTAATAAACATATCGGCTAAGTCTGACAAAGCATGTAATACTTTATTCCCCTAGTCCCCCTCTTCTGCAAAGCAGGGAAGGATGTACGTCTCTTTTCTGGGGTGAAGGTTGATGATTATAATTAATATAATTTAAATGAATATATAATTATAATAATTATAACTAAAGTTCATCTTATTTTGAATTGTTGTTGTGTATTTAATAGCTCACCAGACCTAGAGACACGAAGACCTGAGTTCAAATTCAGCCTCAGACACTTTCTAGCTACAAGACTCACCTTTCTCAGTCTCCATTTATCATCTCTCTCTCTCTTTTTTTTTTTTTGAGTCAATGGGGTTAAGTGGATTACCCAGGGTCACACATCTAGTATATATCCGAGGCTACATGTGAACTTAGGCGCTCCTGAATCTTGGACCTTTGCTCTATCCATTGTGCCACCTAACTGTGCCCTTATGATCTTTAAAATAAGAAAGATGGGTTAAACAGTTAGAGCTGGAAGGGACTGATGAGCTATCCCACTATTTTATATAGTTAAGGACATGAAGCCCAAAGGGATGAAATGATTTGCTTCGGGTAACACGGGAGGCGATATAGCACAGAACCAAACCAAACAAAATCCTTTGTCTCTTTCACGTTTCTAGCTAAATTAATCTCATCCCAACTCTGCTTCCCGCTCTTCTTGGGCTGTGACAGATGACAAGGGGATGCTCCAAAGCGACAGATGCATCTCTCCAGTGGACAAGCAGGGAGGATGCCGGGAGGCAGGTGGGGTCCACAGTCCCTGGCAGACAAAGCACAATGCGTCTAGGGCTGAAGAGGGTGAAAGGGTAAGAAGGGGGCTGAGTTTAAAGATCTCTTTACAAAGCTCAGTGTGATGGAGGGGCTAGGAGAAGGGTAAGTTCCCAGAAGGAGAAAAGTGGGGGCTCACACAGGGAGAGTACATTAAAAAGGAGGGGAGTAGAGAGGCAGCTGAAAGAGGCGGGGTGGGCAAAGGCCGAGGGGATGGAGATCTCTGCTTGTAATTCATTGTCTTTCCCCAAAGAATTCATTGAAGGGGAGGGTTGAGGGTCAGGACTCTCCTACCCCCCCCATCCCCAGGGGAATGAATAAAGATCCAAATAGAAAAAGCAAGCAAACTGTTATCCTCCTTCTCCCTCAACCCTTTTGACATCTCTGCCTGGGATCCCAGGATCCTTTCAGAACTTCCCACCAAGAGCTCTTTGCTGTGCCTCCACTTGCAACCCATGAGGAAAAGGTAGTGTTCTGAGAAGTCTGGATTCAGTCAAACGGCCACACTTGAGGACATAGAGAGCCACATGTGGCCTCAAGGCCACAGATTCCCCACTCCTGAGATAGCCCTTCTGTCTTCTTCCCTTCCTAAGAGAGGGCTCAAAATGACCCCACCCCATGTGTTCTAGGAGTGTATTTTAGGAAGGAATTTGGAAAGCTAGAGTGTCCAGAGGAGGGTAGCCAGAAGAATGAAGAGTCCATGTCATGAGGATGCTCTCTTTTCTCAGCCCCCTCCCAGCCCTGACATCCCCTGTTCTAAGGTCCCTCCCAGCCCTGACATCACCTGTTCTCAGGCCCCTCCCAGTTCTGACATTCCCTATTCTGAGGTTCCCCCCCCCCAGCTCTGACATCCCCTGTTCTGAGGCCCCTCCCAGCCCTGACATCCCTTGTTCTCAGGCCCCTCCCAACTCTGTCTTTGTGTTCTATAAATCTATATTCCCAGAAACACTTGGAGAGCTGGCCCTCCATCCATCTTGGTCAGTTCAGAGTACAATAGTGCTGTCTGAGACCTGGGGCCAGGCCACGAGGTCTTGCCAATTTAAGCTTTCTGCCATCCTGTGAATTGCTTCCTCCTGCCCCCATTCTGTTTCTCATTCTGTTTCTTCTAAGTGAAACATTTAGGCTCAAGCCCACTAGGAAAAAAAAAAAAAAACCAACCAAACAGCTTTGTCCCTTATACGGGACAAAAGATTACATTTTCAGGGCACCTTGGAGAGAAATGGTCCTTCCTTTCTTCTCTCTCTCCTAACCATATCATATCTAAATAAACAAGAGAATGGGTTTGGCATAAGAGAAAGATGTAGTGGCAATTTTTTATCTTTATCAGTTCAATACAGGGTTCAAACTTAGGTTGCCTTTGAAGAAATTAAAGAATGATTTCTTTGAGCTTTCCTGCCCCTTACTCCTTCCCCTTCTATCATTTTTTTTAAACCATTGCAGCCTGAGGGAAAAATGTTTAGGTTCTGAAAAGGCAGGAAAACACCCAGACATTTGAAGATGCTGGATCAAACCACAGGTTTGAAGGAACCCTGTACACACACTCCCTCCCTTCCCCACTCCCACATTCTCCCTTCATTTCCACCTTCTTACGCAGCACTCAAAATCCCTGCCCGCCGTGCATCCAGACAGGACCCTGTGGCCACTTTGAATTAAAATCAGACATATTCTCCTACAGAAGTCTTGGTTCAGCAGAGAATACAGTTGGTTTTGAAGTCAGAAGACCCGGGTCCGATTCATAGAATCATAGAATATCAGAGCTAGAAGGAACCTCAAAAACCATCTGTGATAGGACCCAGCTTCCATTTTGGGAATTAGTTTTTCAAATCTAGTCTCAGATACTTACTAACTGTGTTACCCTAAATAAGTCACTTAACCCTATGTGCCTCAGTTTCCTCCTCTGTGAAATGAGCTGGAGAAGGAAATGGCAAACCACTCCAACATCTTTGCCAAGAAAAACCCAAATGGAGTCACAAAACATTAGACACTTCCTTGATGCCAATTCTTGGTAAACTCCTTAGCATGAAAAGTCTGGTCGCTCCATCTTGGTTTCTGAAAGCCTCAGGAGTCAACATGTGATAATCCTACTGACCTGACTGGTGGGGGCCTGAAACAGAAGTCACTGTATATTTGTTGCATAGCCATGGTGTGATAGTGAAAATTAAATCTTCCTTTGTTGATGGTTCAGTGACTCCCCCCTGCCTCATTTCATCCCAACCTAGAATCTGAAAGGGTGTTGGTGTTAAGCACATTCTCTAACACCATATACAGCTTTGCCACTTACAAAATGAGAGTCTTAGAAAAGTCATTTAATGTCTATCCAACTCAGCTTCCTCATCTGTTAAAAGAAATGAAAAAGTTGGACTAAATTGGAATGAACTAAACTGGATGAAGTTGGAATGAAAAACACATATATTAATCAGTCAGGCAATAGACATTTAAAGCATGTGCCAGGCACTGCGCAAAGCTCTTAGGATACATAGAAAGGCAAAAGACAGTCCTTGCCCTGAAGGATTTCATCATCCAGTGGGAGAAACAACATGGTAAGAACTGTATATGAACAAGCTGTGGGTAGGATAAATAGGAAATATGAAAGGCACTAGAATTAAGAAGTGGGAGGTGGGATTTTAGTTGGAACTGGAAGGAAGATAGAGAAAGTACGTAACTCTGTGCCTAAGGATTGTGCCAAGTGCTGGGGGAGAGAGTGCTCTCATTCACCGCAGAGGAGAACACGAGTAAAGGAGAGTGCAGAGGCAGAGTCCATGGCAAGGTCCAGGTGTTCTTAGGGTATGTTAGCAGAGTAATTATCACTGCCTGGAACCCTGGAGGGAATTGTAGTTCTTCCTTTGTTTTCAAAGAGGGAAGAAAAAAAGGGGAAAAAAAGAAATTTACATGATAATTTTGTTGTATATTTGAAAGGAATAGCAAATTGTGCATAGTAGATCTGCAGTTTCATATGCAATCATCTTTTTTATTGTACTGTATTATAGAGATGCTTGATTTATGCCATAAATTAAAAATTAAAAAAATAAAATTTAAATTAAAAAAAAAAAGAGGACCAGTGACATCCCAGGGTGATATATTGACTTTAAGTGAGGCAGAGTTGTACAAAGTCACCAGCTTCACTCTCTCTTCCAGAGTCTTCAAAGTCCAGTGGCAAGACAAAAGTCAAGAAACTGTCGATAGCTTGGAATGCAGTGTGTGACCTTGGCATGTTTGACCAATGGGAACAGGGCAGATGGTAAAACCTAGTTGTCCTCTATCTTATCTGAAAGACTGAAATTAGTGAGTCATTCACTGTTCCCCCAAAGTACCAGAATAGGGACAATTATCTATATTTTGTGGTGGCTTTTCCTTCATTCTCAAAGAGGACCATGACATCAGGGAGAGGAAGCCTTCCCATGCAAGTGAATTAGGGTCATGCAGGGTCACCAGCCTCACTTTCTTCTCTGAAGACATCTATGATCTATATTTCACAGATGGGGAAACTGAGGGTCAAGAAAGTGATTTGTTCAATAATCGCTTGCCATTCCACAAAATGATAGGATGTCCAAGCTGAAAAACACTTTAGGAATGATCTGGCCCAACAATTTTTTCTAGATTAGACCACTGAGGCAGAGACCTAACTTGCCTGTAGTCACACAGCTAATTCATGGCATAACCAGGATTGCAAACCAGGTCTTTCAGTCTAAGGCTCTTCCATGATCCCTATCCCACTGATAAGACTGACTACCGCAGCAGCAGTAGCAGTAGCAACAACAATGATACAACACTTGAAGGTTTGCAAAGTACTTTACTAATAATAATCATATAATGTGATTAGGTCAGGAAAAAACATTTTGCATATATTATTTTTTTTCATCCTCACAAAAACCTTGGGAAGTAGGTACTACCATGAAGCCCATTTTCTAGGTGATGAAACTGAGTCTGTGAGAGGTTAAATGACTTGCCCCTGGTCACATAAATAGGAAGTCCCTCTGCCAGGATTTGAACACAAGTCTTCCTTACTCCACTTGCAGCACTCCACAGACTGAATCAGCCATGAGTCAGGGTAGGGTGGGTCTGAGCCAGGGTCTGACAGAGACATAACCAGTGTGTGGAAGTCAGACCTGTAAACCAAATATAGTTCATTTGACTTCCTCTTTGGAGCTAAGTTGATGCATCCTAATTGCTATTTTTCATACTTTGTTTTCAAAGATGACCAGTGACATCACAGGGGTGATATATTGACTTGTGTGTGAATTAGATTTAAGTGGGGCAGTTGTACAAAGTTCTCAACCTCATCTCTCTTCCTTAGTCATTAAAGTCCAGTGGCAGGACAAAGGTCAGGATAACTGGTGATGGCCTGGGATGCAATGGATGACCCTGGCACCTTCAGTGTCTGATCAAGCTTTGAGTACTCCACAGCACCTGCTTCATCTGCCTTTTATGACCATTGGAACAAATTGTTCTCATCTACCCATTCCCCCAAGGGAAGTCTTCCCATAATTGGGTAGACATCTCACTATCTCACAGACAAATTTGAGGACTGTTGGTTACCTTCAACCTGGTTTAAGTTGTCCGCTGAGACTGGGGTATGGCCACTGAGTATGCTACAACCTCTTGGAGCCATAGGTGAGAGATGAGTGCCAGGTAAACATTAAAGTTGGATGAGCTGCAAATTCTCATATCAGAGGTGTGATCCACCCCACTCACCCTATGACTCTCTTTTCTCTGATGAACCATTGACATTTGTTCTTATGATAGAAAAGCACAAGATTTGAGGGGTTTCCCTGATCCTTTCCTTCCTCTAAATTTGGATTATGCTGAATAATTGAAATTCTCTGCCTCTGATAGCAACAGAAGAACAATCCTTAATGGAACTACCTCTTTTGAACTAGGATTCAGGAAGCGAGTCTAAGGAGGTGATTGATGCCTCCAGAATATGGTCCAACTAGTCCCATTGGAAAGTCAACTGAGCTGTTGTCCCAAAGTCTGCCAAGAGCCAGCTTACAGCATGGTGGAGTTGGCTGGATTTGGAGTCAAAGGACATGAATTCAAATTCAGGCTATTTAACCTAGATTAAATCACTTAACCCCTCTGGGATTCATCTTCTTCATCCCTAAAATGAGTAAGCTAGAGTAATTGAGTATGACATGAAGACCCTGATTGACCATGGCCTTGTTATAAGAACAGGAGAGAATAGAAACAAAGATACAACCAACAATATGACCATGAGTTCGAGGGTCTCATATAGACATGGGTAGGGAGAGAGAATATCTCTAGTACATCCTGTCATTCCTCCCCTCCTCAAAGAGGTTTACTCTTACTTACTCTTCCTCACCAGTTGTCTTTACCTCAATCTCACAATGAAAAAAAAAGGCCTTGAGTTTTTGGCCATTTGTAATATTAATAGCAGCTAATGTTTGTGTAGCACCTACTATGTGTCAGGTACTATGCTAACACTTTATAATTATTATCACAATATCCCTACCTTATAGATGAGGAAACCAAGTTAGATAGAGGTGAAGTGACTTGCCCAGGGATATCCACAGCATCAGAGTAGGCACCTGAGACTTGATTTGAACTCAGGCTTTCCTTACTCCAGCCTCAGCACTCTCTCCATTAAGTCACCTAACTGACTGGAAGGAGTAGCAGCAGGACAAGTAGAAAGGTCCAGTTGTCCAATATCAAATGAGAGATTTGGAGTAGATGGTCTCTGATATTCTTTCTGAGTCTAAATCTAAAGCTGAGTGCTGAGGGTGGAGCCAAGATGGCAAAGTAATAGCACCCACTTTCTAGAGCACTGCCCTCAAGACCAGCCAAATACCTGTAAAAAATGGTTCTAAACAAATTCTGAAGCTGCAAACCACACAGAATGATGGAGTGAAGCAAATCTCTTGCCCAAGACAACCTGGAAGGTCAGTGGGAAGTGTCTATTGTGCCTCACGGGGGCAGGGCACAGTCACTGGTGCAGACAGGACTGGAGCAGGCCTTGGGGAGAATGAATCTCTTGAACTTGTGTCAGTTTTCAGATTTCAGGACCCTAAAATGCTGAAGACAAATTGGAAGGTCAGTGGAAAAAGCCTGTGGGACCAGTGTGGGAGAGTGGAGTGGTCCAGCTCCAGCTTCAGGGCAGCAGATGGAGAAGGGGGTGGAGGAACCTGAAGCTGCCACAGCAGCAGCAGGGGCAGAGGCAGCAACTGTTTCTGGAGATCTAGGCCCACAGATTGTGGGGGAATCCAGAGTTTGACAGTAAACCCCTCAACCCTGCTGGAAGCACAAATCTACCTTAACAAAGAGCTCAAAAGTCAAGTAAATGGTTGGAGAAATGAGTAAAAATTGAAAAAAAAAGTCAGACTGTAGAATCTTACTTTGGTGACAGGGAAGAACAAAACAGGCAAGTAGAAGAAAACTAAGTCAAAGCTCCTCCATCCAAAGCCCCCAAGAAAAATATGAATTGGTTTCAGGTCATGGAAGAACTCAAAAAGGATTTTGAAAATCAAGTAAGAGAAGTAGAGCAAAAATTGGGAAGAGAATGAGAGTGATGCAAGAAAATTATGAAAAATGACTCAACTGTTTGATGAAGGAGACCCAAAAAATTCTGAAGATAATAACACTGCAAAAAAATAGACTGAACCAAATGACAAAAGAGATCCAAAAAGCCAATGAAGAGAAGAATGCCTTAAAAAGCAGAACTGGCCCAATGGAAAGGGAAGTCCAAAAGCTCACTGAAGAAAATAATTCCTTAAAGATTAGAATGGAGCAGATGGAAGCCAATGACTTTGTGAAAACTCAAGAAATTATAAAACAAAACCAAAGAAATGAAAAAATAGCAGACAGTGTGAAATATCTCATTGGAAGAACAATTGACCTGGAAAATAGATCCAGGAGAGAGAATCTAAAAGCTATGGGACTACCTGAAAGCCATGATCAAAAAAAGAGCTTAGACATCATCTTTCCAGAAATTTTCAAGTAAAATTACCCTGATATTCTAGAACAAGAAGGTAAAATAAATATTGAAAGAATTCCCCAATCACCTCCTGAAAGAGATCCCAAAGGAAAACTCCTAGGAATATTGTAGCCTAATTCCAAAGCTCCCAGGTCAGAGAGAAAGTATTACAAACAGCCAGAAAGAAACAATTTGAGTACCATGGAAATAAAATCAGCATAGCACAAGATCTAGCAGCTTCTACATTAAGGGAGCACAGGGCTTGGAATATGATATTCCAGAAGTCAAAGGAACTAGGATTAAAACCAAGAATCACCTACCCAGAAAAACTGAGTGTAAAATTTCAGGAGAAAAAATGGTCATTCAATGAAATAGAGGACTTTGAGCAGTCATGATGAAAAGACCAGAGCTGAATAGAAAATTTGATTTTCAAACACAAAAATAAAGAGAAGCATGAAAAGTTAAACAGGAAAGAGAAATCATAAAGGACTTACTAAAGTTGAACTGTTTACATTCCTACATGGAAAGATAATATTTATAACTCTTGAGACTTTTCTCAGTATTCGGGTAGTGATATAGACAGAGGGCACAGGGTAAGTTGAATAGGAACAGATGATACCTAAAAAAAATTAAATTAAGGGGTGAGAGAAGAATATATTGGGAGGAGGAAGGAAAAAAATAACATGGGGCAAATTCTCTCTCACATAAAAGAGGTAAGAAAAAACTTTTTCAATGGAAGGAAAGAGAGAGGAGGTAAGAGGGGAAAAGTGAACCTTACTCTCTTCACATTTGGCTTAAGGAGGGAATAATATGCACACTCAATTTGCTATGAATCTATTTTACACTATTGTGTGTGTGTTTGTCCTTCACTGCCAAAGAAGACCATGCCATCAGAGAAGTGATGACATGACTTGCACTTGCCTTTGTTTTGAGTGAGGGAGGGCTGTGCAGGTCACCAGCCTCACTTCTCCTCCAGAACCATCTGAAACCAGTCACCAGATATTCACCAAGATGACTGGAGCAGCTAGGTGGTACAGTGGATGGAACACCAGTGCAGGAGTCAGGAGGACCTGAGTTCAAATCTCACCTCAGACACTTGACACTCATCAGCTGTGTGACCTTGGGCAAGTCACTTAACCCCAATTGTGCCATTCTGGGTTTTACACTACAGGAAATTAGGAGAGAAGGGGATAAGCATGAGTGGATGGTAGAAGGAAGGGCAAATGGGAGGAGGGCATAATTAGAAGTAAATACTTTTGAGGAGGGATAGGATCAGGGGAGAGAATGGAAAGGATGGGGGCAGGACAGGATGGAGGAAAATATAGTCTTTCATAACATGACTTTATGGAAGTCTTTTGCATGACTGCACACATGTAGCATATATCAGATTGCTTGCCTTCTCACTGGGGATGGGTGGGGAGGGAGGGAAAGAGAGAAGTTGGAATTCAAAGTTTTAAAAACAAATGCTAAAAATTGTTTTACATGGAACTGGGAAATAAGATATGCAGGCAATGGGGTATAGAAATCTATCTTGCCCCCCAACAAAATAGAAGGGATTGGGATAAGAGATGGGAGGGGTGTGATAAAGGGGAGAGAAGATTGGAGGGAAGGGGTAATCAGAATGCATGCTGTCTTGGGGTAGGTGGAGGGGAGAGATGGACAGAACTCAAAATCTTGTGGAAATGAATGTTGAAAACTAAAAATAAATTAGAATTTAAATAAACAAATAAAGCTGAGTACAGGGTAGATGAACAGATGAACAGATCCAAAAAGGGCTCAGAAAGCCCTCACATCAGAGGTGTAATATCTCACCTGGGGTGAGAAAGAGGGACTAGGTCCTTGAGTCTAAGCTGTATGCAGAGAAGGTATGATATTTAGGCCACATCACTTCTTGATTATGGACCTCAGCTGTTGTGTTAAATTTGAACACAAGATCACAGGCACAATCTGGAGTGGACGCTGTCCTTTCTGCCAATGTCCATTTCCCTTTTCCCATCCCACTTTGATATTGAACTCTACCTCCTACCCATCCCTACCCCAGCAGGAGTTAACATAGAGCCTATGTCCTAGTCTGATCTTACCCATGTCCTTCCTCAACAATCATGATTTGGGTCTTTGTAACAGTTCCTCCACCCCTGGCTGTGAGTGAACATATCACTCATGGAATGGAAAGACAACTATAGTCTTTTATGTCTTTCCATCTGCCTTTCCATTACACTCTCCAGATCTTTTGCAATTGCCCTCTGGTCTTCAATGTACCCTAAGGATCTCTGGCCCTTGCTATCGACCCTACAACTGACTCCCTCCATTAGAATGTGAGCTCCTTCAGAGGAGTCTGTCTCACTTTTCTGTGTCCTTTGTACAAACGCTTTTCCCATTTATCTTTCATACTCTCATCTTCACCAGACTGTAATCTCCTTGAAGACAAGTTCTATTTAGCTCTGTACACATTGGGTGTTTCACATCAAAGACGTAGAGCTGGAGAGGACCTCAGAAGATGTCTAATCCATTTTACAGATGAGAAAACTGAGACCCAGAGATGTGAGGATGTTCCCAAGGTCCCCCAGATAGTACTTGACAGAGATGGAGTTTGAACGCAGTTTCTTTGACTGTCAATTTGATCTTTGTCTACTTGTGTCTTCATGACCCCTTTTCATTAAAGTTGACACAGTTAAGTTGAACAGTTTTTGATTTAGTTCATAGATGTCTCTGATCTCTTCTTTAATGCCTTCTCTATTACTGTTCTCTCCTCGTTAAGACTTGCAATGCCTGCTGGGAGGGCTAGCATTGATTGAGATCATCATGACTCTTGTATCCACTTCTTTTTCTCTCTCTGTGTTAGTAAAGACATTTGTTAAAAAGCGTGTCTCCAGTTGCCCTGAGCTGGAGTTACCGAACCATTCCTCCATTAGCAAAAGGAGAGGAAGGGAGAAGGAGGAGGAGAAGTGTACGATCAAAGTCCCCTCTCCTTCCCAATATGAAGGAAGAGAACCTGGGCATGATCTCACTTCATTCTCTCCTGAGAATTCTCACCTCTAAGTCTGTGATCCTAAGTATCCACTTTGCACCAAGCTGCTCTGCTAGGCTCTAGATACGAGGTCTGGACAGGGGCAGGGACCAGGAGGTAAAATAGAAATGGAGACTTTGATCCTAGGGAGCTTGCAGCCTGTCACAAGAAGTGGCTGTGGGTTCATGGGAAGAATGTCAGCTTGAGAGTCAGAGGATGTAGGTTCAAATCCTTGCCTGCTACTTATTCCTCATGTGACCTTGGACAAGTCTCTTCCCTCATCTGTCTTTAGTTTCTTCTTCTATGAAATGAGGGGATTGGATTTAATGACCCCTGAGGTCCCAACTTCAAATGGATGTTTCTAGGATGAGAGGAATGATATCTACACATACAGAAAACATCTCATGTAGCTATAATGCCAGCTGACAAATTAGACTACCAAAATTTGAATCTTGCCTTTAAAAATGTGAATCATTAAGTTAATCACAATAATTCCTGACACAGATATAAATTCTAAAGTCTATAAAACCCTATACATGGATGATCTAATTTCAGCCCTACAAAAACACCATGAGTTGAGCCACACAGATATTACTATTCCTGTACTATTGATGGGAACTCTGAGACTCAGAGAGGTTGTATAAGCATACAGACACACAAGTTTCAGAGGCATGATTGGCACCAATCATCTCGATTCTGAGGCAGACAGGCAGTAAACAATCAAGCCAAACTCCAACCCAGGTTCACTGGCTCCAAATTCAACATGGTCTTTCTATTGTAGGATACTGTCTCTTAGAAGCAGGGAAAGAAATCTCTTTTCTTCCTTCCCCTCATCCCATTACATGCTGCATTTTCTCCTATTTGAACTCTGCACCTACTGAATTGTTCTGCCTTCTTTGTCTATAGCTTAATCTATCTGGATGTCAGTTTCCCTCCATGTAAAGTGAGGGGATTGGACTAGCTGGCTATTATCTTCCTTCTAGCTCACTTATGACCTCATATTTACCTTCGCCCAAATCATTTCATCTGCTCTTCCCCACCAATATCTCCTTCTGAACTCAAAATCAAGATTGTCTCCTCCTAGGAGCCTTCCTTGATTGAATCGTCACATCTCTACTCCAAGTAATTTCATCCCTCCTTGTACAATTCACTTGTACATTGTGACATTGTTGTCCATGTACAACACTTTTGATTGTCTCGTGGATTACCACTGAGCCATCTGTCCTCTCATTCTCTTGGTTCCCCATATGTGGTGAAGCACAACAAGGTGACAACATGAAGAAAGAATCTGCCACATTGGGCTCAGTAACATGATAAAATGCTTCAATGTGTCAATCAGGAAAATACTATGGATAAAAGACAATGCTTCATAAAGTAACAGTCCTGTTATCCTCTGCCTCTTCTGCCTCTCATCTGGAGCATGGTGGGATTAGCTGGGATTAGCTGGAGTGCCAAGGAAGGGTGAGCAGAATGGTAGAGAAGTTCATGCCGTGGGAAGATTGGTTGAGAATGTGCTGATCAAAATTTTGAAGGGGTGTTTCCTCATTAAAATACTCCCTAATCCAAGGAAATCACAGGTCTAATCCTTAGCCACATTTTCATTAGTGTCTAGCAAGAATTTAGCATATAGCAGGTGCTTAATGAGTGATGAAGTCAACGAATGGGATGGTAAAGGGACAGTTGACCTAGGAGGACAGACTAAAACTTTAGACCTCTCTGGTCTGGATAAATATGAGCTGAGTGTTGATCTGTTAGAAAGGATGGAAAAATAGACCTCGGCATGATTCCCAAATTAATGAACATTCAAACCAGGAAGATTCCATTGGAGTTTGAAAGAGGTTGTTCTAAAGGAAATGAAAGAAATATTTGATCATACAACAGAAAGTAGGTTTTTGGAAGGAGGAGCAATGTGATGGGGGGGCCAGGGTCTGGATTTGGGTTTGAATCTTAGCTATATGACCATGTTCACCTCTATAGTACTCAGTTTCCTTATCTATAAGAACAGGAATAATAATAGTAATAAAAATACCAACCTCACAGAACCATTGTAAAGAAAATACTTTTGAAACCTCAAAGCATTATAGAAATGGGATCTGGTATTATGGAACAGGTTAATTGCAAAAACAAAAGTATAAAATGAAAATACAAATTGGCTCAAAAAAAGAACTTTGGTCATCACCATAATAATGGCTAGTACTCACGTAGGGCTCTACAATAGCATATCATTTTATCCTCCCAACAACTGTGGGAGGTGGATGCTCTTATTATCCTCATTTTACAATTGAAGAAACCAAGGCAGACGGAGGTGAAGTGACTTATTCAGGTGGCATGACTCACAGAGCTTGGGAGTATCTGAGGCAGGATTAGAATTTAGGACTTCCTAAATATAGGTCCAGTTCTCTATATTCACTCCACCACCTGACTAACTATGCTCAAAGTAGAGCCAAAATGGACCTAGGAGGACATCCAGTACAACTCCCTTGCTTTCCAGATGAGGAAACTGAGGTTCAGAAAAGTTAATTGACTTGCTCAGAGACACATAGTTGGTAAGTGATAGATACAGGATGGATTCATAGATGGCAGGTCTATAGTAGACCGCTAAAGGATGCAGAGGCTATTAAAACCAAGAGTTGGCATTTAGATTAGAAGACAAGATCTGTAAAATATTTTCTACCACATAATTTCATTTTGTCTTTACAACAATCCCATGAAGTCCCAAGAAAGGACGTGATGAACTGCAAAGGGTGCTGGTTTGGAGTCAGGGACCTTAAATTAAAATCTGACCACTGTCATTTAGGGGTTGTGTGACCTTGAACTAGTGACTGTACTTCTCTTGACCTCAATTGCTACATATTTATATACATATCTATCTGTCTGTCTGTTTGTATGTACATATGTCTGTCTGTCTTGTATCTATCCATCTGTGTGTTTATCTGTTAGGCCTGTCTATCTATCTATCTATCTATCTATCTAATCTATCATCTATTTGTCTATCTTTCTTTCTTCCTGTCTGTCTTATGTCTATCTGCGTGTTTATCTGTCATGTCTATCTATCTATCATCTATCTGTCTATACCTATATCTATCTATCTGTCTGTCTGTCTTGTATCTATCCATCTGTGTGTTCATCTGTCTTGTCTGTCTATCTCTCTATCTGTTTACCTATCTATCTGATCTGTCTTGTTTCTATCTGTACCTGCGTATTTATCCATCTGTATCATATCTATCTTTCTATTTATTTCTCTGTCTATCCATTTATCTAATTGTATTTCAGTGTAATTGGTTTCCTTTCCTACATATTTTATTTTTTACATTTTAAAAACATTATTTTGAGAAAAGGTCTATGGGTTTCACCATACTCCCAAAAGGTTCATGACTCAAACAGGTCAAGGATTTGATCTAGGATGCTATAATCTTCTGAACTGTGGGACCTTGGGACAAGTTACACAAGGCCCACCTTGGGCCTCAGTTTCCTCATTTGTAAGATGTTGGACTAGAAAATTTAGAAAGTCTCTTCCAAAACTAAAGTTAGGGTTCTATCATCATCATTTTGCAGATGAGGCTCTAATTTATCTATAGTCTATATATATTTATATAGAGAGATATATATCTATCTAATTTATCTAATTATCTATAGTCACACAGGTGATAAGCACAGGGGAGGTTTGAACCTAGTTTTTCCTGACTCTGAGCTCAGCACTCCTTTTCTTGTGAATCTTGGGGGATACATTTAGAAGAAGGTCACAGACTGTGTCTCAGTAGGACCAACTCCCAAGGTGTCAGAAGCATGGATCTCACCCAGCACATGGCATTTCTGGTACACTTTTGGGATGACAGGAAGTTGTGCATGGTCAGAGCCTGCCAGAGTTATATTCTGAGTTAAGAGGAGAAAAACAATGCCCTAACAAAGGTAGTTACATCACAACACTGGTGTATTGATTCATCTGCTAATTTCTTTCAGCAAGAGTCATCTATGGGGGCAAATTGCTGCAGAGAGGTCTCTGCAAAGCCCTGGACTACAAAGGGTCTAGTCTTGGCTTCCTCATTTCCTCCCCAACTCCTGCTTGCCTATTCAAGGCTCATTCATACTTGCTATAACCAACTCTGGATTGGGAGGTGGGGTGTTTTGTTTTGTTTTATGTTTTGTTTTTTTTTAACCAAAGGTCATCACCTTTCTCTTCTTCAAAGTCTTCCAAAAGAGGATTTAGGATTCCATTCAGGAGAACATGATGAACAGAGAGAAAGAAAAGCCACATTCTGAGGTTGTAACCTAAGTCTAAAAACAGAAGGCTCTGGTAGGAATATCTGTATCTTAATATATCTGTATAGATAGAAATACTTAACATTTGGGCAAATGTATGTGTACATGTGTGTGCATACACACAACATTTGGGTAAATAAAGAAAGTGAGACAAGACAGATGGAGGGTTACTTTAAGATAAAAGTCAACTTCATTTAGTCAAGTTGTCTCTTTGCCTTTCTGTTTATGAGAATGTTTGTGTATTTGCCTATGTGTATGTACACACATATAGAAATACAACACACACAGCAGCCATGAGCACTTTGCCTATTCGTTTGCAGCCTCCTGTGTGACCTTGGACAAAGTGCAACCTCTCTGAACATCAGTTTCTTCAGCTATAAAATTCCATTCCAGTCAATAATCACTTTAATGGAGGTCCATGGTTCAGTGGAAAGAATATTGTCTCTGGATTCAGAGGGCATAGATTTCAATCTTGTCTCTGATGTTTACAAGACACTTATGCTCTCAGGGTCTAGATATCATCATCTGGAAAGAAAGAAAGAAAGAAAGAAGGAAAGAAAGAAAGAAAGAAAGAAAGAAAGAAAGAAAGAAAGAAAGAAAGAGAGAAAGAAACAAAGAAACAAAGAAAGGAAGGAAGGAAGAAAGAAAGGAAGAAAGAAAGGAAGAAAGGAAGGAAGAAAGAAAGGAAGGAAGGAAGGAAGGAAGGAAGGAAGAAAGAAAGAAAGAGAGAGAGAGACAGAGAGAGAAAGGAAGGAAGAAAGAAAGGAAGGAAGGAAGGAAGGAAGGAAGGAAGGAAGGAAGGAAGGAAGGAAGGAAGGAAGGAAGGAAGGAAGGAAGGAAAGAAGGAAGGAAGGAAGGAAGAAGAAAGGAAGGAAGGAAGAGAGAAAGAAAGAGAAAGGAAGGAAGGAAGGAAGGAAGGGAGAGAGGAAGAAAGGGAAAAAGAGAGGAAGGAAGGAAAGAAAAGAGATTAATCTAGACAGCCTCTAAAGTCTGTTCTAGCTTGAGAGCTCTGGCACTGTTTAGTTCCTACTATGTGCAAGGCATTTGGCTCAAGACTGTGGGTACGAAGTCACTCATTATTGCTTATAATTGATAATATAACCTTCTGCTTGCAAGCTCAGACCATTCAACTGGGGATCAGGAGACCTGAGTCATGCTCTTACAAGCTGTGTGATCATTCCATTCAATTAAACAAGCATCTGTTAAGTGCCCCCGTGTGGGTTATATTTATGCTTCACCTATGATGTACATGCATGCCCCTAAAAGAAATGTGAGCTCCTGGAGGTCAGGGATGACATAGATGCCTTTCTTTGTATCCCCATTGCTTAGCACAATGCCTGACAAATACTAGGCAGCTAATGTCTCAGTGAATGAAACAGTGGACCTGCTGCAGTCACTTCCAATCTGGCTTCAGAAACTCAATAGCTGTGTGACCCTAGGCAAGTTACTCTGCCTCTGTTTCTTCATTTATAAAATGGGGGTAATAATAGTGCCTACCTCTTAGGACTGTTGTGAGGACAAAACAGTGAGAATAAAATAAGATGTAGCTTTGTCATCCTTGAAGGACTATATAAATGTAAACTCTTAGTAAGCAGTTAATGAGTGCTTATTGATTGACTGACTGTGGCAGGCACTAGGGATAGAGAGACAGCTCCTGCCAACGTTATGGACAAGTTATTCCACCATTTCAATCTGGGATTCAAGACAGAGATTCAGATGATCAAAATACAGGGTTCATTGATAGCATATACCTCCCTTGCAGGGCCCTTAGGTGGTACAAGGGAGAGAGTGCTGGACCCAGAGTTTAGAAGACCTGAGTTCAAATTTGACCTCACTCAATTACTAGTTGTGTGATCCTAGATGAGCCTCAGTTTACGCATCTAAAAAATGGGGATAACCCATTATAACCCACTTATCTCCCAGGATTGCTGTGAGAATCAAAGGAGAAAATGTTTGTAAAGTGTGCTGAAAACTTTATAACTATACAAATGCTAGACATTGTTCTTATTTTACTGTACAAAGCTTTAAAGATGATTGTCACCCAGCTGCTTTCCAGTCACCTAGCTTTTAATACTGGTTCTGGGTCCCGGAAATGAAGAAACACAAGTGATAATCCCAGTTGATCATACCTACCCTGAAATATAAACTGATTCTGAGTGGTTTGAAGGCTGGATGTTTCAATGGTGAACAGACACAAGACCCCTTTGAATGCATGAGAAGCCTAGCTATGGAAAAATCCCTTCATTTTCACCTTCTGGCATTAAAAATTGAACCCATGACCTATGTTCATCTAGCATTTAGTTTTTACCTCCCTTCTTTCTAACCCTTCTCTCCCCCACATCCATTCCTCTCTATCTCTGTTTCTCTGTCTCTGTCTGTCTCTGTCTGTCTCTGTCTGTCTGTCTGTCTGTCTCTCTCTCTCTCTCTTTGTCTCTGTCTCTCATACACATACACACACACACAAGCACACACACACACACACACACACACACACACATCTCTTTTCTCTGGGGATGATATCCAGTCTGGCCAGATTATATCAGCTACTTAAACTTCAGAGCCCTCAATTTCATTATCTGTAAAATGAGGATAACGGTAATACTCTGTGAACTTCACAAGGACAAACTGCAAACCTTCAAGTCCATAGAGCCGTGTTGTTATTTTTATGGTTCTTGATACAATTAGCACAGTGCCATCTTAAAATGGGAGCATCTGGGGACCTTCCCAAAGTAGAGAAGATTCCTCTCCCGTTTGAATTCTGCATTGGACAGCCTCCATGAAGGTGACCAATAACTCTGATGAGCACATCTCCCGACTTCATGCTTGATATGGCTAATCATAAGGTCATGAGGAGGGGAGAAGGTGTACCTATTGCTGTATATTTTAAGGAATCAAGCCAAGATTTTGACACATGCATGTGGAAGTTAGGGAGATGTTGCAAGAGGATTTATAGGAGAGAGGAAATAGGTGAGCTGGAATCCAGTCATTGGAGAGGACTTCCAAATTGATGAGATCACAGATTAATTTGAGCTTTTGTATTGAATATGGGAAGAGGTACACTATAGTGGAAAAAGACATTGGCCCCGGTGTCAAGGGATCTGAGTTCAAATGCTACCTCTGATACTTACTTCCTGTATGACCTTGGGCAATCCATGTAACTTCTCTGGGCTTTTCTTTTCTCATCTATAAAGTGAGGGGATTGGATTAGATGGTATCCAAGTCCATGTGTTGATTGCTATCCGCATCAGTTCAGATAATACTCATCTCTATGTGATCAATCAAGAAGCATGTATTAACTACCTACTGTGTATCAGTATTAGTGTACCTGTGTACCAGGGTATTAGTAGCTATTAGGGTTAACAAAGACAAAGAGAAAAAAAGAACCACTGCATGGTCTTAAGGATCCTATGCTCTATCTGGGGAGACAACACATTCCTATACAAGGGTCATGGAGATCTGAAGCATAGGCAGAGGCAGAGAGACTGGGACTGTGTCTACATGAAGAAATGCAAAATAAATACAAAGTAATTGAGTGCGACTAGGTAGCACGGAGGATAGAGTGGAGTCAGGAAGACTCCTCTTCCTGACTTCAAATCTGGCTTCAGACATTCACTAGTTGGGTGACGTTGGGCAAATCATTTTTTTGTGTGTGCTTTGCAAAACTTAAAGTATTTTATTATTATTATTAGAAACTTTATGAGAGCCAGACAATTTTTTAAAAAGGAATTACTTTTAGTTTTCAGCATTCACTTCCACAAGATTTTAGTTCCAAATTTTCTCCCCATCTCTCCCCTCCCCCAACCCCAAGCCAACATCCTTTCTGATTACCCCTTCCTCCAATCTGCCCTCCCTTCTGTCATCCCCCCTTCTCTTATCCCCTTTCCCTCTATTTTCTGGTAGGGCAAGGTAGATTTCCATACCCCGTTGTCTGTATGTCTTATTTCGTTGGGTAAATCATTTAACCCTGTTTGTCTCAGTTTCTTGATTTGTAAGATGAGCTGGAGAAGGAAGTGACAAACCACTCCAGTATCTTTGCCAATAAAACACCCAATGGGGTCACCAAGAGTCTGAAAAGACTGAACAACAACAATCAATGAGACAATTTACATAAAGAGTTCTGTAAACATTAAAGCATCATAGAAATACTTATTGTTGTTACTATTGTTAATATTATTATTAAGAGATATCCTTAGCAGGTGGGGAGAGGGTTGAGAAAAATCTTCATGAAGTAGACTAATTGATCTAGATGAGTCTCAAAGACTTGAGGGATTTTATGAAGCAGAGGTGACAGGGCAGGTAAGGCCATGGCCAGTATCACCTATGAGGAGTGGCATTATATCCAGTTTGGCCAGTACTGTGGTTAGGGGAGGGGAGTAATGTCATGAGATCACAGATCCATTACTGTGAAAGTATTATAAGAAGTAACACGTGGAGGCATCGATGTGGAGGTAGGAGCACCTGGACCAGTGGCTTTCCCTCCAGAGCTTTCATTTCCTCCGGAGTAAAATGAGAAGAATATCAGCACCTATTCCACTCAGTGTCATGGTAAGGCTCGAATGCAGATTTGCCTGGAAAAACCCTTTCTAATCCCTATATCACTGAACAAAAGGGAACTAGTATTAGCACTATATTTTGGACTTGAGGCTAAAGCAGACTGTAATTACCACCCACTTCAACTCCTCCATTTTAAAGGTAGGTAAAGTGAGGCTCAAAAAAAGTGAAAATGACTTGCCAGACTAGACAGAGACTTAGTGGCAGATCTGGGTCTCTCCGGTTTTCCAGCCTAAAGCCTGAGGCACTTTATCACCCAGCCTCCAGGGAACCCCGAGGTAAAAAGAGGAGTTTACCTCCGACTTCAGACACTCACTAGCTGCGTGATCCCCAGGTAAATCGTTTAACTTCTGTCTGCCTCAGTTTCTTCATCTGTAAAATGGGGGTAATAATAACATTTTCTTTCCAAGATTGTTGTGAGGATCAAATTAGATATCTGTAATATGCTTCGAAATCTCAAAGTGATACATAAATGCTATTGTTACACTCCTTCCCCCACCTCCATCCCTGGACAGCATCAGTATTGATTTTTCCCCCTTAATTCTTGTCCTTCCTCCAACTTCCTTTGTCAGTGACTCAGTTCCAACCCTATTTATCATGACTAATTGTGACTTAAAATATCCCAGGACACATGAAGGAGCTCTAGGAGGGTATTTGAGTTAGGCAGCTCCCTGGTGGATTGAGAACGACACCAGCTTTAGAGGGGTTGGGTAGGAAGAAAGGGAGGGGCCCTCCAGAGCAGATTCCAGGGCCCACCTGGACCCCACCCTCGGGGGAAACAGTCTGGGGCTTCCATGCCCAGAGCCAGGGAGAAGGAAGGAGACAGGTGCAGCTCCCCACATGTGCCAGAAGGTGTCTCTCCAGAGCGAAAAGAGCCTCTCTCGCCCTCAGGGGCTTGGAAAGCCGCGGAGCTGAACTGCTCCAAGCTGGTCCCTGAGCTGGAACCTCCCTGCTGGTCAGACATGCCCACTGATTCCACTGAGGAGTCCCAGAACTGCACAGCGGGCTCCAGGAAACACATACATCCTCCTACGCTCAGATAGACTCAAGTAGGCTCATTTATGAACATACTTAGACTCACGCACATACCCTTTCTTACAAGAGACACATCCACATATGTACATACACACACACACACACACACACACACACACACACACACACACACAAACACACACCCATGCTCAAATGCTCCTGCAGAATAATGATGTAGTGAAAGAGGACCTGGATGGAGAGTCAAGAAGACTTGGGTCTAAATCCTGACTCTTCAACTTAGTAGATGTGTGACCTTGGACAAGTGTTTTTCCCCCTCTCTGTCTGTTTCCTCTTCTCTAAAAGGAGGGAGACTGAAGCCTGCAGCTGATAATAGCCTTTTCTAAGGTCCCTCCCAGTTTGGATTTTACCATGCCTAAAGCTTCCTCTGGCTTTGATGTTCCATGTTCTAAGGTCTCCCCCACCCCACTGAAGCTAATAATCCTTTTTTCTAGGGCCCCTCCCAGCTCTGACATTCTTTATTCTAAGGGTCCTCCCAGTTCTATGTTCTCAAGGTTTTGTTTTTTTTTTTTACTCAAATACTCTCTTTCCTAAGGCCCCTCTCAGCTCCATCATCCTCTACTGTAAGGCCCCTCCTAGCTCTGACATTCTATATTCTTTGTTCTAAGGCTAACTTCCAGCTCTCACATTCCATGTTCTAATAGCCCTTCCTGCTCTAAATCTGTGATCCTATGATAATAAGGGTCATACACACATTCTCAGATTTACACATGGACACATGTTCCAAAAAAAATTCCCCTTCCAAAAAAGTTCTCCCATTTTCAACATCACTGTGGATAAAGCCTTAGTGGTTCCCTACTGTGAATGATATACTGAACTAGGGTTTGAAGTTACAAAGCTGTATAACATATCTATCAACAAATTTGTAGTAGGTGCTTTCTCAGTGCTAGACAGGGGGTTAAGCACAAAGACTCCAAATAACATTGTAACAGACCCTGCCCTCAGGGAGCTCAAGGTTTAGTTGGGGAAATGGACTGTATTACATAGAGATAATGAACATTACTAGACAGCTTGTGCTAAATGCCAAATAACAAGTGCCTATAATAAATGCCACAGGAGTTCCTAGTAGGAAGTGATGTCCCAGGAGATTCTTGAAATAGTCCTTTCTGGTGGGGAAAGACACCAGAGGAGAATTTCTGCACCTGATTCAAGCGATTTATTGTCCTGCTGAGTTCACACCTGCCATTCAAATCTCTACTTGACTGGAGAGGGAGTCCGATGGAACAGGAGGTGATGACGGGTGGGAGAGACAGACAAGCTTCCTCTCCCCTCCCCCCAAAACTCAGTCTTTCCAAGATTTGTATGAATTCCTGAATTCAAATCTACCTGAGAGAAGGGGAAGAAAGCAAGTTCTGCCCTTCGGTAGTAGAAGGAGGGGACGGCGGGGGAGGAGAGGCTAAGAAGCACCAGCTGCCGACTGTTTTGCACGAAGGAGATATGCGTCCATTTAAATAACTTGCAGCGTCTACTGGACAGATGCAACTCTGAGTCTCTCTGCAGACAGGAGACCGAGATGCAGCAGATGGCGAGAAACGGAGTTTGAGAAGTAGCGCCCATAAAAGCGCCCCTCCCAGGTTGGGGGAAATCTTAAGCTCAGGAAAAGTGGGCAGCCCCTTCCAGGCCCCAAAGCTCTACACAGACTGAGGTTCGGATTAGGGGCTTGGAACTGGCCAAGGTCCCCCCTGCTCTGCCTCCCCCTCTCCCCCTGCCAAAAAAAGAGGCTGAGAATGTGGTAGGAAAAAATATGACTTCTGAGTAGGGTGGGGGAAGGGAGAGAATAGCTCTGGACAATGGGGGAAATGGGGAGGGGGAGAGGAGGGAGAGGCCGAGGGAAGTGGGGGTGGGGACCAAGCAAAAGCACAGGACCAGATCAGAGGTCTCCTTGGGAAACTGCACTGGGCCCGGCGATCCCCGAAAGTCGACTGCAGTTCTTTGGGGTCAGGACTTTGACTCCACCGCTAGCTCTGGTGACTGGCGCCCGCCCCGCCCCTGTTCCCCTCCCCCGACCTGCAGGCTTTTGTTATGCAGATGGAGGCGGGAGGCAGAGAGGGCTGAGAGGGAAAGGGGTGGGGGGAGGGAGGGGAGGAGAGACAAGGAAGGAGGGAGGGGGAAAGTGGCACCCGTACGACCAGCCCCCTCTTCCCACGTCATATCTTGCCGGAGACAAAACAGAAGCGGCGGCGCTCGCACACACGGCACGCACACTCAGACGGCCCCAGAGCCGGTGCTCCTGGCTCTGCCCCCGAAAGCCAACCTTTCCATCCCCGCCTGAGGGGAGAGGAAAGAGACAGGAAAGGAGAAGGTGGAAAAAGAGGAGAGCCCAACTAGAAAGACAGACCTCTCTCTACCTCTCTCTCGGCTCCCTGGGAAGTCGAAGCTGCTACACACACACACACACACACACACACACACACACACACACACACACACACACACACACACACACACACACACACACCTCGATCTTTCTTTCTTCCTTTCTTCCTCTGGATATATCAGAGACTGAGCGAGGCGCCCGGGAGAACCGTGGCTTCTGGGCAGCGGAGTCTCCCCGGAGCTCCCCCATTTGGAACGTACATTTCAGCACTTCGGACAGCGCCCGAGGCTCCGGGGGCCTCTGGGCGGGACCATGGCGAGCGTGCAGCAGGGTGAGAAACAGCTCTTTGAGAAGTTCTGGCAAGGGACCTTCAAAGCCGTGGCCACCCCCCGGCCCGAGAGCATCATCGTCGCCAGTATCACCGCCCGCAAACCTCTCCCAAGGTAATGCTCCCGTCGACACTGTGGCTCCGGAGATCTGGGTAGGGCTGGGGAGGATGTGGGCTGATGCTCCCTTCTCCTAGGCAGTGCTCCGTGTCTCCCGAAGGAGCACAGGAGCTAATTGGTTATAGGAGCCTGCTGTTCCCTGGCAAGGCACAGGTAACCCTTCGGAGAAATTATTCTAGCGTTACCATGTTCTCATTGATAATATCACTTCCTCTGGACCGACGAATGGTGTCGTGAAAGTCCAAGAAAGAAATCTCTCGCATGGCTCAGAGAAACTTTTCCTCCCCCTTCATTTAGAATGTCTTGACTAAAAGGGTGGGGAGATGAGAGGAGAAGAAAGCCTCGATGGGTGGCGATAGAAGGGACAAGAGAGAGAGAGAGAATGGAGAGTAAGGGATAGGAAGACCAGAGCTTGCTAAGTGTTTTATAGTCTACTCAGTTAACAGATGAGCCCTGGGCCATTTGAGAAAAAAACCCATATGCTTGTCTGTGACTGTCCTGAAATAGAGTGCTGGTCCTTTGTACCTGCTGTTCAACTCTCTTCTCTAGCGTTCAGTCTAGGTCTGATAGCTTCCTGAAGTAGGGTGCTGGTGCGTGTTGGGGTTGCTCACCATAGCGCTACCTTCCAGACTTTCATCTGATTTGCACTCAGTGAACAAATCCAATTATGAACTAAGAAAGGAGGGAGACTCCCTGGAGGAGAGACAAAAAAAGTGGTGAGAAAATGGGAGGGGGAATAACAAGAGAAAAGGAGAGAGATGAGGAGCAAGGTAAAGGGGAAATGTGAAAATCGGGTTCATGGATGGTGTAAAATTCAGAGTCTAAGAAATTTATGTCTCATAAACTGATAGGTCAGTCCAGAAGGGTTTGAGCAGAATGAATAGGAGGAGTCACCCAGGATCAGGTCAAGGAAAGCAAATCTGCTAGTGGGTGGTTGAGCAGGAGGTAGTGAGAGAGGTAGAAAAGGACTTTGCATTTGGATTGATGAATTCTGGCAGGTTTCATTAGTGAGCAGATTGAAAACATGTCTCAGAAAGTGGCTCAGACATACACCCTGTTCTGGTGTAACCAAAGCTAAACTTTCACTGAGGGGAAGGTGCCACATAGGTTGGAACCAACCTGGCACCAACTAAGTTTCCCATTTTATGGTTTTACAAAATGTCTAGGTCTGTAGAGAAGTGAGTGCCCTAAGAGGAGATGGGCAGAATTGAAATGCAATGAACCAGCTGGGCGTATCGCCCTGAAAGCTTTGTCATCAGCAGAGCCGGCATTTTCGGGATGCACAGAAGGGAGGAGGCTTCCACAGACACAGGCAGGAGAATTGGAAACAATTGTCCAAAACATTGTAAAAAGCAAATGCTCCCCAGCTTAAAATGAGGAGATTTGTGGAGGGTTTTTGACGTCAGAGTTTTCATCTGCCTGAGCTGCTGCCATTAAATCCACTGTTAGAGAACACAAAATGATGGCAAAGAAGGCACAGCTTTCAGCCAAAGAAAATGCCCTTGTAGAATGGACCATGTATAATTACACAGCAAATTGGCACTGTGGAAATTACTCTCGAGCCTCCCTCTTGTTATCAGGAAGCCAAGGAGAAGGAGACAGTTTCCTGGAGATGTTTTAATTCCAAACAGAATGTCTAATTTCAGCTTTACTTTGCTCTCTCATTTTTTGCCCATCAGAGTGGTACCTTCATGCTGTTTTGGTGGCCTGGCCTCTAGTCTTTGCACCTAGCTCTGAACATTTCCAAACCCTCACTCCTTTTGCATCTTTGACTCAACCCTAGTTTTATTCTGCCAGAGAATTCCATGTTAATCCCTGACCACTGTGGGTTCTTGTAGATTTTGCAGGCCTTTGGAGCCGGTGACTGAGGTTAAGATCTGAGGCCACATCCCCTGATTAATCTCTCTCCAGGATTATACTCTTCAAAGCTGCTGAGACGGACATGATTTGTCTTTCTCTCATTCTCACATATGTTTGCTCTTTATTGCTTTTTACTCTAGCCTGGGGTGAAAGGGAGAGAAAAGAGGAGAAAGAGAGAGCATTTGTATTAATGCCAAGAAAAAGGAGTTCTGAGGAATAACTGATTTTGAGAAAACCATCTCTGTTTTTCACTCCCTACTTCTTGCAAAATCTCAATCATTCTCATTCCTACACCAGTCAGTAGCAAACAGACATCTACATGCTGAGGTCAATTTCCATCACCTTTTTATAGCAGATGGTAAGACTTTTAGCATCAGGAGGGAATTATCCTTTCTAGATACAACAGGAAAGCAAGGGAAAGGATAAAATCAAGGTTCTAAGCCTTGATCCCAGTTGCTTCCCATTGTGGCAATTTGGGGTCTCAGTCTCATAAGGAATATGGCTCAGGTTTGTGAGATGAGCACAGACCAAAGACAGCAGACTTGAGTCCACCAAAGGGTTGGGGATAGAGACCTATGAGTAGCTAATCTAAGTGCCATACCTGGAATCTTTGTTTTTAGATGGTAACCATCTTCCACATTATCTAGCTGACTTAAAAAAAAAGTCTCCCTAGATAACCTAGTGACCTCATTTACTTTCTCAGAAATCTCCATGCCTGGAATGCAGTCCTGCTTCACTTTCAGAATCATTATCTAGAATATTTAACTTCATATTCCTAGATCCTAGCATACTACCTTGCACATGGCAGGCATGAAATAGAGACTTGTTAAATTGAGTTAAATAAAATGAGATGGAATTAAATTTTCCTTCAGTCTTAGATGCCACCTCCTCTATGAAGCATTTTCTGATTCTCTAGGCAGAAAGTATTTTCTCTGTCCTCAAATTTCCTGAAAGATGCTTCTGTGGATTCTTCCTTTACTGCTGTCATGCCCTATTCTGTAGTCTATTACCTCTGTACATTGCCTATCACACCAAGTAAGGCATTTGCTGCTCAGTAAATCAATGATAGGACACACTCACCTGTCCATGTGCATATGTCTAAGATTCTATATGCACATGACATATAATAATCCAATAATCAACGCCCCTCATTGTCCACCCCACAATCCAAGAAGGTATACCAATTATAATAGATTTAAAATTCATCCAAACAGCAGCTAAAGGTCAGATTTAAATGTTGGAGCAAATAGTTTAGTGTCAATCATTTTAGAAAATTTCCCCAAATCTTGGGTTCTCTGAAGGTCACCTAAATGTATATTTCCTCTCCCCACTTGATGCAGACAATGAGTATTATGGATACTCCCCAAATACACACATGTAGGATGAACACATAGAGTGGAGAAACAATGATCTGACCGCAGTCTTCCCCTTCCTGCTTGGTAAATACTCTTGATTTTTAGTCCGTGCTATGGCAAAACTGGTGAAGAATTACCTAAATTCACTAATGGATCCCATTTGATATTTGTGAAGTTTTTTGGGGGGTTGGGTGCATGGGAGTTTCTTGAAATTGAAGTAGGTTGTAAACTTCCTGTCTATTGAGTTGTAAAGGACAAATTATTCATTACCTCCTCATTTCTTCCCCTAAACTGTCACATAGATTGTAAGCTCCTTGAGGACAGGGGCTGTTTCATTTTTGTCTTGAATAGTGTCTAGTACAGAGTTGGTGCTTAATAAATACTTGTTGATCCATTGCTCACCTGGTAGATGATCTTGTTCTCTCACTGATGTCATATAGGTGTGCATCTTAGAATACTCCAGTCTTTGAAGAATCAAAAGTGTGTGTAATCCAAATGGCATTGCAGAGATTCATGGTATGTGCAGACTGGATATAATATCTTTCCATTGATGGCCCAAAGATAGAAAATTGGTATAATGGATATTATTGAGAAAATGTATTCCTCAAAAGAAGGGTAGCCAGTTAAGTAGCTAGATCAAAAGATAATGGTTAGAATTCTTCATTGTTATCTATTAAATATAGAGACACCCAAAGAAAATAGTTAATAGATCCTCTAGGGAAGATTTATGACAGAACATGGACAAGGGTCACTCACAATGAGAAGTCATGGGTAAGTTATAAAATGTATTAATGGGGGAGCACCCGTTGATGATTCACTGATACTGGAGTATAAATAAATTCCTTGAGAACAGAAATTCATTCATATAATCTCACGATCCATCCGAACAAACCTCACTATTCTATATCATTTGGAAGAAAACCATTAGGAATTAGCAAAAGATCTGAATTTTTTTTAATATAATGTGAGTATATTACTTTCTAGTACATGCAATAACCAAGTGACTCCTTAGGGGAAAAGATAAACATGTATTTGAGGTTAGCATATCAATTGTCAGTAAATGAGGGATTCCAACGTGCTTTAAAGCTGTTCTCTTAAGTGGAGAAACATTCCTTTTCAATCCTCCCTTTTTTCCCTCATGCTATTACTTTTCTCAGCAAATAATTTCTTTGTAGTAAGGAGTCAAAGCAGATTTAATACCTGTTTGAATTCTCTTCAATTCTAAATTATCTTTCATTCTAAACTCTAATTCAGATTTTTACATTTCTATGTTACATAAAGAAAAGATGATTAGGTCATAGGGGCAGAAAAAATTTTGTTGAAACCCTGTTAATGCCAGATTGTGCCTTCATGCCAACACATTAATTAGCACATCTATGCTTAATATATTCTCAGGGGTAGGATGAAGGTCTACTTGGATAAGATTTCTTGACAGTTAGCCTGTGGTTAGGACCCAACCTGTCCTAGATAATGGATAGCTCTGTCCCTGAAGAGTGATGGGTGGTTGTTGTTTTTTCTTTTTCCCTCTTGGAAATTGACATCTTTTCTGTCAAATATCTCTCTTTCTTGAAGGTGAATTTGCTAGATAAAAAGAGGGGGAAATCAGTGTATAGTCATTTAAAATTCCTCATTACTCTTGAGTAGCTGGGATCTAGGAGGATGGCAAATTTTCAGGGAATAAAGACAAATTCATCTCTCTGAGATGATCTAAGTTGTGACTTGAATGGGGACAGGAAGAGAGACCCCAGACCAGATGACCCTTCTTAGACCTACAGTTCTAAATAAGTTTCCATGTCTTTAATCCTGGGGAAAAAACCCTACAAAATCCCAAATCCAAACAATCCCACAGTTCCCAAACCCAGCCTTATTTCCCAGGAAGATGAGGGTTGGAGTTATGAGTTTTATACTCTTGGTTGCCAGCAGGGGAGAAATGTTAAAAGAGTTATGAGTCATGAATGAGTAGAATTTTCTTTTCCAACACTGAAGTATTAAGGGTAGCCTCACAAAATATCTCTGGACTTCAGTTTCTTTCATTGATTAGAAAAACCAAATGATCTCTAAACTCCCTTCCAGCCTGAAAGTTCTTTTCTATCCTCTCCTATTCTAAAGTCTATTCTATTCCATAATATTCGATTCTATTAAGTTTCTGTAATATTCTAGTCTAGCCTAGACTAGGTTTAGAGCAAAGAGCTCTATTTTGGAGATGGAGAATGTGAATTAAAATTTCATCTCTACCACTTACTAACTCTGTGACTTTGAACCTGTGGGTTTCCACATGGGTGAAATTAGGGATTGAATGAAATGCTCTCAGAGGTCCCTTTCCATTCTGATAGTCTATTATCCTAGTGGAACTGAAAATATGTTCTCTCTTGAAAGGCCAAAGAGATGAAATGACTTGACCATGGTCATAAAACTTCTGAGTAGAAGACAGAGGGCAACCCTGAAGACCAAGTCCTCTGAAGTCAAAGGTCCTGGATTCAAATCCCACCTTTGAGGTTTACTACATGTGTGATCTTAGGCAAGTTAATCCATCTGTCTGGAACCCAGCTTTCTTATCTGTAGAATTAGGAGGTAAGATTAGCCAGCCTCAGAGGTCACTCTCAAGCTCTCTATTAATACTTATATGAACATGGTGGGGGGGGAAGCAAACTACATGGACTACAGGTTCATAGTTTCACATGTAGTACTCCTTTTCTGTTCTGCTGTGCATATGGAAAGGTTCTTTCCTTTTTGCATTCATTGAATTATGAATAATATGAATATTATTGAATATTATTCATATTGAACTATGATTAAAAGTTTTAAAGAAAAAATTTAGAAAGAAAAAAGCTTGAAGAAAATAGACATTTTAACAAGAGCTGAAAAGGCCCCCACAGAAGGTAAAGCAGGCCCCCTGACTCAGGTCTCCTTGACTTCAAGTCTGGCGCTGCTCACCTTTCTCATCATCTCATTATCGCTGCTGTCATCATTGCAACCATCATTGCAATAATTACAGCTAACATTTATAGAATTCCTATTACGTGCCAGAAGCTATGCTAAATACCATCTCATCTGATCCTCACAACAGCATTGGTAGTAGGTACTAATATTAGCTTCATTTTGTAGATGAGAAAACTGAGGCAAACCGAAGTTAGTAACTTGCCCTGAGTCACACAGCTAGTATATGTCTGCAACTGGGTTTGAACCCATGTTTTCCTGACTCCAGACCTACTCTATCTGCCCTGATTCCTGATGGAATTAGAGATGTGAGTCCCACTCTAGATGCAGCAGAAACATAGAAGATAGCTGACCCACTTAGGAACAACCCAGGAGAATCTAATGTTGAAAATAAATGAGCAGGTGCTGAGTTTAGCTTTGCACCAGGAATCCCAGAATCACAGAATGTCAATATTGGAAGGTACTTCAGAGGCCAACCATTCCAATCCATACCTGACCAGGAATCCCCATCTATAATAGCCCTGACAAGTGGTTATCCAGCCTTTGCTGTAGGAGCTTTATTGATGGGTGGCCCACTACCTTCCAAGGTACTCACTCCCAGATTGGAACAGTACTAATGCTTTGAAAGGTTTTCCTGACATTGGACTGAATTCTGCCTCCCTGCAGCTTCTAGTTTTTGCTGCTTGTTCTGCCCACTGGGGCCAAGCCGAACAAGGGTAATTCTGCTTGCACAAGACAACCTTTCAAATACTTGAAGATAGATACCACGTTCCCCACAAATGTTCTCTTCTTCGGGCCAAACATCCCTGGCTTCTTCAACCAATCATTATATGGTGTGATCTTGAGCTCCTTCATCATTCTCTTTGCTCTCCTCTGGACTCTTTCTAGGATTAAGACAATTAGTCAATCACCAGCTACTTATTAAGAGCTATACACTGGAGATCCAGAAACAAAAAGTAAAAGTTCCTTCCCTTGAAGAATTTGTAATCTAGCTAAATGAGAGACATCTACATACAAAAAGGTGTATTCTATATACATGTATATGTGTATATATATATATAACTGTAACTATATTATTATATGTAATTATATAATATAATGGGCAGCTAGGTGATACAGTGGAAAGACTCTTGGCCTGGAGTCAAGAAGATGCATGTTCCTGAGTTCCAATTTGGCCTCAGACACTTACTGTGTGACCCTGGGCAAGTCACTTCAGTCGCTCCTTGCCTCAGTTTCTTCATCTGTAAAATAATTCAGAGAAGGAAATGGCAAACCATTCCAGTATGTCTGACAAGAAAACCTCAAATAGGGTCACCAAGAGTACGATATAACTGAAAAATGTCTGAACAATAAATATAATGTTACATATAGTATTATACATAATTCTATGTTAATGTATTTGTATATGTGTATATTTGAACATATATATGATGTTTTATGTATGTGTGTGCATATCTATGCATATATATACATACATACATGTATATGTGTGTGTGCGCATGTGTGTGTGTATATATATACATATACATAGATAGAATACAAGGTGACTGTAGACAAGGTGCCTGTGCTGACAAGGGGACTTGAAGACAACAGTGGACTGGCCCTTGACCACTACCGCTAGGAGCTTACAATCTAACGAGTGGAAACAACATGCAGCCACAAAGGTAATTATAGAGCATATGCAAAATAAATACAAGGCAAACGGTGAAATTAACATTCAAATGAAACTTTTTCATCCTGACAGCAAGACCATAGAACTCTTGGAACACAATTTTCAAAGACTAATTGTGGTTGTTTAGTCGTTTTCAGTAATGTCCAACTCTTTGTGACCCTATTTGGGGTTCTCTTGGCAGACGTACTAAGGTGGTTTGCCATTTCCTTCTCCAGCTTATTTTACATATGGGGAAATTGAGGTAAACAGGGGGAAGTGACTTGCCCTGGGTCACATAGCTATAGCCAGGTAATGTGTGAGGGAAGATTTGAACTTAGGTCTTCCTGACTCCAGAACCAGTGCTCTATCCACTTTGCTACCTAGTTGCTTCTCAAGGACTAGAATATTCCACAAACTGTGGAAAAGAGAAGCCCACTTAGTTAACTGGGAGTGACTGCTTGAGTAACAAACTTGATCTAGTGGATCCTATAGTCTTCATCTTTCTGCTAAGAGGTTTCAGGTAAGAAACTGAGAAGCTTTGACTCCCAAAACATTGCCCCCCATGGAATATGAAAGTGAAATCTCTTGACTGAAATATAGATAATCGTAATGTCAGAATTCTGGCAGATGGGGTTTTTTTGCACTTTAAGTTAGAGGATCACTGCTACTTTGACAGAGGTGTGGAAAATATTTTTTATTCATGGACTAGTCACATTTTCTCTTTGGGTCTCAGTTTCCCTTATCTGTAAAATATAGAAATTGAACTAGATGATATTTGAAATCCCTTCTCTCTCTAAATCCATGATCCTAAGAACCTATCCCTATAGATTACTGTAATGTACTTGACTGGTAGGGACTTTACTGCTATTATTATCATACTTCTTTTTAACTTTCTTTTTATTGACATTATTTGTTTATACATTCCTTTCACTTCTATCTCTCTCGACCTTTATCCAGTGAATTTTCCTTTATAACAAAGAATAACAAAATTTAAAAAGCAGCCACAGTGAAACCGGCCAAGACCTCAGTGCAACTTATAATACACTTATAATACACTTACCTACTTTTAAGCCAAGGAGCAAGGTAATGGTATGGAAGGTCCCCATGGTTCCCCCTTGAGTTCCAAATCAAAAGGTAAAAAACAAAAACCAAAAAACAATCATAGTTCCTCTGAGCCCCCAGTTAGGACAATTTCTAACATTCAGTCAGGAGTTTGGCTGTTTGCCTGAACTGGCATTTTATATTTAACTCCAGGCAACTCCTGGCTTATTTGTGGTGGAGGCAAAATTCAAGTTACCAGAAATGTTTGAGTTAAGAAGCAATGTCTTTTATTAGGCACATACCATGGTGGGGAAGTTGAAGAAAGAGTACCCATTGCTTTGGAACTTCCCTCAGTCCTTGAGGAGGTAGGTACAATTGGTATCATGTGCCCAGCACTTCTCCTTTAGATGTCTATAGGTCCAATGGCTCTCTTCAATATCTCCCTTATCTTCCATAGCTCAATCCTGCTTTCTTATTTTCTTTTCTTGGTGACCCTTGACTGACAGTTCTTTCTGGCTCAGCTCTGGATGTCCCCATTCATTCTTCTTTGTTGCTAGACTATTGAAATTTCTCTGATTCTAAACTGGATCCTACTTTTACATAAATCCCTTAGGGTATGACCAAGCTGCTCTCCATCCCCATCCCTATCCCCATATAATTGGAAAAGACTTCCTTCCTATCAAAGTAATCCTGATTGGCTGATTCAATCCAGAAGTATTCTATCTAACAAAGGTAACTACTTTCAAGTGGGGAGACATAGTCAACAATCAATGGACCCTCACCCTCATATAATTATGAAAGTACATGGCATATTCTTCATTCATCCTCCCTTGACTCTGCAGAGAATGGAGCAAAGCACATTTTCCTTTACCGTTCTCTGGGTTTAGAGCCAAGTTTTAATTACACAGAATTCAGTTTCAAGTTTTGTTCTTGTATTTACATTCCTGCAGCCCATGTGAAATTTTTTGTTGGTTCTTCTTCTTTTCTTCTGCATCAGTTCATGTAAATCTTCTAATGTTTCTCTTAATTCTTCATACTGGTTATTTCTAACTGCAGAGTTACATTTGTGTTACACAATTTGTTCAGCCATTACCTAATAAATTGTCATCTACTTTGTCTCTAGCTCTTTGCTGCTACAAAACTGCTTCTCTGATTATTTTGGTATATATGGGACCTTTTTTTCTGCCTTTGACTTCCTTGGGGGTATATGTCCAGCAATGGGATACATAGGTCAACTTGTTGGGTCGTTTTTCAGTCATGTCTGACTCTTCTTAGCCCCATTCGGGGTTTGCTGGACCAAGATATGGGAATGGTTTACCATTTCCTTCTCCACCTCATTTTACATTCGAGGAAACTGAGGCAAACAAGATTAAGTGACTTGCCCAGGATCACCTAGCCAGTAAGTGTCTGAGGCCATATTGGAACTCAGGAAGATAAGTCTTCCTCACTCCGGGCTCAGTGCTCTATCCACCACATAGCTGCCCATATGGGTCAAAAAGTGTGGATAAATTAGTTCTTCTTTCTTTCTATCATAATTCAAAATTGCTTTTGAGAATAATTGGACCACTTCATAGTTTCATCAACAATAAATTTTGTCCTGTCTTTCCACAATCTCTCCAACATTAATTATCTCCATCTTTTGTCATCTTTGCCAATTTGTTGGGCATGAAGTTTAGCCTCAGAGTTGTTTTGATGTATACTTCCCTATTATTCATGAATCAGAGTATTCTTTCATATGGTTAAAGAACAACTCATTTTTAGAGCATTTTAGGATTTACAGTACTTCTGTACAACCCTGTGAAATAGAGAAGCAACATGGCAGAATAGATAGTCAGAGCCTACCACATTAGTGAGAAGACCTGGTTTCACATCCTGTTTCTAATGCAAACCAAGTAAATGACACCGGACCAACTGCACAATCTCCCAGTGTCGTCTCTTAGACTTTAAGTTGTAGGACACATGCCAATTCCCATTGGTAGAACAATGAGTTTCCTCACTGGGAACCCCCTACACTAATGAAATAATAGATCTATTAGATGATAAGTTCCTAAAGGGAAGTGACCGAATTTTGTCTTTCTTTGTATCATCAGCACTTGACACAACGTGGTTAAGTTGTTTTTTCAATTGTGTCCAACTCCCTGTGACCCTGCTTGAGGTTTTCTTGGCAAGGATACTGGAGTGGTTTGCCATTTCCTTCTCCAACTCATTTTCTAGATGGAGAAACTGAGGCAAACAGGATTAAATGACTTGCCCAGGGCCGTGCAGCTAGGAAGTGTCTGAAGTCAGATTTGAACTCATAAAGATGAGTCTTTCTGGTTCTAAGTCCAGTGCTCTATCTACCTACCTGGTATGTACTATTCAATTAATGTTTATTGATAGACTGATGCTCACCAACCACCAAAAACTTTGGATTACCACATGGAATATTCTCTCACCTTTCCCTCTGGTAATTGCCAGGTCCTTTCAGGAATCAGCCCATGTCATCTCCTACATGAGGTCTTCTTGTCCCCCACCAAGTAGTTAGTACCTTTTCTGCCCCCAAATTAAGCTTGAATTTATTCTGAGGATGTTGTAATTATTTACTTCTGTGTCTATCAGAGGATCGTAAAGCCTAGAGGTAAAAGGGACTTCAGGGGCTCCTGAGTCCAACCTCCTAATTTTACAAGTGAAGGGGTTCACAGAGGTTGTGATCATTTTTCCCTTTAGGAGATGATAAAGTCCTTGGAGGAAATACTGTTTTCTTTTATCTTGATAACTTCAGTGCCTAGCAGAGTGCCTGGCATATAATAGAAGACTGAATTGTGTCACAGCAGAAATGTGAACTTATGCTTTCTAATTCCAAGTCCAGAAATTCCTTCACTGCTCCATGTAAAATGATTATTTGAATAAAATATTTGAGTTTCCAAAGCACATTCCCATAGTATACTAATAATGAATTCACAGAAGTTCAAAGACCAAGAAAAACTTATAATTAGTAGTAATAGGTAGCTTTTAGCCAACATTTTAAGGTGTGTGAAGTGCTCCATGACTTTCTATTATGCCTCCTTTGCAAAGATCTCAGGTTATCTTACTCATCTTTGTGATTGCCATGGACAGTGGGTGCATAGCAAGTTATGGTATTATGGCAAAAGCCCCATATTTGGAATTAGGGGAACAAGGTAGGAATACTGGCCTTACTACTTGCCACTGGAGTGAACTTGGATACGTGATTTCATCTGTGTTAACCTCAATTTCCTCATTTGTAAAATAGGGATGTTGGAGCAGATGTAAGGATTCCTAACTTTTTCTGTATCCTGGACCCCTTTTGAAGTCTGGTGAAGCTTACAGATCCCTTCTCAGTATAACGCTTTTAAGCGTGTGAAATGCAATGCATTTAATTACAAAGGAAATGAATGATTTTGAAATAGTTACTAAAATACTTTTCCCCCAAAAAGTCAAGTTTATGGCCACTAGGTTAAGAACTGACCTAGATAACCTCTAAGTTTTCTTCTAATCTTTCATCTATCATCACTGCTCTGAACTTGGCAGGTTCTCATAACCAAAGAATCACTTTCTAAAGAAGTTGAAAAGGTTCAACCTCAGGGTTAACACCTTGACTGGAACACAGTAAATATTGGACATGGCCAAGCAGGAGAAATCCTGATCTGAAGGTTAAGAGAGATGGCTTCTCATCTAAGTAACTGCAACTAACTCACTGTATGACCTCAGGAGAGTCATCAAATCTCTTTGGGGCTTGGTTTCATCATCTGTAAAGTCAGGTTCAAAAAAACTGTTTTGTAAATCCCATAGAGATGTTGGGAGGATTCCCATGAGACAGGAAATAGGAGACCTTTTTAAAGAAGAAATGCAAGTGATAATGAATGTAAATAAGGAAAAATATAGCCCACGACACATATTCATTCATTCATCCGTACATCCATGCAAGAAGCGTATGGTGACTACTTTGTGCAAAGACCTCTTTTTGGTGGCCCAAAGCATAGAATATTGAACTTGTAATTGAGAAAATCTGAGTTTGAATCCTGCTTCAGACACTAGCTTGTGACTCTGGGTAAGACACAGCTTCTGTCTGCCTCAATTATCTCATATGTAAAATATGCATAACAGTAGCAACGACCTCAGCCTTTCAGTAATGGTCAAATGAGATATATTTAAAGCAATTTGCAAACCTTAAAGTGGTGTATAAATTCTAGGAGTAGTAGTTGTGGTGGTGGTGGTTGTTAGCCATGGGGATACAAAGATGAAATATGATACAATCTCCATCCTTAATTAATTTACAGTTTAAAAGAACTACACCATCCCTTTGCCTGGGCAACAAAGCGGGTAAAGCTTTCACCAACATCTATTCCAGCTTCCTCATTTTACAGAGAAGGAAACTGAGGCCCAGAATTGTGCAGTTGGTATCAAGATTTGAACTCAAGTTTTCTGACAGCCTGGTGTCACTACTGCACAGCCCAGGCTCTGCAGAGAATATCCAACTTTGAGTTTACAGTCAGCTCTAAGGAAGGGGAGATGTCATAAGGATCATGCAAAACAATAGATAGCTCCTCCCAAATAAACATTTATCTTCAGGATGGAAGATATTGTATAAGAACAGCAATATTTTTTTTCTCCCTCCTTATGTCAGGTCCAGGCTGATATTAAATGAGTTTGAGGTTAGTGTATAAATAGGGACTGAGAGTGAGCTGTGGGGAAGGGAGTGATGGGATAAGAGGGAGGCAGAATAGTACAATGGAAAGAGCCCTGGCTCTGGAGTCAGAGGAACTGGGTTCAAATTCTACATCTATGATTAACTACTTGTGTGACCTTAACCCCTAGGGCTCTCAGCTTTCTCAGCAGGACTAAATGACTTCTAAAGTCCCTTCCACTTTTAAATCGTGACCTCAATCTAGTAATTTAAGTTTTTGTTTCTTCATTTGTAAAAATGAGAGGGTTGGACTTGGTGACTTCTAATCTCCTTTTAGGGGCAGCTAGGTGGCTCACTAGATAGAGCACTGGGCCTGAAATCAGGGAGACTCATCATCATGAATTCAAATATGCCACAGACACTTACTATATGTATGACCCTGGGCAAGTCACTTAGCCCTGTTTGCCTTAGTTTCTTCTTTTGTAAAATGAGCTGGAGAAGGCAAACCACTCTAGTGTCTCTGCCAAGAAATGACATTATGAAGAGTCAGACACAACTGAAAGAATTCAATAAAACAAAATTTTCCTTCAGGCTCTAAATCTCTGATGCTCCGATTATAAGTCATTTGATATGTCTGTGCCTCAGTTTCTGTAAAATGAAGGGGTTGGACTCATGGCTTCAATGGCCCCTTCCACTTATAAATTTATGATTCTATAACATTTGGGGTCCTGGTTGCCTGAGGGAAATAAGATTGAGAATGTGGCTTCTCCTTGAACTCCCCTACCTCTTTGCCACCTTCTCTGCTTCAGAAGGGTGGCTCTATTTTCACTGCAGAATGGTCCTTCCCCTTGAAGGGAAGGTGCCCATGATGGTCAGCAACTCTGCACTCTTCAGCGATCTCCGTCAAGGCTGACTTTGAAGAGACAGCATCAGGAAGAGTAGATGGAGAAACCCGGTTTGTTATGGACAAGCATGAAATTGACAATCTCTCTGATGTGATCAATCGGATTAGGAAATTGAAAAAGACGCTGTTTAGACTTCCAAATAGCAGGGGCAAATCTTGTTTCCACGAAGAGGAGGTTTTGGTATAACTCATATCCATGCATGAAAGCTGAGACGTCCATCCCCCCACCCCTTTCATCTGAGCTTCAGTTGAGCTACACACACACACACACACACACACACACACACACACACACACACACACACACACAGTACTGCTAATAGGAGATCTTACTGAAGGATCTTGTACATGCCAGAGCCTGAGTGCATGAACTCCTGTGAAATAAAACACCAAATTAAGATGTCACCCAGACAAAGCCCATCGAAATACAGGAACAATGCTGAACCCTAAAATAGTCATTAAGTAATTCACATCTACATGTGTCTTTTCAAAACAAATATTAACAGGCTTTGGATTAAAATGCTCATCACTGGGAGATCTCCCTGCTGACTGTCTGATTCCCAGGGCTCACCTCCTAGTGGCTGCCTGATTCCCAAGGTTCACCTCTCAGTGACAGATTCCCCAAGGATTATTCAAAGGGATCCTTCTCTAACTTTTTTTTTAATATTAACTCAGGGGAATGAGTTGTTATTTTTTCACTTAATGGTCAGTTAGGAAGGAAGAAAGCACTTGTTGAAGGTGTGGAATCTGAAGCAGTCTTGTGTGTCCAGTGTGTTCAGATAATCTTAGAGCATATCACAGAGCAGGAAAAGCCTCTAAAAATAAAGACAAGTCATGCATTTTGCCCCACTCAATAAACGCCTGTGGCTCCCTATTACCTAGGAGCAGATAGAAACAACTTCTATTTGACATTTCAATCTTTTCTATCTAGAAAGAAGCTATCTTTCTAGTTTTATGCCTTTGTCTCTTCCTCTTCTCTGTCATGAACTCTATGGTGCATTCAATTCTTATTGTTCCTTATCTAAGGCTTCCTCTGTGTCTGGGTGCACTCTCCATCATTCCCACCAACCTACTCTCTTAGAATCACTAATTTTCTTCAAGACTCAGCTCAAGCACCACCTTCTACATGGAACCTTTCTGGATTCTCACAATCACTCATGCTCTGCCTTTCCCTCAAATAACTTGGCATCTATTTTATACCAAACTATATACGTACATGTGTCCCCTGGTAAAATTTAAGAGTGGAGACTATTTTCTTTTTGTCTTTAGATACCCACTGCCTGGAGCATAGTAGGTACTTGTTGACTGAGTTCCAGAAGTAAAGTCTTCCCCTCAAAGTCACATAATAAGGAGAAGAGCTAGAATTTGAACCTACATTCTCTGGGTCCAAATTCCAGGCTTTCTCCCTATACCACACTGCCCTTCACAGCTCAAAGATAATTTAATTCCAGGAGTTCTTAACTTTGTGTGTGTACTGTGGACTCCTTTAATAGTCTTGTGAAACATGCACCCCTTTTAAAAATCATTTAAAATACATAGAATAAATTCCTAAGATTACAAAAAAACAATTATTTTTAAATATAATTATCAAAATATTATAAAAAACAAGTTCATGGACCCGAACTTAAGAAGTGTAAAACCTCTTCATTTGACAGCTAGAGCAAAAGTCCAGAAAGTCACTTGCCCAGGGGGCACCCAGAAATTCAGTGGTAGAACAAGGTTTTGGACCCAGGTCAAGCACCAACCCAGGAGGTTGCTCTTTGCATGATGCCAACACTGCCCCTTTGCTCTGCCCCCTGCTTTGCAAGGGGACTTGTAGACTCCACTCTGGGTCTGACATCTGGTCTACTTTGTTCTTGCATCAACAGGTATCAGACACATGGTGAGACACTCGTTGCTGACCTCTGGGGGTTTCCTATGTCATATACCTTGAAAGGCAGGTGGCCTGGGCCCAGGAAACAAGAGCGTACCTGTGGGGTGTCCATCCTCAGTATTGTGCCCAGCAGGTGATAAGTTTTTGCTGCTTCAAGAATCAGGTTTCAGGGACTGCAGCCAACTAGTATCTTTTATCAGAGCAGCTGCCCACCATCTCAAGCTTCTTGGGCCCCAGTTTTAATTAGCAATTTGTCCTGGCTCCCCAAAGAGCATCAAGGAGGCAGAAGAACCAAGGATGGCGGGGAATAGGGAACCTGGGTGGGTTCAGATCATATGTGAGGGGTGGAGTAGGGAGAGGAGTTGAGATTGGTAACAAGCCCATGGTGATATTAATGTTTTGCTGGAGGATAAAGGCGAAGCTTAATAGTATTGATTGCCAAGACCTTAATTCTCATTAATGTGGGTATTGGTTGGGCTAGAGGTAAGGTGGTTAAATGGGAACAATTATGGGCAGATGCAAGGTTTGGGTGATGTTTTGACTTGCAAGTGAATAGGATTTAAGTGAGACAGAGCTTTGCAAAGTTATTAGCCTCACTCTCTCCTCCAGAGTCATTGGAGTCCAGTGGCAAGATATAGGTCAAAACGACTGGCTATGTTCCCCCCTCCCCCTTCCCACACGCACCAAGGCTTGACCTATGTCACAATTCAGTGAGGTAGGACTTAGCTTAGTACAGTGAATATTAGAGCCAGAGAGGACCTCAGAACATAGAATGTGTTCTAAGTATGCATGGTGGTGCATGCCTATACCTGCTATCAGGGGTGGCTAAGGCTGATAGATTGTTTGGATCAGAGAGCTCTCTGAGAGTCAATAGAGTTAAAGTCAATAGGGATCTGCCCTGTAATCTGTCTGACAGCAATGCGCTGAGCCTCTGGTATGGGACATGGGTGGGGAAGGCAAAAGCAGCAGTCTTCCTAAGGGGGCAAACTGATCCAGGGCAGAGACAGACAGAGACAGACACACACAGAGAGAGACAGAGCAAAAGAGAGAGGGCCCACAGTTGGAGAGACCTTAGAACTTTAGAGACAGGGCTGAAAGGGTCTTAAAACACAGAATGTCAGAACTGAAAGGGTCTTAGAACACAGAATATGAGAGCTGGAAGGGGTCTTAGAACATGAAACGTTAGGCCTGGGACAGGCCTTAGAATGGGATGTGTCAGAGCTGAGGGGGCTCTTAGAAAACAGAATGTCAGAGCTGGGCAGACTTCTCCAAGATCATGCAGTCATTTAATGTCAAGGACAGGAATGGGAAGCAGATCTTCTCACTCCTCAGTGGGACCAGGAACTTAGGGATAGGAAGGATTTATGAAGGCAGAGAAAAGCACATTCTTGCCCTATGCATAAAGCCTTTAAGAATGAGGAGTGAGTCTCTAGTCCTCTTTCCATTCATCAGAAGATGCTGTCAGTGCAACAAGAGAATGAACATAGTTTCCTTTCCCCATAGTCTCTAGCTTCTTCTGTCAATGCCAAGTGCCAGGATTCTAATTCCAAGGAAGAAGGAGGAGAAGCAATGGAGTCCTGGAAAAAGTGTCTTAGAATTCTACATGATGTTCTTCATGGAAAGTGAAGTCACTCCACGTTAAGTTTCTTTCAGTTGATGCCTTGAGGAAGAGAGCTCTATGGGTAGGTGGATGACTGCCTACCAGGAGATGTCAGGCATGGGCAACCACAAAGCATGGCGTCTCCAGAGGGAATCTCATCTTCATTCTGTTGTCTGGGGTGACAGAGCAAGGGGACATGGACTTTTGTTACAGTTGGAACAATTTAGATTAGGAAATATTTCCTTCAAAATGAAGCCATGCACGCAGGAACCAAAGTAATATGGAAAATTCATGTTCATCTGGTATCTAGAGACTTGTGTCCATGGGACAGAAAATATCATGCTTGGAAGGAGATGCGGAAGAGAGAATGTCAGACCTGGGAGGGGCCTCAGAACAGAGAATGTCAAGGTTGGGAGGAAGGAGCTGGAAAGTCCTGTGGAGATTAAGAGAAACATTTCGATTTTAGAGATAATAAAATTGAGACTTAGAGAGGGAGAGGAACTGGTATGAAGTTGCCCAGTAGGTAAATGGCAGAGAGCTGCTGCTTTCCCTCTTGGTGAACATCATGGTCTTGTTTCTAACTTATGGGCACTTTTCCAATGATACCCCTCCTAAAGTGTTGGTATGCTATCCCTGGAATCATTAAGTTGGAAGAGACTTCAGAAGCCATTCATTTTGACCCACACCTGAATGAGAACACACTCCAACAGTGGTCATCTACCTGGCTTTTGTTTGAGGAACTCCATCAAAGGGGAACTCAATAGCCCCTAAAGCTAATGATTTCACTTTGGGGCGGCCCTAATTGTTATGATTTTTTTCATGACATGCAATCTAAATAGCTCTTTGCAATTTCCACCAATCATTCTTTGCTCTTCCCTCTAAGGGTAAGCAGAAGAAAAGATCAATGAACCCCTTCCAAATGACAGTCCTTTCAATACTAGAAAATAGCTATCAGGCCCCTGCTATGTCTTCCCTTCTCTTGGTCAAACACTCTCATTTCATCCATCCAATCCTTCCACACCATGATCTCAAGGCCCTTTGCTGTACTGAATTACCCTCTAGCTCATCATTGTCCTTTCCAAAACATGACACCCAGACATGACTACCATGCTCCAGATGAGCATTTGACTATGGTTGGTGACAAGGGAACCTCCCACTCCTGGACAGGCCAACAGGATAGGGGTTGAAACCTTGACATGCAGTTTTCCAAAGGTTGCCAACCCATTCATTAATAATACAATATACCAGGACTTGAGATAGTTGAAATGAGCTCACTTTGACTGCCCAGACCAAGGTGCTTTTAAAAATAGAATCAGCAATGGAGAGGAACTGGGACAGGAAGAAAACATGGTTGGGAGTGAGTGTCTTCCCCACTATGTCCTTAGGTAAAGTCATTTGACCTCTTAAAGCCACAATTCCTCCATCTGTCAAATGGGGATAATAATCCTTTCCCTGCCTCCCTCCTAGGGTTGTTCTGAGGATTAAGTGAGATCATGCTGAAGTGAGAAGTTCCATAGCAATGTAAAGGATTAGGAACAGACTGCCTAGTCAGTCAGCATCCCAGCAACATATGGTTCCATTGCACTGGAGCCCCATGGCCAGGGCGGTGCGGGGGAAGAGAAAATCACTCAGAGCATCTGCATGTTGGCACTGCCAGCAGACTTAAACTGGGACCTGCCACTTTGAAACTGTATCAATATAGTCTTTCTGGTGGTGAGTCCTCCAAGCAGGGAGGGCAGGAGAAACATAGCATGTGTCTCTCCTTGAAAAAGGCACTATAGGGTCCTCTCCAAGAGCTCAGGACTGGAAGAGAGCTCAGTAATCACAGACTCTCAGGGTTGGAGCTGGAAGGGACCCAGATGCCAACTGGTACCTGACTGGGAATCTCATCTACAATATGCTAATATATGGTGCTTTCCTTCCCCAAGGCTGTCACTTTTTACTGTTTTTAATGACCTAGTTGAGAGTGTGTTGGGTTTAAAGTCATCCTGAACTGGGCCTGGGTTTGGATCTTGGTATGCCAAAACTGTGTATGTGACTGTGGTGAAGTCACTTCCCTGGGCTTCAGTTCCTCATCTGTAAAATTAGGGGATTAGTTTAGATGGTCTTTGAGGTCTCTTATAGCGTTTTTTTTTAACTGACTGGGTATCACTATCTCATCCAGGATGGAAATGAATGGATTACTCACAAATCTGATTCTAAATTGATTGGTATGGGAGCTTTAATCTGCTGTTTCCAAAGTGTTTGACTCCTCCATAAGCAGCCTGGTTCCCCCCCACAATCTGCTCCTAGGCGCTCACCATATTAATGCCAAACTTTAATGGGGACACCCTATCAGCATAGCCCCTGCAAATCAGACCTCCAGAGATCCCCCAGCCTTAATCTCCCAAGTATCTTGGATTTCAGGTGAGCATCATGTCCACTTTACTTCACTTCTAACTTGATGGTCCTCTAATCCAAATTCCCTGCATTTCAATAGTTCTTTACATATATATATGTGTGTGTGTGTGTGTGTGTGTGTGTGTGTGTGTGTGTGTGTGTGTGTGTGTGTGTAGTTCAGATATGTTCACAGTCATATCCCCTGATATTTACTAGCTGGGTGACCTTGATAAATAAAGTCACTTAAGATCTCTGGATCTTTGAAATGAGAGGACAGACTACTTATCCCATTGCTAGATCTACGAATCTATGATCATTTTCTCTGAACACCCTTCTAGAGACAGAGAAAGCATTGTTGGGATAAAGAAAAATAAAAAAAGACATTGGAGTCAGGAAGGTCTGGGTTCAAATCCAGTCTCAGATGCTTACTAACTGTGTAAAGCTTGGCAAGTCATTTAATCTCCGTGTCTCATTTTCCTCATATGTGAAAAGAGGGGCTTAGACTAGGAGACCTCTAACCAATGTACCTTTCAGATCTAAATCTCTGATCCATTGATGCTATAAACATAGACAAAAGAGGGACCATCTCCACGTGTATCCAAAGATACACTTACCTCTTTCATTAGGTCCCTAGAATTTTCATGTCCCCAATGCCAAGGACTTGGGATTCTGCAGCCCATGTTTCCTGGGGCACTGGGGCATGGGGAATCATGGAATTTTCTAAGCCTACTGAACAGAAACCATCCAACACGATGATGTTTCGATTGCTGTAGCTCAGACAGTGGCTAACGCCAATGGGAAAGAAGGAGAAGTCAAAATCACCCCAAACTGTAAGGCAGATGGCTTGGGGGATGTTAGTTTGCCCTGATTCTGAAGCACAGCTCAGTACCTACTCTGTATTTACTTCTCTATGGATGAGTCATTTCCCACCTTCCTGAAGAAGTTTTTAATGCTAGCATCTTTCCTCTGCTAATTATCTCCAATTTATCGTGCCCATCACGTGTTTGTCCACAGTTGTTTGTTTATCATCTCTCCCATTAGACTGGGAGCTCCTTGAGGGCAGGGACTGTCTTTGCCTTTCTTTGTATGCCCAGAAGTTAGTACAGTGCCTGGCACATAGTAGGTGCTCAATACATGCTTGTTGACTGACCTGCATCCTTAATAGACTATAAACTGCTTAAGAACAAGAATTATTTCATTTTTATCGTTTTCTTTCCAGCTCTAATACTGGGCCAAGCACAAAGTAGTTGTTTAATACATGTTTATTGAATTGAATGTAATTAAATAAGAATAGGGTAAGGGGGTAGGGAGGTATAGATTGGCCCCAATAGATACAATTATTAGGGGAGCTGTTAGCATATCCAAATGGCACATCCTGAGCCTGTCACAATTATGCTGTCTTACAATTTGACTTCTAAAGTTGTAATGGAATTAAAAATTACATATATAACTTTGATGTGTTAACTATCCTTAGAAAATTTTGTAAACAAATCATCCAGTTGTTGAATGGGATCAACATTCCAAGAGTCATCCCTTCATTGAATTCCTGCAATGCTACAGACCTGAGAACTGTCTTTAAGGATGCTGCTGGAGGTGTACCTTTCCCAGTGGTAGAGGGTAAGGTGGTACTATCTCCAGTTATCCTGACTGATGTCTGGCCACTGCACTCAAATGGCTCCAGAGGAGAAAGTGAGGCACAGCCCTCCCTCGATTAAATCAAATTCATTTGCAAGTCTTGGCATCATCTTCCTGATGTCATGGTCCTCTTTGAGAATGAAGGACAACCAATAACAACAGAAGGCAGGGGTAGACTGGCACGAGGACCCTAATTGAGCTTTTGTCGGGCAGCTTCCATCCTTCTAGTGATTGTGTGGTGTTTCATTAGTCTCTAGGATTCCCGTGCTCAGAAATGATATCCATCAGTTCAACAACAAGCATTTATGAATCACCTACTGTATACCAGACATAAATACAAAGAATAAAACAAGGATTGAAAAGATACATAATTGATGTAGTGGATAGAGCTAAGGACTTGGAATTAGGAAGAACTGAGATCAAATCTGTCCTCAGACACTGGCTGGTTGTGTCTGACCTGGGCAAATCACTTAACCATGATCTACCTCAGTTTCCTCATATGTAAAATGGAAATAATAATAGCACCTATATCACAAGGTTATTGTAAAGATCAAAAAAGATAATATTATCAGGCTCTTTGCAAGCCTTAAAGTGCTTATATAAGGGCTATTATTATTAATATTATTATTATCCCCCCGATGCCATTTCCATCTTCTCTGTAGGTGTCTTGTATATAGATATACATACACACATATACATACATAGATATACATGCATACATACAGTCAATTTGGCCAGAGTCTAGCGTGTGAGAATGGATTCTAGCTTGTGTAATGTATAAGGCTGGAAAAGATCGCGTGAAATTCAGCTTGTGAAGGACTTTAAAAGTCAGGATGAGTTTACATTTTATTCTAGAGGTAATAGGGAACCCCTGGAGTTTACTGATGAGGAGAGTGACATTGTCAGACTTACACTTTAGGAAAATTACTTTGACATTTATTTGGAAGATGGACTGGAGAAGGAGAGAGACAAGACAAGGAGACCATTCAAGAAGCTACTATCATAATTCAGGCAAGAAGTGATAATGATCCTAATTGGGGGAAGAGAATGGGGCAGTTGTAAAGGTGAAAGTGACATCCTTGACAATTGATTGAATATGTGGGGGGAAGGCGAGAAAAGAATGGGTGATCAGAAAGACCGTAGTAGCCTTGACAAGAACAGAGGAGTCTGCAGGAGGCTATATTTAAGGAGAAAGATGATGTAATGAGATCCTCCGTGTAAATCCCAACCTAGCCATGCTACCTTTGTAGGATTCATGGAGGATCTGGGGGAGCTCTTCTACATCATTCATTGCTCAGAATTCTACCTCTCATAGGCACATGCCATCACCGTGAGTGAAGTCAGTGAGCAAAGAGAGGATTGCTAGGAGAGAGGGGACAGAATTCCCCAAGGACACCTGTACAGATGCAGCCTTGGGTTCCAGGGTAGCAGTTAGCCACTGATCACCTTCAGCACCTCATTCTGGCTGATAAGGTTGATAGTTGGTAGGAGCTAAGGGGTCGAGTAAGGGTGTGTTGGGAAATAAAGGGAGGTGAGGTTGTGTTGGAGGATTGACTACTCTGGGTAGGATTCGATCCATCTTCTCACCCACCAGTTGGTGGATCACAAAGCACATCTAACCCCTGCTTTGGAGACCACTAATCTTATCCACCCACCTCACTTTGCAAGTGGGAAAACTGAGCTCAGGACAGGAGGAGAGGGAACTCAGTCATACAGATAACAATGATCAGACCTAGCACTTGTACGTGCTATACTAAGCTTGTGGATGGTATTTGAAAGTAGTATTAAAACTTAGAAGAACTGTGTCAGAGTCCCATATAGATCCCTCATTTTCCTAGCTCTAATGCCAAACCAAAAGGGCTCCAGTGGACAGGAAGATAAATAGTTTCTGATTGACAATAGGAGCAAAATTAAATCAACTGGATCATGATGGATTGGGAGCCTGCTAGGGACACTACAGAGATGGATGAAACAGTCCTTGCCCTCCAGGGACTTGCTGTATAGAATTATCTTGTCCTGTTTAAATCTGAAGGCCAGAGAAGGAAGTTCAATTGGACTTTAAAAGATGCTCTAACAATTAAAGTTACTCCAAAGTAAAAATGGGCTGCCTTGGAGGTTGAGGCTTCCCCCTTCTGTCATATTGATAGTCAATAGAGCTGGACCTGGAATCAGGAAAACCTGAGTTCAGATTCAACTTCAGTCATTTACTAGTCATGTGACCCTGGGCAAGTCACTTAACTTCTGCCTGCCTCAGTTTCCTCCTCTGTAAAATGAGGGTCATACTGGCACCTACCTCACAGGGTTATTGTGAAAAACAAATTTGTGCAACTCTTCGCAAACCTTAATTGCTAGTTTTTGATAATAGCTATTATCACTGGAGATTTGGGGGGCTCTTAGGTGGCTCGGTGAATAGAGCTCTGGGACAGAGTCAGAAAGATTCATCTTCTTGAATTGCGATCTGGAATGATATGGAAAATGTTGAAGAGCTTCACTAGATCCTCCATGAGTCCCACAGAGTAAGGTAGCATGGATGGGGTGGGATTTACGTAGAAGATCTCATTACATCATCTTTCTACCTAAACCCAGACCTCCTTCAGGTTCCCCTATTCTTGTCAAAGCTACCACCATCCTAATTTCTTTATCCTTCCTGAGATGGATGGTATAAAATTTGCCCATAGATTAGGGGTTTCTTGGAATGCCACGTCAAGGTTGCCATGCACAGATACCTCTGTCATTGAATTCTCACTCCTGTCCCCAGCCCAATTAGTGCCTTCCTTCTGAAATTATTTTCAGTGTACTCTATAGAGCTTATATGAACCTAGTTATTTACATATAGTCCTCTTCATTAGAATATTAACTCCTTGAGAGGGGCAGCAAGATGGTGCAGTGGATAGAGCACCAGTGCAGGAGTTAGGAGGACCTGAGTTCAAATCTCACCTCAGACACTTGACACTCACTAGCTATGTGACCTTGGGCAAGTCACTTAACCCCAACTGCCTCATCTTGAGTCGTCTCCAGTCATCCTGATGAATATCTGGTCACTGTATTCTGGAGGAGAAGTGAAGCTGGTGACCTGCACAGCCCTCCCTCACTCAAAACAGAGTCAAGTGAAAGTCATGTTATTATTTCTCTGATGGCATGGTCTTCTTCATCAATGAAGGATGAACACACAACTCCTTGAGGACAGAGACTATCAAATAGTGATGAAGAGGCGCCAGGGTACAATGAAATGAATGGAAGGGACCTCAGAAGGAGTCAGACAACCCTTTCGAATCCTCCTTCCAATTCTGACTTCGCCATGGACAAGTCACTTACTCTTTCCAGACTACAATTCTATCATCTATTTAATGAGAGAGTTGAACTCAATGGCCCCATGAGCCACCTAGACTAAGGAAGACCTTGGAATTTCTGCTTTCACAGCAGGTCTGGTATCCCCCCCACCCCCCACTTCTCTCCACTCACACAGACACCATTTTCATGCAGGCCTCCATTGCTTCACAGTTGGACTATGGCAGTAACCTAATTGGTCTCATTTCCTAAAGCCCATCTTCCACTCATTTGTGATTTTCCCAAAGCTTAGATCTCACCATGTCACTGCTCTTCTCAGTAAGCTCCAGTGGCTCCCTATTATTTTCTGTATCAAATACAAAATTCTCCATTTGACTTGTATAAAGCTCTTTACATTCTGACCCCCTTCTGCCTCTTCTTACATTCTAGTTCCTTCCATGTACTTTAAAATCCTGTGGCACTGACCCTCGCTGCTATTCCTCCTGCACAGTACTCCATCTCAGAGCCCAGGGCATTTCATAGGCTGTTTCTCAGTACCTGGAATGCTCTCCCTCCTCACATCAGCCTTATAGTTCCCTCAAGATTCAGCTGTCATCCTACCTCCTACAAGAGGCTATTCTCAGGCTCCCCAGTTGATAGTGTCTTCCTCTCCCAGATTACTATCCACTTAGATTATATATAAATTTTTATTATTATTATATGTATATATATACATTATAATGATACAATATAAATGTCATAATATATTATAAATATATGCATATAAAACATATGTATGATATATAATAAAACTATCTATACATATAACTATGTATATTTATATATATGTACATAAAATGTACATACTCATTGTAAAGCTTTCTCCTCCAATCAAATACAAATTCACTAGGGTAGGGATGGTTTTTGCCTTTCTTTGTATACCTAGTACTCAGCACAGTGCCTACTACACAAGGAGTGCTGAAAAAAATTTATGTTAACTGACTTACTGAGTTTAGATATTTACAAGCCATGTGACTGGCTGATTTGCTTAATCTTTCTAAGGCTCACTTTCTCATATGTGAAGCATCTACCTCCCAGAGTAGTTAGGACAAAATGAAATTCCTCTATCCATCCATCCATCCATCCATCCATCCCTCTCTCTCTCTCTCTCTCCCTCTCTCCCTATCTATCCATTCATTCTATCTATCCATCTATATTTCTATATATGTAGATAAGTGTGTATACATATATATGCACATATACATGTACACAATACATACAGTATACTTATACACATACCAATTTGAATATATATGTTAAGTAGTATAGCATACATATATGTATGTTATATAGTGCACACATGTACTATATCCTGTTTGTTATATTTATAGTATATACACATATATAATACATATCTATCTCTATAGAGATCACTTTGCAAACCCTGAAGTGATAGAACATCATATGGTTACCCCTGTCTCCCAAAGTCAGCTAGTCTAACTCTTATTTTACAGGTAAAGAAACTAAGGTTCAGGAAGGCTATGTGATTTACCCAGGGTCTCCCAGCTCATAAGTGCCAGGGTAGCTCTGTGATTGCCCTCACCCATGGCAGATGAACTCTTTGACCTGCAGGAATGGGCTCATGCCCACTGTGCCCCTGGAAGTATCCATCTGCTCTTTCTCAGTTACCTCGGGTGGACTGGGTATCCATAGGACAGCACAAGGGGCCAGAGATCAGGGACTTGGTGGAGGGTGATGCTGTGCTGAAAGGACAGGGAAAGAGACTTTGTAGAAGGGAACTTGGAGAGCTCCTCTGTTTCCAACTTTGGCCAAGGGCTGGCCTGGGCCAGATGACACAGCACCACAAATCTCTTGAGCTGGCCTCAAAAGCCCTCCCTCTACAATCTGTCTTCAGTCTCCTTTCCCAGGCTTCTGTGCTCGATGTTCCAACCAGACTGGATGACCAGCTGCAAGGATTGATGGCACCCAAAGCTTAATCATCTACCTTCAGGTCTTTGAACAGGCTGTGCCCTGTGCCTTCTCCCTCCTGTCCTCTCACTTTCTATCACAACTCAGCTTAGGGGCCCCTTCCTCTATGAAGCCTTTCCTACTTTCACCACCTGATCCTTATTTACATGTGAACATATTTTTTTCCCCTGGAAAGGTTCTCCCCAAATTCCTTGTGGGCAGTGACTGATTCATCTTTGTCTCTGACACCTGATTGCATAACATGTTTGCCAGCCCATAGTCATCACTTGATAAAAGCTGGTTACTTGACAGGCACTTAATCAATAACAGTTAATAATAAAGAACATTCATAGAACATGTTAAGGTTTACAAAGTACTTCACAAATGCTATCTCATTCAATTCTTACAACATCCCTGAGAGATACGTGCCCAAAATGGGGTTATTCCCATTTTATGGATGAGAAAACTGATGCTGAGAGGACTTGCCCTGAGTCACAACACTAATAAGAATCTGAGACAGGATTTGAACTTCAATTCTCCCTCCACTGTAACACCCATCTTTCCCCACCCTTTCTATCCCCCTGAGAAGATGAAGCACTCAGCATCCAGCAGAACAGGCCCAGGGGCTACCAGTTGGAGTATTGGCACAAAATGCTGACTTAAATTAAATATAATAACAATTTTGCAGCATCCTTCCATGGCAGATCCCCAAGCTTTAGTCCATGGCTCCTGGGAGAGGACTATCTGTCAGCAGGTCACCCATCTGCCCCAACTCCCATCCTCTCCATTGACCTGGCCTTAGCTGTGAATCACATTAACTCTTTCCTACTTGTGGCCCCCACTAAAATTCTAAAGAGAAAATGGAAACTGATAGCTCAGGCTTCTTAGAGATCATTTCAGGAATGTGATCATGGGGAAAGCCATCAATCTGAAGTCAGAAGCCTTGGGTTTCAATTCTCTGCCTTCTGTGAACTTTGTGATGTCAGACAAGTGGTGAGATTTAGAGCTGGTAGGTCTCTATTCCAATGCCTCCTTCCCCCATTGTACAGATAAGAAAACTGAGTCCTAGAGAGAGGTAAGCACCAGAATTGGGATTCGAATGTAGGTTGTCTGCTTCTAAATTTCATGTCTTCTTCCTTGTTTTTTCTCTATATTATCCCATCTGGTTTGTCCCTTGGGCCTCCCAGGGGCTGATAAAAGGTATGCTACATCACCTCTCACTATCCCGCTTGTCTCCTGTACAGGGATCGAATTTCTTGAGCTTCCAATACACAAAAGCAGTCCAGCAGATGCTGGCCCCATGGCCTGCTGTTCTAAGCAGCACGTGTAGGGAGGAGCCAGGAAGAAGGAAGGGGCCCCAGGGGGATTTGGCCAGGCCTCCTGCTGCTGGCTGCTACAAGCTCTCTGGCAGATGGCTGACTAAGTGGGACACATCAGGGTCAGCTTGGGGGAAATTTGTGCATTAACCCTCTCCTCACCAGGGACAGCTCAGGCAATGACTTGCCCCCAGCCTTGAGGTGACTCATTTCTTCCTGAGTCCACCTATGGATCTGTTCCACAAGTCCAGACAAACTCTGAAAATGCAACATGTTTATTAAACACCTATTATTCATGCAGAGAGCTGGGGATGATCTGGGAGAAATATAGCTTAGATGAGACTTGGTCTCTGCCAACAAGAATTTGCAGTCTACAGCTACAAGTCTAACAATCCCTCAATCAACAAGCATAATTTATTAAGTGCCTGCCCCACTGGAAATCCAACTGGTGAGTCCCAGTTGGGCACTGCAGCTCCTTCCTTCCTTCCTTCCTTCCTTCCTTCCTTCCTTCCTTCCTTCCTTCCTTCCTTCCTTCCTTCCTTCCATCCTCCCATCTTTCTCTCCCTCCCTCCTCTACCTCTGTCCACATAGGGAATCGTAACTTCATCTGTAGGTGCTCTGCCCAAAGGATTATAAATTTTAATCACTGAAAGCTTGCAAGATATCTTGGAGTCTATGGGCTAGATTTCATTTTTTTAAGAACCATGCCTTAAACCCAAATCACTCTCATAGACTGGTCAACAGTAAGTCCCAACCCAAGCATTATTCTGTCATTATTTGGTTCCTGATGGCCCAGAGTGAATGTAAATAGCAATTATTTCTGTTTGGGCCAGAAACCTTGAGAATTTTCTCTTCCCAGGCTGATTTTATTTTTAGAGTAGAAGAGACTGTTCTCTGCCTCATTTCTTATCTAGCCTTGATCACTAAACGCACATTGCCTCAGTCAAACTGAGAGCTGGTAAAGATCTTAGCTTAAAGAGATCATCCTGGGTCATTTCCAGTCTTCTGATCTATATCTGGCCACTGGACCCAGATGGCTCTGGAGGAGAAAGTGCGGCTGGTGACTTTGCACAGCCCTCTCTCACTTAAATCAAAGTCAACTGCAAGTCCTGATGTCATGGTCCTCTTCAAGAAAGAAAGATAATCAACAACAAATGATGAAGTGCCTACTGTGTGTCAACTACTTCCCTAGGATCTGAGGTTAAAAAGATAAAAATGAAATAGTCATGGACCTCCGAGACCTCACATTCCCTCAGGGATGACGACATGGGCATAAAACAGACAACCATAATATGGAGTAATGTGAATAACTGCCTCTTATATATCCCTTTAAGGTTTGCATCCCACTTTAGAGCATTCGATCCCCACACTAGTCCTAGAAGACAGTCACTACTACTATGATTATCTGTTTTACAAATGGAAGCTGAAGCTCAGAGTGACTTCACACAGCTTGAAAGGTCCGAGGTGGGATTCATACTGATGTCTTCCTGACTCCTGCTGTATAATTACTTGGAATGATAATAATTATAATAACCCCTACTTTCCAGAGGACTTTCAATTTTGCCAAGCACTTTCTCGTAACAACTGCATGAGTTAGGTGATGCAAATATAACTTGCAGATAAGGACATTGAGGCACAGAGGTTAAGTGACTCTCCCAAGGCTTCACTGCAAAGCAAGAATTCAAACCCAGACCCACTGACTCTAGGTTCAGGACTCTGGTCACTCACTGTCCACGTCAGCCTTCCTATAAACATGAGAAATGTATCAGAGAGAGTCAAGACCTGAGATCGTCGAGATGGGGAGAAGAAAGCAGAAATTTAGGGGAGCTGCCTGCCATCCTCCATGTCACTTTTCCTCTCTTCCTCCTACACCTCTCTCTCCTTTTCTCCCATAGAGCAGTAAGTTCAGAGTATGAGGAGGGGATGCTGCTGGTGGAGGCAGGATTCAGTTAAAGGAAGGGCCGTTCAGTTGGCATGAATGTGTCCACTTACCAAATTCTCATTAAAACTCTTCATGAGCCTGCCACGTCCTATCCTTCGTCCCCTATACACACTTTATGATTCAGTCACATTAGCCTCCTTGTTGTTTGTCATATATAGAACATCATTTCCCACCTTCAGACCTTTGTCCTGGTTGTCCCCCATGTATGCTCCCCTCCGTATCTGAACTTGCAGAATCTCTGGCTTCTTTCAGGACTAGATCAGCTTAAACACCCCTTTCTTCAGGAAGTCTTTTGTAGTGTTTCCCCTAATTCCCCAACCCCATTTCTAAATCAGGAAGACTTGAGTCAGAATCTTGCCTCTGACTCCCATTAGCTGTGTGACCAAATCATTTGAGCTTCTCTGTGCCTTAATTTTCTTGTCTGTAAAATGGGATTTAACAATAACATCTCCAGCACATGGTTGTTGGGAGGACCAAATGAGATTATATACTCACAGGACTTTGCAAACCTTAAAGAGCTCTCTAAATGTTATTTATTATTATTTCTCCTATGGTCACACCTGATCCGTGTATATCCTATGTAGGTTTATTTACACCTATGTCATCTTCTCCATTAGCATGTAACTTACTGAGAAAGAGGGACAGATTATGCTGTTTCTTCACATGCCCAGAACTTGGCCTCAAGCCTAGAATTTAGCTAGGGCTTAATAAATATTTATCGATTGAACAATTATTCTTCCAGGAGTTGGGATGGGCTGCAGCCAGCCATCCACATTCTCTTGGTTACCTGCCAGTTGGTGAGAAGGCTGCCAGGGATCAGAGGACTTTCTCTAGTTTTTCTCACTAAACAGAATAATTCTTTGTGTGATTTTAACAGAGATCTAACCCATAAAGCTGGCCTCATTAGCATGAAAGTCTTGAATCTCCAGGCATTTACAGCAGTCTCTCCACCCAACTTTTCTTGAGTTTTCCAAGAAGCAGGAAGGGAAAGTCAAAGTCAGAGTTAGAACAAGGAAGGTCTGGATCTGAATCTCCTCTCAAGGATATGTTATCCTTGCATAAGTCCCAGTCTCTCTAAGCCTCAGTTTTTCTTTTGTAAAATGGGTATAAAAATAGTAGCATCACATGTATAAATTGTATTGGATTGCTTGCTGTCTCAGAGAGGGAGCAAGGGAGGGGAGGGAGGAATAGAATTTTCAACTCAAAACTTTAAAAAAATGTTAAAAAATTCTTTTAACATGTATCTGGGAGGGAGAATTATATGTACATGTATGTATACTTATATACATTATGTATATATACACACATATAAAAATGAATATATTTATATATACATACACATATATGCATTTATATGTGTATACACATATACGTGTACATATGTACATATGTACATATGTGTATTGTATATATGTGTATGTGTATATGTGTGTATATATGCATTTATATAAAAATGGCATTCACCTTATAAGGCTGTCATCAGGATCAAATGATGTAATATATGGAAAGAGATTTGGAAACCCTAAGGGTTTTATATATCTGAGTTATAGAAGGCCAGTCTCAGATTGAGGACCAGCTAGGCCCAAGCCCTGCCTTTGACTTATATACTGGCTGTGTGTCCCTTGGCAAGTCATTAAACTCTCATTGCTCTAGGAAATTCTCTAAGTCTTAGAAGTTGCAGGGATGTACTGACCTGCAAGAGTGGATAGGTGGTCCAGTGAATAGAGCATTTGGCCTGGAATCAGAAAGACCTGAGTTCTATTCTAGCCTCAAATACTTTACTAGCTGTGTGACCCTGGACAAGTCATTTAGCCCTGCTTGTATAAAACTGGAGAAAAAAATGACCAGTCATTCCAGTGTCTTTGCCAAGAAAACCCCAATGACAGTTGGTCCACAGGATCACAAAAAGACAGACAAGGCTGAATAACAGAGTTGTATTGGTAGAAGTAATCACAAAACTGGTTCCCCCACCCCCCCAAACTTAAGATTTTCTGAAGGAACAAGCCTTCTGGTCCCCTCCACCAAACATGGGCTCCCTGAGTTTCATCCAGCTCCTTGGGGTGCAGAACCCCAAAACCAGACGGTCTCCCATTAATTAGAAGCAATCCTTGAATTTCCACTGTTCCCTTGGACTCCCTCAAGGCCCAACACAATACTTAGGAACAGGCTGCCAACCTCTACTTGTACCTCTCTGGTACCTGCCTTTTGTCTGGATAATGGACAAAGCCCAACCCATGTCCAATGGCATGAACCCTTTGGCTGGGTCCTAACCGATCTGGAATCCCCTCCTCCTTCCTAGACCTTGCCTAGTCTCCTCAGCAGAGTGTCTGGCATGTAACAAGCATTTAATAATCTCCTGTTGCCTTGTCCCCCACCCCCAACAACCCTGCCCTGCCCCCTCCTCTCCACTGTTCCCCTCCCCCCAGGAGCTCTCCCTACCATTGATGCTAATTGATGGAGAATCTCCCCTCTAATCCTGCCTCTCTCTCCCCCTTGTTCCAGGGGCATCTGCTCAGTGAGAGGAGGAGGAGGCAGCCCGCCTGTCTGCCATCTGGTTCTCCTCGCCCTCCTCCCACGGCCCCCAAGTAGATTCTTTCATGAATCCCTGGCCCTAGCCAAAGGGGAAGAGGGAGCAGGAGTGGGGCAGAGAGTGTTCTCCACCTCTCACCCTCCACAGACACAAATACACACACACACACACACGCACACACACGCATACACACACACAAGCACTTGGCTTGTTCATGCAATTAATAGCGGAGCTTTTGTGTGTTCCCCAGCCCCCCACCCCCACCCCACCCCAGCTGTACAGCTGCCCCAGCAAGCCGATAGCCAGAGGCAGAACGAGACGGGCGGGGAGGGGGTGCTTTAATTACTAGACCACATGGCAGAGCCGGCGGCCTGAGGGGCCTGGGGTCCTGTAAGAAAGCAGGAAAGATGGGGGCAAGACAATGAACCAAGATGTGGCCAAGAGAAGGGAGACCGGGCAGGGCAGGGGCAAGTTTGCTAGGAAAGAGTAGAATTCCTGCAGGGCTCTGGCCAAGAGAAAGCAGGAATTATTAGAGTATTATTGTTATTAACATGATTATCACTGCTCTCCTTCTTCTCATCTCATATTCAACGCAATTCAGACAGAAAACAGGCCCAGGGCAGGTCACGATCTTTCTGCTGTCCTTTTTTCCTTAGTGCTTGGTAAATTTTTGCATAGGTGGTTTCTTTCTTAAATTGAATATAAGTATTGGACTGTCATGTGACCCAGTGGATGGAGCACGGGCCTGGAGGCAAGAAACCTGAATTCAAATCCAGTCTCTAGCACTTACTAGCTGTGTGACCCTGGGCAAGTCACTTAACCCCTGTTTGCCTCAGTTTTCTCATCTGGAAATGAGGAACCCTATCTTCCTGGGTTGTGATAAGGATAAAGTGAGATAATATTAGCAAAGTGTTTTACAAAACCTCAAAGTACGATATGAATTCTAGTTACGACCGTTGCTATTAGGATAGGGACTTTAACCTGGGTTTTCATGGCTATAGAAAACTTCCAAATGAGGGATCTTGCAGATAAACACTTGGTCCAGAATTGCTACTCTTGGAGAGTTGTGTGGGGTCCTGAGAAGTTAAGTAACTTCCCCAGAGTCACACAGCTAGGATCTGTCCAAGGTAGTGCTCCTTGTCTCTAAAGGTATGCTCTCTCTAGGCACTACCCTGCTGCTTCATTACTATGTGGTTAGCAATTATTGGATGTTATTGAGACAGGCTGCATACAATGAAAAGAGGCTGACCTCCAAGCCAGAAAGAGCTGAGTTCAAATTCTGCCTTTGAAATCACTCCCATATGATCCTTCATCTCTCAGTGCTTTAGGCTAATGTCTAAGACCACCAACCCCAAGCTAGGTGGCTCCCTGGTTAGAGTGCCAGACCTGAAGTCAAGAAGACCTGAGTTCAAATCCATCCTCAGAGACTAATTAGCTGTGTGATCTTGGGGAAGTTATTTCATCTCTATTGACTTCAATTTCCTTATTTGTAAAATGGGAATGATAATACCTCTCTCACAGATAGATTTAGAACTAGAAGGAACACCTCAGAAGTTGACTAGTCCCTCATCTTTTTGTTAATTCACTCATACCTGATTCTTCATAACCTTATTTGGAGTTTCCTTGACAAAGATACTGGAGTGGTTTGCCATTTTTTTTTCTCCAGCTCGTTTGACAGATGAGGAAACTAAGGCAAATAGGGTTAAACAACCTGTGTGGAATCACACAGCTAGTATGTGTCTGTAGTCACATTTGAATTCAGGTCTTCCTGCCTCCAGGCCCAGTGCTCTGTGCAGTGTAACACCATCCAGATTTCTCATCTTACAGGGGAGGAAACTGAGGCCCAGAGAGATGAATGACTCACCTAAAGTCACACAGGCAGTAAGCATAAAAGGCACGATTTGAACTCAGGTCCTCAAACTGTAGAGCTAGAACTCTTTGCATTATACTAAGCTAAGTCTTGTGAGAGTTGTAAGAGAGAGCTAGTATAATAACTGTGAAAGAATGCTAGACTTGGAATCTAGAGACATCCAAGTTGAAATTCTGCTTTTGACACTGTCTGATCTGTAGCTTTGGACAAGTCCCTTGATTCCTCAAAGAGATCCACTTTCTTCCCCTCCTCTCTCGGCTAATATTATTTCCCTTACAAAGTCATTCAAGGATCAAAGGGGAAGAATGTGTGTAAATAGCTTTAAAAGCTAAAATGTCAGCTATGATTTCTGTTCCTTGTAACCCATATTATATTACCTATTGAGTCATTCTTATTGTCAAGTAACAAGTATTTGCTAAGCACTAACTGTGTGCCAGGCAGGGAGAGTGTTATGCACAAAGGAGGGCAAAAATGGAAAGAAGTCCCTACCTTTTAATGAACTTACAAAAAATAGGGGTGACTATGTGGAAATATATGTGCACATACCCAATTGATACAGAGCAGGAAAGAGTATGTAAGAGGGGAAGGCTCAAGTGACTAGGGTGCTGGGAAGGACTCCTGCGGAAGGTGGCATTTGAGCCAAATTGTGAAAGAAGCCGGAAAGGTTGAAAGACTGAGATGAGGGTGGAGAATATTTGTCTTGTAAAGGCTTGAATACAGAATAGGAATGTCCTGATCAAAGAAAAAGAACAAGGCCTGTATCTCTGGATCCTGGGGTATTAGAAAAGAGGAGTCAAAGTGGGGAGGATGGAAAGGTAGGAAGAACCCTTAAGTGCCCAAAAGTTGTATGAACACTGAATTGGAAGAAGAAACACTTTGGAGGAAGGATTGGAGGCAGGAAGACCAAGGAGAAAGCTTTTGTTCAGGCAAGAGGTAATCAGGGCCTGAGCTAGGGCAATGACTGTAGGAGTGGAGACCACAGGATGTCTGCCATGTGATAGAAACAATGGAATTGGTCAACATATTGGCTATGTCTATTTGGTATTCAAAGCACTGTGCAACCTGGCCCCCTCCTAGCTCTTGTCTTCTTCCTTCCTCTCTTCCTTCCTTCCCTCCTTCCTTCTTTCCTTCCTTCCTTCTTTTTCTTTCTTTCTTTCTTTCTTTCTTTCTTTCTTTCTTTCTTTCTTTCTTTCTTTCTTTCTTTCTTTCTTCCTTCCTTCCTTCCTTCCTTCCTTCCTTTCTTTCTTTCTTTCTTTCTTTCTTCCTTCCTTCTTACTATTCTCTTCCTTCTTTCCTTTTGTTTCTTCCATTCTTCCTTCCTTCCTTTTCATCCTTCTTTTATTTCTTCTTTCCTTTATTTCTTTCTTCCATTCTTTTTCCTCCTTCCTTCCTTTCTTCTTTCTTTCTTTTGTTCTTGGTTCCTTCCTCCTTCCCTCCTTTTCTCCTTTCCTCTCTCCCCCTCCTTTAAAGCATACTCCTTGTTATATGTGATGACTATCTTGGAGGTAGGGGGAGGGATACTGAGAAACATTATAATAATCTAAAAAACAAAATACATCAGTTAAAACTTAGTTTTAAAAGAAAAAAAAGAATTTATTCACCAGTTACCATTTGCCAAGAGCTGGCAACATAGAAAAAATCCAGACAGATCCTGCTCTCCAGATGCTCACACTCTAATTGGGGAAGGCAATACATTAAAGAAAATTCAGTTTCAGGAAGTACAGAAAGGTTTTGAAATCCTATGGGGGCATCTCCAGGTCAGATGGCAAGGCCCAGGGATCCTCAGGTTGCATCAGCTGGTCAGGCAACAGAGCTGGGCATCTAGGGGGTGTAGGGACAGGCCAGATGGTAAGGTCCATAGGAACTTAAGATGCAATGGCAGGGAAGGCAGATGGTAAGCTGGTGGTCCTACATCTCACTGGAAGGAATAGTTTTAGTGAATTCCTTCTCATCCAAGCAAATGCAGCCCAGATGGGTTCTGGGCAGCCCAGAGCTGGAGAAGGGGTCAAAGAATGAAAATAGATAGGAAAGATTGTAGAAATGGAGACTGTAGGATGTTGATATTGGGTCCTTGTTGGCAAGGTTGGTATAGAGGATCCATCCCCCTAGATTCAGAATCTCTGAATTTCAGCGATAACAGAAAATATACCTCGGTTTGAAGTTGGGCTTATTTTTTATTAACTGTGTGTGTCCTCAGGCAGGCCATTTACTTTCTGTAGACCTCATTTGACTCTCCAAACAATGAAGGAGTCTTGGAGAAGACTTTGGGGTTCCTTCTGGCTGTAACTCTGGATGTATAATGGTCTGACCTCAATGGCCACCTAGTCCAACCCATCCCTAAAAAGAATCCCAGTTTCAGGAAGTACAGAAAGGTTTTGAAATCCTATGGGGACATCTCCAGGTCAGATGGCAAGGCCCAGGGATCCTCAGGTTGCATCAGCTGGTCAAGGTGCCATCTAACCTTTTTTGATCTTTCTGCCTTTAAATATGCTAGAAGAGTCTGGGTCCCATCTGAGTCCCCAGGAGAAAGGTAGACTCTCTGCATCTTTTCTCCAGTTATTTCACTGTGGAAAGGATGTGATACGAGTCAGATTTTTTTCTCAGAACCATGAGGAGATGTCTGACTGAGGAGCTTAGCAGATGTGCCGATGAATGGAGGTCTAGGCAGGTCTGAGAGTGACTTGAGAATGCGTGGGATTGGTATTCACAGGAAGAGTCTGGGACAGGGGCAGAGGCCTGATACTCTTGGAATTATAAGATCTCAGAGCAGGAAAGATTTCCACAATTTGGTTCTTTAATACACCACAACAGCTTGGTTATAATTGGCCCTCAGTCCTCACATAATCTCTCTATGACATATTCCCTAGGAAGGCAGGATCACAGAATCAGACTTTTAAAGATGGGAGGGACCTTAAGATCTTTGAAGTCAACCCACTTCATTTTACAGATGAGGAAACAGAAAGAGAGGTAAGTGACTTGTCCAGAGTCACAGAGCTAGTAAGACACTAATTATAATAAGACGCTAATAAGCGTCTGCAGCAGGATTTGAAGTCAGTTCTTCCTGACTCCATGCTCAGTACTCTGGCTGATGTAGTCTCTTCTCCAAGATGAATCCTCCTCTTTTTACTAACTCTTCAGTATCTCCCTTTCTCCCAATTTACCATTTTCTCCACCTTTTAGCTTTCATGCTCCTTTTCCTTCTTTCTCTGGCATCAGTAATTCACCACTGAGCAGGTCTTATTATATACCTATTATAACATATCTTATTTCATTATATTAATCATAATTAATATATAATAATAGATTAACTATTCATACATAAAATATATCATAATAATATAATAATTAATATATTAATATAATACATCTTATCTGTATTATATCTTATAATACACCTATTATATTGGACTTAGAGCGAGGACAGCCTGAGGTCAAAGTACCATAGAAGGTAGGTTCCTTGAGGAAAGCACTCATATGCACATAGGAGAGGTTAATAAATGATTGTTAAATTAATTGAACCCTACTCTCCAGAGACCACTCTCTTTATGACCATGGACCAGGCACTTGATTGATCCAAGACTCAGTTTTCTCATCTGTGAAATGGGAATAATACCTACATCACAGAATTGTTATAAGGCTTACATGAGATAAAGTACAAAAAGTGCTTTGAAAACCTTGAAGGTTTACACAAATGTCAGCCATAATTAATATCCCTCTTGACTCTGGCTGGATGCTGCTCCTTATTATTCTCTGGACAGCCCTCCATTTCTTCATTTCACTCTCTTCCATCTGAAGAACTCCCTCATCTTTCTTCCCCCCTTCCCCTCACTGGTAGGTACATGACAGTTTTTGCCCATCACTCTTTAGTATATCCTAGCAAAAAAGTTTTTTTTTAATTTTTAAAAAATAAGTTTATTAATTTTTATATATCACTATAATATCCCCCAGAATTCCTCCCCCCTCTACCAAGAGAGTCATCCCACATAATAAATTGCATATTTTAAGACAAGAAAGAAAGAAAGCAAGCAAAGAAGGAAAAAATAGACGTAAATGATCAATACATTGAAAAAGTCTAAAAATATGGCAATGTGCAATCCTTGTGGAACCTTCCATTTCTGCACAAGCATGGGGCAGGGAGTGTCTTCCCACATCTCATATTTCGTGCTGTTTATTCTTTCTAATTTTGCAACATTAACGTTTTTTGTAATCATTTTCCCCATGTGCATTGCTGAAGTAGTTGTGTATGTTATTTTCTTGGCCCTGCTTACTTTGTCCTGCTTCAGTTCATGTATAATTTTTACGCTTCTCTGTATTCATCACATTATTTCTTACAGCACAGTAATTTTGCGTTACTATGGTTTGTTTAGCCTTTCCCAAATGGGTGGATATCTACTTTTGTTTCCAATTCTTTGCTATCATAAAAAGTTCTGGTACAAGTATTTTGATGTACATGGGGGCTTTGTTATCAATAGCCTTATTGGTGTATAAACAACACAATGGAATCTCTGAGTCTAAAGGTATGGACATTTTAGTCCCTTTACTTGGTGAATTCCAATTTATTTTCCAAAATGATTGCACTGCTTTGCAGCCCTACCAACAATGCACCAGTGTGCCTTTATTCCTATAGACCATTTCTATCTTTTGTCATCTTTTGCTAATTCACTAGGTGTGAAGTGAAACCTCAAGGTTGTTTTGATTTACTTTCTCTTATTATTACTGATTTGAAGCCTTCTTTTGTATGGTTGTTACAAGTTTACAAGGTACGTTTGTTCAAATACTTTGACCACTTCATTACTAGGAATAATAACCAGTGGGATCTTTTTTCCACCTAACTCTTCATCCATCATTTCTAATGATTTTACCTTCAAATTACCAAATTGCCAAATATTATGTTTATATATTTCCTTGTGGTCTCCCCCTTTAGAATATAAGCTTCCTTTTGAAAGGGGATTGTTTCATTCTATGTGCTTGCATTCCCAGTGCCCAGCCCAATGCTTGGCACAGAAGAGGTGTTTAACGAGTATTTGTTGACTGACTAGTTGACATTAGATATAATTTAGTACAAATACCTCATTTTATAGTCGAGGAAATTAACTTCTCTTTAACAAGTTAAGTGACTTGCCTGATGTCACACAGATGAGAAGTAAGTAGAAAAGGTAAAATTTGAATCCAGGTCTTTTGATTTCCTGTCCAGTGTCTTTTCCATTCAAAATATCCTACCTTATTAGCATGGGAGCATATATGTAAAGCTAGAAGGAATTCCAGAGCTATCTGGTCCAACCCTTTCCATTTTACAGATGAGGAAAGTGAGGCCCAGGAAGGTTCCTGGGAATTCTTTCAAGTTCCCATAAAACAGTAAGTCACAGAATTAGAAGTGGAATTTAAACTTCAGGTTAGTACTCTTTCTACAGGATGACCTGCCTTCCCATTGACTAGACTTCCTTTGTTTAAGGAAGCCATTTGTTTACATTCTGTTCAGTCTCTGTTTACTCTCTGCCTAATATAGTTTGCAGTTCAATGGACGAAACCTTTGGAATTAAGGCACTC